>NC_034591.1:25791193-25835476 GCF_900095145.1 Mus pahari
CCTGGAACTCACTTTGTAGACCAGGCTGGCCTCAAACTCAGAAATCTGCCTGCCTCTGCCTCCCAAGTGCTGGGATTAAAGGTGTGTGCCACCACTGCCCGACACTACTTTGTTTCCTTCTGTTATTGACATTCAACTCCGGAAGTCCCTTTTCAAATCCAAGTCTTATTGTTTCTCTTTCTGATTTTAATCAGGGCACCTGTCAGCCCACAAGTATGGAACTGGAATTGTGAACTGAAACCTAAAGGGATTTCCAGTGGGGGAAACAACTGACATAGTAACTCTCCTCCCCAAATCGACCAGTAGCCAATAGTTCACCAGTAGGACCCCTGAAGCCACTCCTCCACCCATGCTAGACAGCCAACAGACTCATTCTTGTGTAGCCTCAGTACAGAAGTCAAAACCTACTGTAAGCTTATAATTGCGCCCCAACCAAAAGTTGATGTTTGCAGCCATCCCCCCATCCTTCAACTCCTTTCACGCCACATTGCCCATATTTCCCATGCCTTTAGGAGGAGAGCATAGATGTCTTTCTTAGGACTGAGAAGCCACGCTTCACTTATTTTCAAATTCACGGGCAGCCGTGTGTCTCTGCATTCACAGTCGTTCACTAGAAAGCAGATCATCTGATGGAGACTGAGAGTAGCACTTGTCTGTAGATATAAATGTTTTCTGGAAGGCCGTTTGACTGTATATGAGTTTAGCTAAGAAATATTAAGATACCCCCAAAGACTATGACCTCACCATCCACAAGTTTTGTTAAAACAGATTTATACTTCCTAGCACAAATTTCCTCTTGTGGAGTCAGCCTTGAGTGCAAGCACAGTATACTTGGTCACTCCCACAGTGCTGGTACCATCACTGCTGGATGAGTGTAAGCATCACTGCTGGATGAGGGCAAGCATCATTGCTGGATGAGGGCAAGCATCACTGCTGGATGAGGGCAAGCACAGTATACTTGGTCACTCCCATAGTGCTGGTACCATCACTGCTGGAACATATCTCACTTTTTTGGGATGGATTCTTAAACAGAATGCAGAACTCCTCAAAGGGCTAGATGGACTAGCTGGCCAGGAAGCTCCAGGAATCCACTTATTTCTTTCCCAACCTGCAAGCTGTCTCCATAGATGATTAACAAGTTCCACTGTTTTACATGTTTATTAGGGATCTGAATTGAAGTCCTCAGGTTTTGAGTGGCAGGTACTTTTACCAGCCACATCATCTCCCTACTCTTTTTCATTTATTAAGCAGATTACTATTGATTTTGGCCAGAAGTCTGTGAGATGTTTATGAGAGTTTATTCTGTCTACATCTGTAGTTTCCTTATGATATGACTTAATATCATAGTCATGCTACCCTGTGAATAATCTTCTCATGGAATAATGCACTGTATAAAGTTGTAACCACAGCTGAGTCAGCCAGTACAAACAATTTTTTTTAATTATTTTATTAGATATTTTCTTCATTTACATTTCAAATGCTATCCCAAAAGTCCCCTATACGCTCCCCCCGCCCTGCTCCCCTACCCACTCACTCCCACTTCTTGGTCCTGAAATTCCCCTGTATGAGGCATATAAAGTTTGCAAGACCAAGGAGCCTCTCTTTCCAGTGATGGTCGACTAGGCCATCTTCTGCTACATATGCAACTAGAGACAGGAGCTCTGGGGGTGCTGGTTAGTTCATATTGTTGTTCCACCTATAGGGTTGCAGACCCCTTCAACTCCTTGGATAATTTCTCTAGCTCCTCCATTGGGGGCCCTGTGTTCCATCCTATAGATGACTGTGAATATCCACTTCTGTATTTGCCAGGCACTGGCATAGCCTCACAGAGATAGCTATATCAGGGTCCTTTCAGCAAAATCTTGCTGGTGTATGCATTAGTGTCTGCGTTTGGTGGCTGATTATGGGATGGACCCCTGGGTTTGGCAGTCTCTGGATGGTCCATCCTTTTGTCTTAGCTCCAAACTTTGTCTCTGCAACTCCTTTCATGGGTATTTTATTCCCTATTTTAGGGAGAAATGAAGTATCCCCATGTTGGTCTTCCTTCTTCTTGATTTTATAAACAATTAGTTTTTAACAAAATATACTTTTTAAAAGTTTTCTTACTCTGGGTGTTGTATAGGTGATTCAGTTCTTGCTTAGCACGTATGAAACACTGAGTCCTTGGAATAACAGCAGGAACAGGAGCAGAAAGAAAAGAACTAAAACAAATGGAACTCCTACTTTAGAATATTGGCGGAGCATCTCTATAAGGACACTTGGGAAGTTCCTCACTGTGACTCTTCTCTGGAAGATGAACTCAGAGGACCTAAGGTTAGATACCTACGGACCCCTCCAATTTTTAAAGTTAATGCATCGTTTTACCACTTAAAACCAAATAACAACAAAACATTTCCACATTTTCATTTACTTTATTCAAACAAGATATGCTGTGAATTTTCTGAGAATGAAGGCAAAAATATAGATTAATACATAAAATTTAAGTCTCATAGGCTTAAGAACATGCTCACGAACCAATATGGTTTTATAAATATGTTTCCCTGCATGCAACTAGTTGATTAACAAAGAAGAAATTTACTAGCCAAAATAGTCTATCATTTAAGGCAGACATAGGTACCTTAGTTTTCTTTGCCAACTTACTTAATTTTCGTACAGGATCTGTTTACTTTAACCCACATTCATCTAAGTTCCTTTCACTGGCTTACGTAAGCTATTTTTAGCCAATCTTTTAACATTAAGACATAGGGAATTTAAAACAACCACTGGGTCCTTCAGACAGATATGAGTTTGTCTTTACAGTTCACTAACAAGCCAAACTTCACCAGACAGTCCAACTCTCAACCTGGGAGATTCTGGTATTTCAAATACAGAAAGTGGAGCTTTTAAACATTTCCTTTGTTAAAGAAAGAAAGAAAGAAAGAAAGAAAGAAAGAAAGAAAGAAAGAAAGAAAGAAAGAAAGAAAAGATTGAGCATATTTAGGTACTCTTAGAGATGCCACATACCCCAGCAGCTCACTCCCTTCCCTGACTTCATAATTTTAAAATGGGAAAACAAAACTTAAGTGACTTTAGCTATGATGGCTCAGGGAGAGTTGGAAGGACTACCAAGCAGCACTCATTAAATAGCCCATTGTTCTTTTCATCTTAATATATTCAGTGAGGACAGTCAGCAGAGCCTGGTGAGAAACTGCACAAACAAAGCTTGTGCTTACTAAACAATCATGTAGGTATCTAAGGTCAGTCGGGTACCCTGAAATATTCAGTTAATGACTCCACTCTTCGTCCACATTTAAGTATGAGTTGGGAGGTTGTCTCTGGGACGAGCAGAGAGTGGTGTCCTGCAAGGGCAGGTTTCCTACGTAGACATTATGTTTTACTTGTCTTTGAGCACTATGAGCACCGGAACCAGTGAAGGTTGGCATTGCCTGCTTAAATATTTCCCGGTAGACACTCTCCTGGCTATCCGAGGCTGTTCTCTATGAACCATATTTTCCAGAATGTAGGGAAAACTCTTCTAAGTGATTTTGCTGCTTACATCCAGGAGAGAAAGTCCACCAGGAATTCAAAACTTTAAAAATCAAGAAAACTGCCCCTTCGTGTAGAGAATTATTCCCAAACCTTGCGGGGATGGAAGAAACTCTGGAGGGGATTTTGAGCCTATGTTAGACTTCTCTTGGTGTCCTCTATCCTCCCAGAGTCACAAAACGTCTTCCCTTCTCAAAAGTGAAAACACTATTATTGAGAACCCAGATGGTCATTTAACGACAGGAAACACCCGCATCTCAAACCTCTTCTTTCCTCCAAACATATTTTTGTGAAAGGCCTTTTGAGCTTTTAGGAAACCATGTGGAATGTGTCAACACAATTCTAGTGTATACTTCTGAGACCTAGCTAGGTTCCATATTGCTCTTCTTTTCCTCCCCAATATCTACTTTCCCCCCTACGTGTATGGAAAAGTTATATGCTGTGTATTTTTAAAACTTGGAGAGGTGAAGGATCGTTAGTTATTTCCTGCTGAGTAGTGTCCCTTTCCTGGCTTTAAACAAAACCCGGATGTGAAGTTGGACACACACACACACACACACACACACACACACACACACTCATACAGGGAACAAAAGTAAAACTTCTGTCTCCAGCCCAGCAGCTCCCCCGGGCGTGGCAAGGGTCCTGCGCCAGTACTGCCCAGAGCTGCGACCTGGTCCTGTTCCTGCAGGGTCGGCAGCCTGCCCACAGCAGCCAGGAGGATGTCTCATACTTAGGCAAACTGCCTGGCTACAGGGCTGCTGGGGCCTGGAGAAGCCGCCCTGAGGTTGCTTGGAGTCTGGGAAAGGCCATCAGGAGCAGGCTTGGGCAGGAAGCCGAGCCCCCGGGGAGCTGGGAGCTGTGGTTCCCGAGCCAGTCACGTCCTGCGCGCGAGGGGCGGTAGCCTGGGCCCGTGGGTATTTGGGGAAGCGTCCCAGTTCTAGGCGCTTCCAGTGGCTCCCTTGCACAAGTGACTTCTGGGCCCAGTTCTGGGGCAAAGATGCCTGCCCTTCACATCGAGGATCTGCCGGAAAAGGAAAAACTGAAGATGGAGGTTGAGCAACTTCGCAAAGAAGTGAAGTTGCAGAGACAACAGGTAAGGTGGCTGGCTGTTCCAGAATTCCCTCTCAGAAAAGCACCAAGGTCAGGATTATCGGATTAAACGATGGGGGTGGGGGTGAGGTGGGGGTGGGGTCTTCTTCTGGGAGCTTCTCTTTAAGGGGGCTCTGATAGAGGCTCCAGCTGGTAGATGTTGTGGTGGAATAGCAAAAGGTGAGAAGAGCTAGGAACTAATAAGGAATCTAAAGCCAAATGTTATCAAGGCAGAGTCCCAAACAGGGAAGACAAACAAATCCCTAAAAGGGCAGCTGCCTTACATTCTGGAAAGGATGGTGTATGAGAGAACGTTTCTAAAACCACATGTAAAATCTCCCAACAACTTTAGCTTTGATGTTGTGAAGATCCTGACTCCACTGGGACTTGAGAGCACTGCCCGAGTTTCTGTTATTTGAAAATTGTATGAAATTTCCAATTTGTCTTGGAAGTGTGTCAAATGATTAATAGACTTTTCTGTATTGACTTATAAACACATAATTATATTTATACTGTATGGCATATGGCTGCAAAGTAAAACAAACAAACAAACAAACAAACAAATAATTGCATGCTGGGTGTGGTGGCATGTGCCTGTAATTCTCAGTCACTTAGGAGGTGAAGGCGTGGGGGGGGGGCGGGGCGTGGGGGGGGGTCAGGAGTTTCAGGCCACCCTGGCCAGCCAATGAAAAAATACACAGGAGTGTTCACTGAAACTCCTTGGAAAACTTGGAATTTCTACTTCAATTCTTTGCTGGTAGTAGGAACCTTCATTACATTAATCTTTTCCCACTCTGTCAAGCAACTGGTAAGTTTAGAAAAAAAAGGCTTTTGGATAGTTTGCTCAATTTGAAGAAAGTATTCTTTTCCCCAGAGCAAGAAAAATTTGGACTGATATTATTATTACTTTTACTTTTTTACAGTCCAGTCATTTCCTTCTCCCAGTGGATCCGCCCTCCCACATAGTTCCACATCCCATCCCATCCCCCTATCTCTCCCACCTTCCCTCCCCCACCAGATCTCACCACTCCCTGGGGCCTCAAGTCTCTTGCCAGTTAGGCACATCTTCTCCTGAGGCCAAACCAGGCAGTTCTCTGCTGTATATGTGTCTGGGGCAGGGGTTGGGGGCTCATACCAACTAGTATATGTTGCCTGGTTGGTGGCTCACTGTCTGAGAGATCTTAGGGATCCCAATTAGTTGAGACTGCTGGTCTTCATATAGGGTCACCCTCCTACTCAGCTTCTTCCAGCCTTTCCCTATGGACTGATGTTATTTTTAATAGTTTGGGGTTACTAGGACTCAACCTCCAGGCATTGTGTATGTGGTCACACCTGAGCCAGACCTCAGGCTCTTTGACATTTACCTTCTGTTTCAATTATTTGGAAAAATGAAGGGATAGAAATGAAGCAAATTATATAAACAGGCTCCAAACACATTCATGATAAGGCTTAATGCTCCTGAGTGGTTTCTGGGAGATGCTGGAAGTTTTTGAGTTTTACATTTTTATGCATTTTTCACTCCAACTTAGCCCTTTGCTTCATACAAATTCACACTCTTCCTAGATTTTGCAGTGGGATATTCTATTTTTCCTGTGACTTTAAGAAATCGTGTGATTAGAGGAATAAGCCAGCTGAGAGGACTAAGGGATAACGTTATTTCTTGGAGGGGGCTGTTTTGGCTGATGACAAACCACGGAGTTTGGCCAGTCTCAGCCAGAGGGATTGCACATTAAACAGTATGGTGTATGGTGTGTGCTGAAATAGTACTTTGCCTTTGCATACTGAAATGTCTGAATATTTAGCATCATTGTGTAGAATTTACAGGGTAGAGGAAAGGACAAGTTGCAAAGTCGACATCAGGCAGCATCCTGGGTGTGCCGATGTACAAATCAAGCATCCTTATTTATAGTTTCCGGGTCAGCCACCACAGCCCTAGGGTGCACCCTACAGCGCAAGTTTCCCAATTAAGAAAATTCTTGGTGTCTGCTAGGAAGAGAGAAAGATTTAGAGCGATTCTTCCAGGACACACAGAGGATGGTGGACCTCCTTACCGTTCCCAACGTTATTCTTTTCGCTATGACGTATAGGGGATTATACCGATCCTGGGCGAGCACAGTGGTGGTTGGTTTCCACTAACCCCTCACTTGAAAGAAGAAAACCCCTCAGTCCCAGAAGCGATAACCAGTTCCTCACTTAAAGCCACAGAGAACCATAAGGCAGGTCCTTCAGTAGTCTTTATTCCTGCGCCCTCCCGGTCGGTCAGCCTGTCCATCCTTCGTTAACACCTGAACTCTGAGTTAACGCAGGCCAAGCAGACAGAGACACGGGTTACATCTGCCTGCAGATAATTAATTGTTCGTCAGGTGTAGCCTCTCAGTCATAGAAGGAGCAATTACCCACTTTTGGAGATTATGGATCTTTTCAGAACCCCGATGAAAGAGCTTCTGCAAGAAGAGTGGGGACCGGGATCAGATCGTACGCAGGTGTTTCCCTGGGACCACAGACTCCGGATTTTATCACCCTCTTATCAGCACTGAGAACTCCCATAGAACATACACACTAGAAATGCCAGCAGTAGTTAGATTCTTGGAAAGATAGTATTTATTACCACATTTTAATTTCTGTAACTGTTTGACCTAGTTTTCCATTTTGGATCAGTGGGTCCCACACACAGCCGTGCAAACAGTACTTTAGGGAATGGGGAGGAAATATGAAACCATGAGATTCCTATTTCTGTTTATTTTTGAATGCCACTTTTTAATTACTAGTTTATGTTTCATAATTATGCAAAATGTGTTAACACTGTGCTCTCTGCAGGTGCTTATAAATACTGGTGCATTTTGGAGATGCATAGGTAAACACATTTAGAGAGAGTCACCCAAAGGCTACTTTTCATCAGTCTCCAACTTTTACTTTAAACTTACCACTTGCAAAACAGGCTGTTCTGAAGATACTCAGCCCCTCTCCATTTCCAATTTATTCTCTCTTAAAATAAATAAATAAATAAATCTGCCACTTGTCTCTTAAGGATAGAATTTTTAGAGAGACAATTCAATCCTGTCCCACGAGAAGAAAAGTTTAAGCTGATTCCCTAAACTCCAGAGTCTCAGGTTACCCTGCTAAGCCTCTAGGAAAGCTTTTAATATAATAATTGTTTATTCATGAGACAGGTTTTGAGGCAAGACTCAGAGTGAGGTGGATAGACAAATCTAACATCCCTTGTTAGCCTTTCCCTGCCGCTTCTGTGACTCTAGCTGTGACTCCATGGAATTCTGGAGTATGACATGCTCCCTTCCCTGAGACATGTGGTGTGGCACAACAACCCTTAACACCTGGGGACTGCCTTATAGCTACCTGTTATCCAGAGAGTTTGAATGTGGTAGATCTCTGTTATATTTGCGTTTTAGAGAGTAAGGAAATCATGGGACAAGTATAAATAGAAAATTTCATGGGTGAACTATTAATACCAGGACTTTCAATCATTTGTTTCTTGAACAATATTTTTCTCAAAGATTATGTGACATATATAAATAGAATAAAATAATAATCTTAGAGTAAGAAATTATTTTTTAAGAATATTATCATTTATTAAACTATATGGGAAAAAAGCAGTGGCAAAGTTCAATTTCCTTGCCATAATTTATTTCTTTTGATTCCCTCCCCCTATACTATAGGTGTCTAAATGTTCTGAGGAAATAAAGAACTACATTGAAGAACGCTCTGGAGAGGATCCTCTGGTAAAGGGAATCCCAGAAGACAAGAATCCCTTCAAAGAAAAGGGCAGCTGTGTCATTTCCTAAGTAACTCTGGGGGAGGGAAATTCTGTTCTTGGGGCAAGTTGTTCTTTTGTTTAATTTTCCCCCCAAATGGAGCCAAAGTGTGTGTTGAAGAACTGAGAAAAAATGAAATTGAGAAAAAGACGGTCACATAAACACTCTCCAAGCAGTTGGTGTCTGAATCACGCCTGCTTCTCACCTTGGCTCCCCACATACCCTCTCTCAGAGGAGAGCACCTGATTGCAGAATGAAGGCATGGCTCCTCCACTTTCAGTATACTCCTGCTGTCTCCAATAAAGTTTTATCTTGGAAAAGTCAGTGGTGGTGACATAAGACAGCGCTATTTGTTCATTAACTCTTGGGTTGCTTTCCATAACCTGTTCAGTGTTTGGGGGCTTATATCAGAAGACTAGGGATATAATGACATGTTTTCCAATCCAGCTCTCCCTGATTCATGTGCTTACAATGCCAAATTCTGACTTCTGGAATGTGTTTGATGTGACTTCAACTATTAGGGAACCCAGCGGGTAGAATTGCTAATGACATTAACAGAAGTCAGGCGGTGAGTCAGGAACCTTGCCAAACCAAGTCCACATTAACACTTCCCTGGTTTGTGATGAGTTAGCTTAAAATATCCCCGCAGTCTCTGGCTGGTCCATCCTTTCGTCTTAGCTCCAAACTTTGTCTCTGCTTCTTCTTTCATGGGTATTTTATTCTCTATTTTAGGGAGGAATGAAGTATCCACATGTTGGTCTTCCTTATTCTTGAGTTTCTTGTGTTTTGGAGATTGTATCTTGGGTATTCTAGGTATCCAAAGACTGCCCCACCCGGGGGTCCATCCCATAATCAGCCACCAAATGCAGACACTGTTGCATATACCAGCAAGATTTTGCTGAAAGGACCCTGATATAGCTGTCTCTTGTGAGGCTATGCCAGTGCACGGCAAACATAGAAGTGGATGCCCACAGTCAGCTATAGGATAGAACACAGAGACCCCAATGGAGGAGCTAGAGAAATTACCCAAGGAGCTGAAGAGGTCTGTAACCCTATAGGTGAAGCAACAATATGAACCAATCAGTACCCCCAGAGCTCGTGTCTCTAGCTGCGTATATAGCAGAAGATGGCCTAGTCAGCCATCGTTGGAAAGAGATGCCCCTTGGTCTTGCAAACTTTATATGACCCAGCACAGGGGAAGGCCAGGGCCAAGAAGTGGGAGTGCGTGGGCAGGAGAGCAGGGTTGGGGGAGGGTATAGGGGACATTCAGGATAGCATTTGAAATGTAAATGAAGAAAATATCTAATAAAATAAGTTAAAAAAAAATCCCTGCAGCAGTGTCCTTGGGAATGGGACAAGTCTGTGAATGGGAAAGAGAACCCTCATCCCAGCAGTGTTTAGGTGGCCAACCCTGGCTGCCAGGGCTGCTCTTTTGCTGACCCAGATCTGCATTCCTCCTTCTCTTCAGGTCTGGGGATGCTTCCTCAATAGTTCTGTGGCCTCTGGGAAGATGTTTGAATATTTTGCACCCACTCTGCCAGCCCACTGTAGGCACAGTTAAACATGCCTCCTCCTCCTCCTCCTTCTCCTCCTCCTCTTCTTCCTTCTTCCTCCTTCTCTTCTTTCTCCTCCTTCATCTTTTTTTAAAATCTTCTCCAAAATCAATAATGAATTTTGACTAATTTTAAAAGATCAGTTGGATGTTTTTCTGTCACTGTGGAAAAAATGTGGAAAAAGCTCATTGTTGTTGTGCCTTACAAGCCCCTCCTTCCACTCAAGGACTCCACTTTCTGTAAGCTTCTGTAGTTTTAGGCAGGAGGTAGAACAGCCTAGATACAATTCCTGCTGAAGTCCTTTATGAAGGCACCTGTGACTAAGACACCAATGAAAGAGACTTTTTTTTCCTTCAGAAAAAACAAACAAACAAACAAACAAAAAAACCCTTTTCATTTCCCTAGGTCTCTTGTTTAGGGATTGCTAGAGATTTGGAACAAAAGAGAAATAAAATTTTTACAAATAGGTTCTGGTTCAACCAGATCTAGCTCTTAACTTGCTCTGCGGTATTAAATGTGGCATCTAAAGGCTTTGTTTCTCCTCCAGTGCATCTTTTCCCTGCGTTAGGTTTGCTGGTCTTCTTTCCAAGCCAAGTCAGAGGGCCCATGCCTCCAACAGCTTCCCGAAGTCTGTCAGCATCCTCACTTGGGAAGCCTGTTTTTCCCCTGGCGACAAGGGAACAGGATACTCAGGCTTTTGAAAAAGTAATTATATAAGACTTAACGTAGGGACTGTTTCCTGCTATTTTCCAAGTGATGACATCAGTTGGGGTTACTTCGAGCCCAGGGATAATTTTAGCTCAAAGTACCATCTACTGTGGGGTGGGTTTAAGAGTAGTCAGGACATATTTCTTCCAGGCACCATGGAACAACTGATAATTAGGGTGTGGTTTTGCTTTTGGACACTTAACATTTAATGTGACATGTGATTTTGGTATTTTGGTGCTTATTAAGTTTTATTCTAATAAACTGGTTCATTTCTTCATAGTTGCCTATCAAATTTTCAATTTTGCATAAGGAAGAAAACGTATTCTTATTACTCATACTACATAACCAATAATCTTTTACAAAGGTCAAAACAAAGCCTTGATTACTTAACTGCTCTCAGAGCAATGCATTCCAAGCTGGATCCTGTATTTTCTTCTATACATCCAGCCACCCATTCATGAGAATTCCACATCCTACATTTTGCTTCTTATGTCTCCTTCAATCATATAAACAAATTAGTCAGCCAACTTCTGTTTTCCCAGTAAATATCCAAGCTTATAGGTGTTTTTACTCAATATGTTTTTGTTTTGTTTCATCTTTGTAACTTAGTCAATAGAGAGTAGCATAGTATCGTGTGTTTCAAGTGAAAAATGATAACTTGCAGTGGGAAGATATGAAAAAACGCTTATTTGAATATGTTATAAAAGAACATTTAGCAAGTGAGAATTTATTAAGTAGAATTTAAATCATGCGTTCAGTTGCTTTCAACTATATGATTGTGTAATCAATCAGCATTAGACCACAAATGGTTGCTATGTTTTATGCATTGAGTGAATCTCAAAAACTTTGGACTAAGGACAATTTATTAATTTCTCCTCTTATAGATCATACTTATGGTGTCGTCTAAAAAATATATGTATGTTCTTAGCCTTGTATACTTTTTCCTTCATGGCTTCTTAAAGGGTCATATTATAAGTCTCTAAGTCATTTTGAGTCAGTGTTCAAGTAAGCTGTATTGTTTTGACAGAGGTCTCACTTATTTACAGATTGCTGTGAGAATAACTCCTTGCCAAAGCACCCTTTACTGAAAAGGCTATCAATCCTTCTTTAAATAGCTTTTGCATTTTTATCAAAGCTCACTGGCAACTTCTCTGTGTTCATTTCTCATTCGTGTGTTTAGTCAGGGCTCTGCTCTCTTCACTGCACAGCAGCAGCAGCAGCAGAGAGAGAAACCTCACATCATTTCTCTTTTGTTTTTTTATGGACAGAAATATGCATAACTGGCTATGGAGGAATCCTTACAAAATGACACATAATTTCTACAAGAATATGCAAATGGGGTATCTCCAAATCCCAGGATTTGGGAGGTAGGAGCAAGATGATTAGGAGTTTAAGGCCAGCCTTTGCTTCATAAAGAATATGTAGACAGCCATGTAGACATGCTTTGCCTTTGTTAGTTATGAAAAGGGTTCTGTATACTCCGTGTGGTCTTTATGTAGTCATAACTAGTTTCCCCCCCTCGTTCCAATCTCTATTTAAATGTTGTTTGACTGCAGTAATCAGACATTTCAATATCATATTAAGGTGCAGTGATAAGATTAGTTCTACAAATTAGTCAACAAGTTCACCTAAAATCGAGAACTCTAACTTTAAAAATCACTGTTCAAAAAGGTACTGTAAACATGTGTGAAGAGAAAAGGTTAAATGTTTAATTAAGATCTGTAACTACTGATAACCCCTGAGTAGAGATGCCCATTTAGGCATAGGCCAAATTAAAATAAAAAGAGACAGATAAAAAGGATAAAATTCTATTTAGCTATATTAATTTTTTTTAAATTTTGTGTCCTAGGAAATTGATGAAAAAGTAAGAGCTGATGCTAACATCTCTCATTCCTTCTCACGTGACACTAAGAAGCCCCAAGGAGGAAATCAACAGCACCAGTCCACCTGGGCAGACCTGAATAGCATCACCGGGGCTCTGAAGCCGAAACTGACACGAACCAAAGTTCAGGCAACTGGATAAAAACCTAGTGAGGGTAATCACTTGGGGAAATAGAACAGGAACAACAGAATTGTTTTAAAAAAAAATCTAGAATGTCCTTAAAGTCTTTGTCATGAGAATCTCAGAAAATCCATAATTTGATTGTAATAAGATAATCAACCACTGTCAATAACAATGGCATCAGATGTTAGTATCACTCAATAAGAACTGTAAAGAATGCCATGTGATGGCATTTTAATCCCAGTACTCAGGAGACAGAGGCAGGCGGATATCTGTGCATTCAAAAACAGCTTGATTCATGGAGACAGATCCCGGACATTCAGGGCTATACAGAGAAACCCTCTATCAAAAAAATATAAACAAAAAACAAACAAATTGTAAAGCCAACACCACATAATAAAGTTTTAATATCAATTATATAATTTCTTGATGTCAGAAAATAAAAAGATGATACGAACAAAATTAGACCCAATTTCAGCTAAATAGTAAAAGCTATATGAAAGTCCTTAGGAGACTTTGTAACATGTCCGTCTCCTTGGGCAGCCTCAACAGTTGTGTAGGGGTGCTAGGATAGAAGGAGCGGCCTTAAAGACAGGTCTTCCTCATGCTGAACTTCAGAAGCTAGATAAGAAACAAATTCATGGGGCTGGTGAGGTGGTTCAGCAGGTAAGAGCACCCGACTGCTCTTCCAAAGGTGCAGAGTTCAAATCCCAGCAACCACATGGTGGCTCACAACCATCCTTAATGAGATCTGACTCCCTCTTCTGAAATATCTGAAGACAGCAACAGTGTGTACTTACATATAATAAATAAATAAATCTTTAAAAAAAAGAAACAAATTCATAATAAGACAATAACAAAGGACTAATTTGGTATTCCCAAGTGGTAGAAACAGAGTAAAAAGTGCAGACTTGACAAATCAGAAAGAGAAAAGCATAGTAAATGAAAGTTTCCAAAAATTTGCCAATGAGAGAAATCACAGGTTCAAGAAGTTGGTTAAAAGACAAATATAGAATAATGCCATAGAAATATACACTAAGACATGTCATAATCAAGTAGCTTTAAAATCAGAAACAAGAAAAATATTTTAAAAATTGTATCTATTTATGTATATGAGTATTTCACCTGTATGCACTTATGTGCACTATGTGAATGCCTCATTGTCCAAGGAACCAGAAAAGAAAGCATTGAATCCCCAAGCGTGATAGGTTGTTTTAAGCTTCTCTGTGGGTGCTAGAACCTGAACCTGGATCCACTGAGAGAGCAGAGAGAGTGCTTTTAACCATTGAGCCATCTCTCCAAACCTCATGAGAAAATATCTTTAAAGCCATAAGTAAATGGTACATTTTATATTGACAAAGAACATATTGAATTAAATAAATTCATACCGAGAAACAATGGAGGCCAGAATGAATATATGATCTTATCATTGCCAGAAAAAAAGAAAACTGATTCTATACCTGTGAAAATATCTCCAAGAAATGAAGAGTAAATGAAAACATTCCCACATGAAGGAAAATTACGAGATATCGTACTTGACTGAACTCTTAAAAAAAAAAAAAAAAAAAAAAAAAAGGACATTCCCAACACTAAAAGAACATGCAAACAATAACAAGAAATGCTCACACAGTCAGAAAAGAAAAAAAAAAACTAAATGTAACAGGTTAAAACTGAAGCAGATACCAACTTATAAAATGCACAAACTTCAAATAGTCTAAAAGCATGTCAAATTCACATCATTGGAGGTCTAATCTGGTGTCAATGGACTAATCTAGGTACTTATTTAATTATTTCACATCAAAATTTTATGGTGCTCCCACCATGCTAGGCACTGGTCTAGGCCTGATGAATACAGTGACAAGCTAGAGAAAAATCTTTAACATCAGATAGTTACTTATTTATTTAGAGACAAGGCTTCACTCTGTAACCCTAGTTGGCCTGGAACCCCCTATGTAGACCAGGATGGACATAAATTCACAAAGATCATCTTGCCTCTATCTTCTGAGTCCCGGAGTTAAAAGTGTGCACCACCAAGCCCAGTTACACATCAAAGACTTTATAGGAATTATAACTCCTCATGAATGTGGTGACTGATTAGACAATGCCTTTTACATTAGAGAATTCACATAAATTATAACTAACCAGATGCCATTAGATCCTACAGAATGAACTATGTTGTATCATATATAAGTCAGAAAGTAATTTTTGGTATTTTTAATGATGAGTAAGTATGTTAGCTTACTTCCATAGAAGTGATTTTTTTCTCAGAATTGTAATAATTTTGTTACATTGATTATTTCATTTAGTTCTTGAAAATATTTATATGATAAGATGCAGAATTTTCTTAGTCATGTAGCAACTAGAAGCAGCAACCTGTTCTTTAGATGCTTTGCAAAGTTGTCTTCCTTGCAGGTGCCAATGCTTTTGAGGTCTGAATAGACTATTAAGTAACTTATCTTGTGATGTATCTTCCAGCATAGATATAACTGGTAACTTACTACAGCCTAGAAAAGTTTGACCCTGATGCTTGATGTAATGTTTTAAAGTATTTCATTTTAGTTGTCTTGGTTGGTTGGCTCATTGGATTTCCATAATCACAGATTAATACAATTATAGTAATTTTAGTCTGCCAATTGCATGAATTTGGCTTTCATAAAAAAAAATTCACTACTCTAAATTACTTTGACAGTGATGAACTCTAATTATACACCAAATAGCTTTTGCTCACTTGTTGAATAAAATAATTTCTCATTTTTAACAACAGAAGAAATCTGGTGAATGCCACACAAATTACGTAGATTGCCTATAAAGATTTTCTTGAAAATCGCCAATTATTAAGGGATAGTTAGTCACCCCTAGAGAGCTGTTTATAGGTGTCACAAAATCTCTTCTACAAAGTGATCAAACTCATCATTTGCAATAACTTGGTTTTGCTTAATCAGACTAACTATGGGCGTGTCTCACTTCATCCCACTCATGCAGCAGAGACAGAAGGTGCTCAATGATAGATTTCACAGTCTTCATTCGGGAATGAATAAGTCTAATTCCCTGGGCTATGACTAGAAATGTTAAGCCCATTAAAGCGCTCATGGCTTGATGCTTATAGCTATTCATCAGTACGCAGCATCAACTTTCTATAGAAGCAGTCAGACTACATATAAGCATATATTAATGATTCCGTAGCAAGGATAAATTTACTCACGCTTCCACAGTTCTGATACTGTGTAGGAAAAGAAGAAAAGAGATTTGGTCTTGCTTCCTCCAGTATTTTAAAATAGCACAAAACTTACATGTATTTTAATACAAGAGAAGAAAAACTTGATGCCTGGTAGAGTTCTTTGACTGCCTGATAAAAGTTTAAAATCCACTTTTAATTAAATGCTTCCTTTGATGAGTGGAGTTCTGTCTTGATGCAGAACATATTATCATGGATGTCTTGCTCTATAATTACCAATCTGCAGACCAGATTTTCTGTTTTCTTCTTTTCATAAATCTTTAAAAGAACACCATGCTAATTTCTGCTTATATTTATAATTAGAATATGCATGCAAATGTGAGTCAATGAATTAATATCTCTTAATATTTAGATTTTTCAGCATGGTGGTGTGATGGTTAATCTTAACTGCCAAATTAGTAAGCTTTAGAACTACTATAGAAATATATCTGTGGGCATCTGTGTGAAGCATTAACCAGAGGATAGTAATTGTCATGGATCTACCCTAGGTGTGGCTTGTAGCATTCCCTGAGCTAGAATGCCAGACTGAATAAAAAGTAGAAGGGAGTCGAGTGAGCATTCACTGAGCATTTGACCAACCTGTAGCTGCCATACCTTCCTGACATGATACACTGCAACCCCTGGACCCATAAGCCCAAACAAATCCTTCCTTCTTTAAATCACATAAGAAGGAGGAGGAGGAGGAGGAGGAGGAGGAAGAGGAGGAAGAAGAGGAGGAAGAAGAGGAGGAGGAGGGGGGAGGAGGAAGAGGAGAAGTTAAAAAATTTAAAACCATTCACTTAAATTTGATTTAACAGATGACTAACGAGCAAAAGGCCTATAAATACACTTTGTCATCGAGTTCACAAAGCATTGTTCACATGCTCTTGGAATAGACAGCTGCAACAAATGACAGTGACATTTATCAAATACTCAACTCATTTCATTGTAGATTGTGCTTGGGAGGAATAATAAATAAATTGTTAGATTAAGTCTAGGACATTCTTGACTTTTCTTCCTGTCATAGTTCGTGAAAGAGAAGGTAAGTACCTGAAGTGAAGGAGGAACCATGTATATTAAATTAAGCGGAAAATGTTAATGTATAGAATATATATTGGCAAATTAAGAAGTCATTTCATCAAATTTATATAAAAAGAGAAAGAATCTACTGGTTAATTGGATGTGGTGTCATTAGTAGGACTTTTTGAGGTACAATTTTAGCTACTGTAGGTAATAGACTATTTCAAATTCTGTGATTTAAAACAAAATATTTATTATTGTTTATCAGCATACAATTAGCTTCTCTGGCTCTGACCCTGTTGGTCTTGGCTGACTTTACTGGATCATCTGTGCTTAGCTGGTGGATCAGTGGGGGAAATTGATGGTTATTGAATATTGGCTAGAAGTTGACTGTAACAAAATAGGTGACTAGGTCAGATGGCATTTATCTTCCCTTAGGGTTGCCTAGGCTTCTAAAAATGAGAGATTAGAAGGCAAAATGTAGCTTAGGCCTAGGACGAGAACTGGACATCATCCCTTGCCCTGTACTGAGCAAAGCAAGTAATTAGAATCTACCAGATTCAAGAAGATTATACCACTGCAGAAAGACAAATCATGTGAGGCATAGAGACAAAGGGGTAGCAAATTAAAGCAATTTAATAATTGATCTACCTAATTGGCCAAGGATTATAGATTTAGACCCTTTATAGTATGATGTCTGTGACTGTGGAAAACAATCAGAATAAACCCAAGGAATTTGTGGGAAAAAATCTGTATGTGGATAATTCATGAGGTTTGATGACAAGAACAAGACATTGAGATGATCAGGACAGTAATTAAAATAGATGGGAGGAAGGGTGTCAGCACTGTTGTGAGAGTCACAATATGAATTAGAGTTTTAGAATTTATCAATTCTCATATTGTATGTGTTATTGTATGTGTGCTATGTCAGAAATGCAGGAGGTCATATTTTGTCTTTCCAAAATGTCAGAATTTATCGAATAATATTAAATTTACAAGCTATATTGGTTTGCTTGGTTGAAATTTGCCAAGGATTCCAGATTTCCCTTGATAGCTTGCTGCTGGCAAGCACAGGTTCTCTTATTTCAGTCTTAAGTACTACTACTAACTCTCAGATCACACACCACACAGAAATGCCAATATATGTATATTTGTAGGTTACATCATCATATTTATACCAGTCTTTCAAAGGACATACAGAGGTAAAGGGGTTCGGCAAAGGCGGATGAAGATGTAAAGAGCATCACTGTATGGACTGCATATAGAATACACTGTAGAGTTAAACTACAGGGACATAACTGAGTCCAGCCTCAAGGCTGCATAAAGCTATATAAAGGGGTCCAAGACCATGGAGGCAGCAGAGAAAGTGCAGAATCTCATTCACATGGACAAATGGGTGGCCAGTAACTTGAGTAGGTTGCGTCATTAGAAGGACCAAGGAGAGATGAGTCCTTGGGGATTATCAGAAGTTCTGTGCCTATAAGTCCTTGGCACATACATTAAGTGGTCACATGACAAGAGACTGTAGCTGTAGCCACCACAGTATGGTGTTCCTCTTTGTGGGGTTCAGATAATGGGATTACACTCTTTCCCCAGACTGAGGTGTTTTATATGGACTCTCTGTAGTTCTTTGTGTATTGTTAAGGTACAATGAAATCTCCCCTATTGCACTAACAGCATTTATTGGTATTGACCTTGTTCAGGTCTTGTTTGGAACAATAATTAAAGAGATAGAGATTATAATTTGAAAGAGAGCAAGGGGAGGAAACACGGGGAAAAGTTGAAGGAAGAAAGGGAAGTGGAGATGATATAATTATGTTTAAATTAAAAAATGAGAAAAGGGAGTCACCTAGTACAAAACAAAGCCTGAAAGTCACTCTTTTGTACAACCTAAGAGCAGGGCACAGCTTGATATCAGCATGTGGCTAAACTTAATTATTCTTGCTATCAGAGTTTAATGGCAAAAATCTCTGACTCTGGCAGCCATTGCAGCCTAGATGTGTCCACCCATGCCCATTGAGTCAAGCACAACCCTAAGTAATGGTAAAATCAGGGAAAAGGAAAGATGATCAATATGCACGCCGGAAAGAGAAAACAATTAAGATGTGGTCTAGGTGGTATCAAGCCCATCTTTGAGATCTAGACATTAGCAAGAAGCTTAAGAGGTAGATTTGGGTCAATGAGCAAGAGGTGGAAATAACAAATCAGTCCTTGTCAAGTATTGCCTTGATCCCTATCTCAGCCCTGGCTTTGAAAGGGGTTCAACCAGAAGTTGATGAAGAAGACAAGCTGACTTTACTCCTTGAGGATATAGCCTGTCAATTGCCCTTCTCCAGGTGTGGTCAGTCCTGTGTGCTACTGTTCCTGAATCCAAAGTGTCTGTCAGCTTAGGATTCTGACAGCAGAGCTTTGGGTGCTTTGTATGAGTGTTGGGAGGGCGGGGTCAGTGTTTTGAAGCTTTAGAGCTGACAGTATGATGTCTTTTCACTCTCCTCTTTTTACCTTCAATCATGAGAAGAAATAATATAGGTCATGTGTCAACAGTTTCTGGGTGGGTATTTCTTGAGTGATTAATATTACTGTGTGCAGGAGTAAGCCAATAACCCCACATTAATAGAAAGAAAACAAAATGTAGGTGGAGATGCAACGTTTGGTCCCTTTTTTGTTATCTTATGGGCCCAACTAAGGAGTCAGCGCTTTGTAGCAAAAGCAGTTTCTAAGTGCTTCTTATGTGCATATGAGAAAATGAATGGCCTCTTGAAAATCAATTTTAAATGATTATTAGCTTTATTAATTTCTAGGAAGCAGAAAGCTGAAGGACCTGATTATGTCTCTCTGGCATGCTCTATAGTTGAAGAAAAATACCCTGTATTGTGGTCATCTCTTCATGCGGAGGGACTCTTCGTTAATAGAGTCAAACTCCAAGGAAGTCCCAAACTTCGGTTTCTGTCTCAGCACTGGTTGCAATAAGAGTATGGGCCATGGGGAGTCAATCTCCCCATATTCAGAAGCCAGTATGCCATGCTCCTCAGTCTTCACCCCACTCCAGCCCAACCTCTGTGGCAACCTGAACAACTTTCTATGTATTTCATCACACACAGGAGAATCCAGCAGAAAGAAGACAGGTACCCACTGAGCTTGAGTTGATCATATTTCTACTCCCTATTTCCTGCATTTGCTCCTATAGCAATTCTTCTACTTGATGAAGTTTTGGGCTCCAGTGAGGTCCTGTTAGTGTATCTGAACCAAGAGGCTTGACTTTTGCCTATCTGGGAGCAATACTTGCCTCTTGGTAAGCTTGAGCTCAACTTTTACAAGCGACGTCACATGTTTCTGTTCTCTTTTTTGCTGTGCTATCATAAAAATCCTTCTATCAGGCCATAGCTGAAAGCTATCTCAAAAGAAAGGCACTTCCTAATATAGTTATGAGTTTGGAAACACAACTCACAAGCTTGACGCATTACAGTTTAGGTATCTCTGATGACTTGGATGCTGATCCAGGAAGAACGATCTTCTGGCATCCTGTTTTGGAAGGACACTCACCTGAACAGTACCACGTCTCTCTCTCTGAAAGAGTTACTCGGTGCCTGGGATGTAAACTGTCTAATATTGTGGCATGTTTATGTTAAAGAGGATGAAAAGGTAAAAGGTTATGCTTTTAGGGTACATTCAAGGGGTGGAAGGTAACATTACAAGCTATTCTACAGAGGTCATAAATCATAATGGCACAAAAGTTCAGGGATTGCTTTTCTTCTTCCCCCTGTGAATAGCAGGATAAGAAGCATTTTAAATTTGCAAGTCAGTATCTCTTGTAGAACATAATCACCCACAGGCAAAGTATAAGCCACTGAAGGTGGCTGTGTTCTAGTAGTACTGTTCTGGTAGAACTGGGTTTCCACCACAACTGCCAGAAACCTTCCAGAACAATCCTTTTCATACTACATGTTAGGTATGACTCATTCGGGGTTGATTGAGTGGAATAATTATAGTAGTTTAATTAAATTTATCTCAAAGAAACTGAAACAATAATAATAAACATAGTGCAGAAAGATATTCATCTGACAGAATGTGTGTGTGTGTGTGTGTGTGTGTGTGTGTGTGTTAAAGGTTTAAATCCATACCAAGAATTCATCTCTAATTGTAGATTTTTGTTAATAAACATTTGTAGGTTGCTGGGCAGGAATGTTAGGGCTGAAAGTTCAGCTCTTTGCAGTATATAGTAATGAAATTAACCTTGATCAAAGAGAAGTCTGCCTGTCATTCCTGGGTGTTGTCATCTGTAAGCCCTTTGAATGGCCTGCCAAAGACAGTCTCTTTTTACCTGGGGGAATTGAGCCAAGCCAGGAAGTCTAATATGCAATATCAACTTGATTGCCACAGTGCCTGAAACGTTTAGCCAGTGCATCCTGCAGCCCCTGCAGACTCCGTTTAGCAAGGCTGGAGTGAGCTTCTCTTTTGGACGCACTCCATGGGCATTGTGACACTTTGCTTCTAAGAGAAGAGGCTGGCCACATTTTTCCCTGGAGAAGACCAGACGGCAGCGTGTGCTTAGAAGTTTCTCGGACTCCTCCCCATGTATCAGTTTGCTCAGCAACTTTTTATTGGTATTCTTTAGTTTTAATAAACTGTATCTGTGAGTCTACAAACTCTCACTATGTTCTGAGTCCTGTGAATTTGGGACTCTAAGGGTGCCTGGAGGGAATGTTGAACTTGTAATTGGCATCAGAAGTTAAGTCAGTCTTGCAGACTGTGTACACTTGAACTTCTAAAACAGAGGAGGAAACCATGAGATGGTGACCTTTATAAAGGTCATGCAGCAAATTAATGACAGAGCCACAATAAGATACAGGGCTTGTAGTCTCCATGTTTAAAGGTTTCTTTCTATGACTGTGCCTCTTCATGCTCCTTACCAACATTTGCCCAGTGTATCTGACTGAGTGCCAAGGGTCCAGTACACATTAACTTACTTTAGCCTCAAAAAGTCCCGACACAATTTGTCCAAGGATTATCCTCGCTTTATAATGACAAAACTGACGCTTGAAGAACTTAAGTCAACTTCTCTCTATATGAGTTTTAAATGGCTGAGCAAGGACCCAAAACTGGGGCTTTGACTCAATCCCAAGTCTTCTATGATTCACCAACTGTATTATTTCCTGTGCTGTTGAATATTCCACTCTTAAAATAAGTCAATTTACTTTCTTTCACTTCACAGGGCTATTGGTATAGGTAATGTGACAAACAGTTACATTGTTGGATCTTTTGTACATGACATGGTCTTTATAAAAAGGTTAAATTAATCAATGAGGATTAAAAGATGTAGAGCATAGGTCAAAAGTTTCCTTAAATCAAGACCCCTTAACTATACTATCCTTGAGTAGATGTGAGTTTAAAGAGTCAATTGAGTTTCTGAAATGTAATTCCTAATATATAGTGTATTCTTTCCCAAAATACATTCATAAGAATACACCTTTTATATAATTTTTAATAAAAAAAAAAAACTGGCCTGGAATCTCTACCTTAAGAGGAAGTGTGTCTGTGGGCCTTTCCAATTGGCCAGGTAATGATTGCTATGGGCCATTAGTTTGGGTAGTTGCTGTTTCACTGTTAATCTCAGTTGTCAACTTGATGAAATCTAGAATCACTTAATAGATGGGCCTCTGGGCATTCCTGGCCGACAATATCTTGGGTAGGTTAATTGAGGTGGAAAGGCCCACGTGCTGTGGATGGCAGCAGTATCTCCTGGGCTTGGATCATGGCCTGTACCAGAAAGACAGAGTGAGGTGAGCATCAACCACATTGTTTCTTGACTGTGGAAGCAATGTGACCAGCTGTTTAAGTCCCTGCCTCTGGGATAGCCCTTTCATGATGGACCGTGCCCTTGACCTGACCTGTCCTGATGGACTATGGCCAGAACCGAGTAGCAGGATAAAGTCTTTTCCCTTAGATTGCTTTTGCGAGGGTATTTTATTTCAGATACTGGAAAAAAAACAAATCAGATGTGCTCAGGGCCCAAAAGGATTTGACATCCATAGCTTGGTGTATTCCCCATACTGCCTAAATCTCTCTTTAACTTTTCACTAAGCCATCAGACCCTGCTTTTCTTTCCACCAATGTTCCTACAATCATAAGCCTGCTGCTGCTTCCACATGCTTCACTTTTTGAGCTGAACTGCTGAGTTACACAGCCTTCACTAGAAGAGTCTATCAAGTTCCTTCCTGACGTTGGCTTTGACCACTCTTGCCTCTTTCCTGATCATACCCATACTTAGCTCAGAGATCTCAGCTCTTTCATGTTACCTTCTCCATGTCAATTTGAAGGTCTAAGGGGATCCTTTTACAACTTAACCTTGAACTTATCGATCTTCTTAACTGAAGTAAACAGGTACAACTCCTTAAACTGAATTCAACTCCACTACTAGCAATGCCCACACTGCTCTTCCAGCATGTTGACATACTATACAGCATCTGAATACTAGTATTTTCAGAGTTGAACACAGGATTGCACAAAATGGCTATCTTTTGAATACAACATGTGAGCTTCCATAAACAAAGATTATAGTTACCCTGTAACATGACTGAGAGAAATATGAAGAGGATTCTGGAATATAGATAGTATTTTAGAATTGGGTGGAGGTCCTTGAAAAGTGGTGGTAACAATCATTTATGTTTAATATTGTAATTGCTGTATATTTAATGTCATCTAAAAAGAATACTGCCCTCATTTCTCCCTTTTTAGTTATTTAGAGGCCTTTCGAGAGTTTTAAATGTGATTTCCCTGGTTAATGACTTAGTTAGTGTCCTCTCTAACAGTTTAGCTATTTGAATTCCCCAAAGCTTGTTTGTACTGTGTGTCCTAAGGTCCACAATAGCATCTTCTTTTGAACTGTGGGACGAAAGGCACTAAGGAGTTTGGGAGATCTCTTGATAGGGGATTATGGGACTACAAGGAGTCACACAGGGTAGAAGGTCATTGACTTGTCTCATTCCCATGCCATCTCTGTAGACTGATTAATGATGCACTTCCCTCTCATTCTAAGCCTGACAATTGTCAGGGGCCTGACCCCTCGTGCTCCTGGATGATTTATTTAAAGCATGACTTTTCTTTATCAATCATCAGAGCCAGAAGGTCAAAGACATCACAGGCCTAGATCCTGACCCTTTTCTGAGGGAGCAGCACCTTGGGCAGAATATAGAGTATGATGGCAACCACATCTTGCTTTATGATAAATTATTAACACAAATATCAAAATGGAATTAGTGTCCTTTTATTTCTCTGTAAAGGCACTACTTGTTCTCTTTTATCTTCTCTGACTAGCTCTGGCAGCACTGGCCTGACTTAAACTTCTATCTTGATTAAGCTTGATAATTCCTAAGCCTCCATTTTTTTTTTAAGATTTATTTATTTATTATATGTAAGTACACTGTAGCTGTCTTCAGACACTCTAGAAGAGGGTGTCAGATCTCGTTATGGGTGGTTGTGAGCCACCATGTGGTTGCTGGGATTTGAACTCCAGACCTTCGGAAGAGCAGTCGGGTGCTCTTACCCACTGAGCCATCTCACCAGCCCTGTTTTCCTTTTTTTTAATGCAAGTTTTTTTATCACGTTATTTCCTCTTTCTACTTCTCCCATCTTCTCCCCATTTTTTTTATTTCTTTGTACCCCCTATCTCACATGATGTGGTCAGCCATTTTAACGTAATGCTGATATCACTCCAGTGCCAGATAATATCACACTGTCATTCAGGATTTATAGCTCCCTGTTCAGAATCCTATTCAAATCCGTCCTCTCCCCACTCACCTCTTACCCCTCACTTCTGTTCTCTCACGCTTTATCCTTGATTCCCCAATACTGTTTGCATAAGGAGTTTCTATATGTCACAAACAATTTACATGACTTTTGTGAAAGGAGCTTATAAGACAAAGAGGAAATATTATATGGGATGTCAGATGTCTCCGTCTATGCTAGTGATGCATCTATGATCTTTCTAGCCATGCTCTCCATTCCCGATACATGTTTCTCTTCCCATTCTTATTTTCTACTGTTTCACTTCCCAGTTATGAACAAGTTTTAATTTAATTCAATCATCCAAACTAACTTGTTTGTCTTTCCTATTCATCTACTTGACGAAGCCATTTTTCTTAAGACAACTCTTTCCCTAATATGACCTTTTACTCTTTTTGATACACTCACTACCATTGTTTTTAATCTTATTTTCTCAAACAAATCATTTTCATTTTCTTAAATTTGTTATGGCTACAAATATATATTCCTAAGAAGCATGAATAAGAGAAACTGTTTCATAATTGACCTTACATATTCATCTATAATAAATATCTGCATTCAATTATATACATTAGCTCCATTTTAAATAATTCAGATTTGATTTAGAATTTCATTGACACTCCACATATCTAAGAGTGCTTTACCTTGGTTTGGTTTGAAAGTGTTGCTAACCCAGCCTTCCTCTCAGCATTGATCACTGGACTTTTTCTTGAGATTTGCCTCTTCTTCAATAGCAAGTCTTTGGCACCAGTTCCTTTCTGATTGCTGGCATTGTTCTCTGATATTGAGTGGCATTTTACTGGGGTGCACTTCTTGGACCTGTAGCCTTTCTTTTATTCTATCTCCAGTTTCATTTTTTTCTAGATCAACTCATGTCTAGGAGATTGTCTTTGATCTATTTGGCAGCAGCTCTTCCTTGGAGCCAATCCCATACTCACCTCTGCTTTCTATGCTCCTCTATATACCTTCTCTCGATTCTTTAAATCAAGGTATATTGAATGTGAAGCACTACTGTTAAATTGCCAAAGACAGCAAGATGATTAAGAACACATCTACTTCCTCTGTCCTCACAGTCCACTGGAAAAAATACTTAGACATGTAATTTACAGAGCTGGAAGAAGTCTTCACTGGTTCTGGACAGAAGTGTGCTATTTCTCTTTTCCTTCAACACATTTTGTAATGTCTTATGCTAATATATAATATATAATAGCATAAGACATATATATATTCTATAATAGCTTACAAGCATTGATTGCTATATATATCCCATTGATTCTATATTCATAGTTTTAATCAACCAAATGTCAAAAATGTAGTTAGACTTTGTAGTATCATAATCTCATACAACACATATATTTATGTTAAGACATTGGAGAAGTCTCTCTTCCATCCTAGAACTATGTGACTCTTAAGCAAATTGGTTCAAATCTTCCTGTAAGCTTTGGACACCAATGAGAGATGTGGGAGACCATCAAATTTAACTGAACCAATAGACTGTTTCAAAATAAAATAGTTTTGAAGAAAATTTGTTTTTATCTATTTGGACAGAAGTCAGGTGTGTACTTCTGGTCCAAATCACTCTTAAGTGAGGTACTATATTAAAGAAGTCATACCTTTCATGCTTCTATCCATTTTCATATCTCTTAGAACATTGCCTGTGTCATTCATTGTCTTCCCTTACCACTAACAAACCTTGGAATCTTTTCTTTGAAGTCTTAGACTCTGTTTCCATTCCCTCTACCAATGTTCTTCTCGTGGCTTGCCATCTTCCAAGTCCAGGGCACTCAGATCCTCTATCACTAGTTTATTTTAGAATTCTTTCCAGGGCCTTAAGGGCATGTCACAACCTCTGACATTTATGCTTCTATTCTAAGGGATATCTCCAACCCTCCAGTAACACATTTCCTTTTTCATAAACTCATAGTAGCTTTTCTTTTCCCCTAAAGTAAAAGCAAGCCGCTTAGTGTATGGCTGCATGGTTAACACTGTAGTTTGAACCTACTACTGTGTTAGAATGTTCTCCCTTGTTCTTCTGTGTATGCCTCAGGGGAAAGAGGTTGAGGGTGTGCTGCTGATCAATAGCCAAGGACAGCAATTAAAGCCTAGAAAAGCCTACCAGCCACAATGGTAGTGTTCAGTCAGTCAGAAACCCCGTCTTTTCTCCTCTCATCCTTACTTGTCCTAGTGGTCCTGACATCTAGAATACAGACCAATCAAAAGCACAGTAAACGTTTTTGGATTAATCTAATATGAAAATTACTTCCCAGCTGTGACGGTTAATTATGGTAAACCTGTTACAAGTAAGGGTCATCTGGGGGGAGGGGAAACCTCAGTTGAGAAAATAGCTTCATCAGATTGGCCTTGAAGCCAGTCTGTGGGGTATTTTCTTGATTGTGGGAGATAGCAACCTACTGTGGGCAGTGCCACTCCTAGGCATATGGTCCTGGGTTGTATGAAAAATCAAGCTTAGGAAGAGAAATCCAATATCAGCTTCCTCATGACCTATGTTTCAGTTTGTGCGTCTACATTTCTGTCATTGATAGATTATACACTATAAGGTATAAGCTAAAGCAAATCATTTCTTTCCCAAGTTGTTGCTGGTTATGGTGTTTATCACAGCAACACAAAGCAAACTGGGAAAACTCACTAATATGGCTTGATATCCTTGCTCTTCTTACCGTCAGTTTTTTCTCTCTCATCCTTTTCATGAGTTTGCTTGGCTTTTCTTTTCTCGGAAGAGAAATATTTAAGTTCTACTCTGCGGAGATGTCATATGATTCTAGAAACCAAGAATGTAAAAAGAGACTACAGCATCATCTATTCGTTTGTGTGGGGATGGTGAAGCGATGTTAGCATCTGCCCCTTACTTCTTGGTTTCTTTCCCCTTTTGTTTAGATCACATGCTTTGCTGTGTTCTGAAGTGCTGCGCTCTGCATTAGGAAGCCTGTGGGTGGTAAGCTGTTCATGACTTTGGCACTGAAAGCTCCATCATACTTTTGATGGCTTCGGCTTAGACAGTAGGAAACATCTGGTCATTCTCTGATATTTATCAAGACAGGCCTGTGTTTCCTTTAAAAACAGTTTTTTTTTTTTTTTTTTCATGAACAGAACATTACCCAATGGCAGAGGAATTTTATAACGAATACAAAAAACAATAATGTGATTCTTAAAGATAGAAATTACTCTAGAAATGTTCATTCGAAAATTACTTACATTCTCAAAACATATTCTTGTATGTATTTTCAGCCTATTTGCTAAGGTGACAGGCTTCCTGTTTGGGGGAGCTTATTTTGTTTTTGGTTTGGTTGTTTGGTTTGGTTTGGTTTGGTTTGGTTTGGTTTGGTTTGGTTTTTGTCATATAGCAACTTTCCCTCTCCAGTGAATATTTATGCACTGAAGCAAATGCAGATACCCACTGTCTCCCAGCCACATACCATGCTCTCTTTATAGGTGACTGATATTGGTCTTCTTGATGGGGCTGGATGGTCTGAAGGGTGCTCTCCATATTGACCTTGTGTGCTCTGCCTTTCTGTACAAGTTCCTTTAGGTAGGAAGACATTTTTCACTCACCTTTCTCTCCTCTATTATATTCTATTTTAACTTATTTTGAAAGCTTTAAAAATCTAGGTTGCAGTACTTTGCTCTTTCTAAATGAGTTGGAAAAGCATTCTGGGATGGAGAGGATGTTGCTATTAGCTTCTTACCCTTTAAAGTTCAAGTATATTTACAAGCCAGACTCAGATGAATTTGGGTGAAAAGACTTTGAAACCAGAACACAGATTGATGAGTAGAATCTGCTTTTTCTATTTCAAAACTCAACTCCCATCAGTCCCAGTCCTTCAGATAAACAGTTTCTAAGGAAGATAGTTCTTTCGGGCTTTTCTACTTTCATGTAAGTCTGTGATGGATGTCTAGACAATGCCTCACTTCTGACCTGTATATCAGAAAATGGGGTGCACTAAGTTGTAGTTATGGTTTCAGAGTTAGCAAATATATCAACCCCTTATGCTTGGACCAAAGTAAGACATTATTAATAGATCTCAAGGCTGTCTCCTGCTGTGCTAGAAGGGCTTTATAATCCTTCCCAATAGCCCTGCAGATTTCATATTGATTGAGTCGATATGACATTAAATCTATTTGCTTTCCCAGGTTTAGACTTCTCTGAATATAACAGATAGAACAATCATCCAGGTAAAGCCAAGCATTCGTCACTTTCTAACAGGAAAGCTGAAAACCTACTTTGGCTAATACATGGCTCCTGGGGGAGGGCATTGTACATGGGATCCTTATCTCTCCTTTGCAGCAGTTGCTACAAACATTATCTCACCTGGTTTAAATAGACTTGAATAGATTTCTCAATGTACCTTTCTAGGGTCTTCAGGAGCAATCTATTCCCAAACATTACATAACCACGACTGGCCAGGCCAATCTGTCCTTCCTTTTCTCTGTGACTTACAGTTCCCTCTTCTCTTGGTGTCTTCATCCTCCAGTGTATCAATCATTTAATCTTATGATCATGTATTTTCATTCTCTAGTGCTCGCCATCCTCACTGTCTGAGGTTGGTATCGCTTTTTCTCCTGCATAAACAGTACATAAAGTTTTCACCAACTCTACTCCCGACTTAGGTTAGCAAGCTGTCATGCCACTCTGCTTGCTAGCCACAACAATTCTTTAAAGACTGGGGCCCTTTCATTCATTTACTCTAGTGCCTTATAAAGGTTGACGAACTCCTAGAAGTGTCTAGACGCATTCCCTCTTTGGCTTATCTGCTGTTACCTGAATGAAATGCCTTCTCTGCTCGCAATCTTTGAGTTTGCTTTGGTGATAGTTTTGTTTACTTCTCCAGTTCTTATTCTTGACCTTCTTCTCTCCTTCTTGATATACTTCTCCTTAGGAACTTAAATTCAGAAACCTCTTTTGTTTTCCCTTATGAGTTTCAAATTAATTTTAGTCCCACAGGCTTCTCTCCTTGACACCTAGTTTTTGTGTTTTTAGCTCCCTGTTAAATTCTAAATGGTGGCTATTCTTTTTCTATTTTTTCAGTTGTTTTTAACCTTAAGAGCTGTGTGTGTGTGTGTGTGTNTGTTTGTGTGTGTGTGTTTGTGTTTGTGTGTTTGTGTGTGTGTGTGTGTGTGTGTGTGTGTGTGTGTGTGTGTGTGTGTGTGTGCATGTTCATTTAGAGGTCATAGAATAATCTCTGGTGTTAGTCATTAGTAACATTCTTCCTTTTGCTTTTTAGGTGGGCTCTCTTACTGGCCTCAAGGTCATGAATTAAGCTAGATTGGCTGGACAGCACGTACTGGGACAACCACCTGTTTATACTTCTTCAAAGCTGTCACTACAAATACGTGTTAGCACTTTCAGCTCTTATTAAATATGAGGTTTTGGGAGGATCAAACTCAGGTCCCTGGGCTTGGACAGTGTGGCCTTCTCTTTAGCCTCCAAGGAAAACTCTTCACGTGAATTTTAATCTACTAGGTGTCTTCAAACCAAGCCTAGTTGCTATTTTTAAAGTATGTTTATTAGGGCCATTTCTGCTAAGTGGCATTTCCATCCCATCATGTAAAAGCCATTACTATCTCGAAAACAAAATGTTTAGAGGAGCTATATTCCAATTCTGTATCTAGCTCTGATAGTCTTTCTTAATAAAACCATTACGTGAAGGTGATGTGGTTTGTAATCTTAACAAGACACGTGTCCTTGATGAAAACTCCCATATTATTGTTTTCTCTTGGATGGGAGACAAGGTTACTGATTTGAGAGTTCAGTTTATTCAGGAGTCAAGATAAACCTACCCACAAAGCAAATGTCATCCAGGTAATTAGTAAATCTCAACATCTATTGTTTTTCTTTCCTCTGACTATTTATTTCACTTTTAATTTCTGTATCGATTCCCTCTGCTTCTATCCTCTACACCTTTTTGATTTTATTTAACTTTTAACACCAAAATAAAAGAACTCTAGGATTTATATTGAAGCAGAGGTGTTGCCAAGTCTATGGAAGGAACTAACCAATAGAGGAAAACCCGGCAGCCGTGGGAAAATGCCTAAGGTGGATGCACACAGTACAACAGAGTTAAGAATGATAATTAAAGTCATGGGCTGCTAAGGGAAGGATGTAGGAAGACCAGTTCTGTGGGTGCAAGAGAATCGAATCGGGACCTAAAGAACACCAAGAAGTCATGTCCAAGTATAGGAAGAATGTCAGGAAAAATTGATAGTGTAAAGTTCCAAAGAAGGAAGGTTTTATAGAAAGACGTTAAGTGTGAGAAAAAGGAGAACCCCCATTATTCCTGAGTGCTCCTTAGGGTGACATGCTTGCCACTGAGACCTTGGTGGGAGTACTTTTAGTGGTATGTGGAAGTTTCAATGTAGACTAGCATGCTGTCTGGAGATTAGGACTGAAGAAACGGAGACAAATAAATACTGAAGATGTTATTGGCAGTTTGTCAGAGGTGCAAGTGCTTAGCCTTTTCTTTGGGAGAGGCTACTAGCAGCTTCAAGGCTGTTGAAAAACATTCATGTTTAAAAGGGAAAGAAGGAAAATATGCCTTGTATAAAGTTCTCTAACAGACAGGGGAGGAGGAATTGAGAAACTGTAGCTGAAAGCTTTGACCATAGGAAGGAGGAAGACATCAAGTTCTGTTGGAAAGGAGAGCATGGCGGTGGGCGAGGAGAGAGGGAGAGTGTCTTTGGTGACCTAGAGCATGTATGAGGAGATTCAGACCGTGACTACTGACAACAGGGAAGTATGAAAAAATAAGGAATGTGGGGTAACATGAAACGCCAAAGCCCTAAATACCCAGTATACATTCTAAAAAATCATAAAAGAATTTGAAAACAATCGTTAGCATGCTCGAAGAGCTAACAAGCAAGGAGACAAACCAAGAGCAAGTTTATTTATTGCTAGTCTTCTAAAAGACTAGGGTGACCAAATTAGAGGGGCATAAATATATGTAGAATGCTACTAAAGCACTCTTGGGATGTTGGGGTGGTTAAGAGTAAAATGAAAAAAAAAAATAACGCAAAACAAAGGGGGAAGAGAATTTGTAGGTGGCTAGGACATACTGAGGAGACTCAAGTCAGGTCTCCACGTGCACCCTCATTACCCCAGAGGAAAGTGTTCTCTATCTGGAGCCGCCTGCCAAGATCACTGGAGCTGTTTACCATCCAAATGTCATCTTCCACATACTGTCCCGTCTCTATACTGTACCTTAACTTCCTCGGATGACTTGGTAGCACAGTGTGCTTGTTCATATGCATAACCTTGTCTGCGGGCACTGCAAATCTCAATGTGTATTTGTTAAATGAAGACAGGAAAACAGGAAGGACAGAAACATCCAGACAAGGACACTCGGGGACAGTTTGCTTTCTGTTCACAGGTTGTCCAGATGGAGCTTGCGGAGTCCATTTCCTTTTCTTGTTAGGTTTAAAAGTCCGTGGAAGGTGTTTTGGTCTTATATTGATCAAAAGATTGAAACATTAGATTAAGCTACTCAAACTGGCAAAACAAATGTGTTAGCTGTTCATTAAGCATGCGTTTGTTCCTTCTTTTTATTCCCAACATGAGGTGGAAAAATTGTGAAATTTGCCAGCAATTACGATTCAATTCAGCAGGCCAGTCCGCAAATGAGTCACCCGCTTGTCTGGGCATTGAGAAGCCATTATTCATGTGGCTCTGTCCTGTGGCTCTGCCTGCAGCTGACCATGAGTGGGAGAAAATGTCGGATTTTCCAATTTCTTTTTAATTTCCTCCTCTAAGAAGAAAACAGTTTAATGTAATAGGGTAAACTGCTTTGAATATCAGTGCTGATGGTATTGGGTGGGTTTTTTTTTTTTTAGTTAGCTGTTATTCCTATTACAGTAATAATTAGTACTTTAATAATTACTAGTCATCACCATCCATTAGAATATGATAGGTTTTTTTTTTCCCCAACTCAGCTCTTTATCTGTAAAGAACCAGAGAAAATGAGTAGGCTCTTGTTAATTTTTGTGGCAAGGTATTAGTACCTTTCAGTCAGGTAAGCCTCTCAGAATTTGAAAGAAGCTATTCCTCCTGCAGCTTACATATTTTCATGATGTGCCAAAGACAGGGCGAAAACTACAAAGTTCAAGAAGTAAAAGAAATAACCAACCAACAATGAACTGGATTCTGAAGTGCAGCTTTAATGGCCGCACAGACTCAATGTATGTTGTTTCGTAACCGAACTGAGCGAATGTTTCACACCAGATGTTAATGGTGCTAAGTAATATCATGACCTGAGAGCAGAACTTTAGCTTTTATTTGTTTTTAATTTTTTTCTTTTTGAGTACTATTCATCATAAAATCCATCATCACTGGTCAGCCCTCCTCCTTCTCTTCCTACTCCTGCTCCTCCTCCTCCTTATCATCATCATCATCATCATCATCATCATCCTTATCCATTCAAGTACTTCAGACCATAGATGTTGCTGACAGATGATGTTGCATCTCCTTATAAAAAGCAATCTTTAAAAAAATGTAATTAAGAATTTTTCCCCTGTGCCCAGATCTTCCAGGCTTTTCCCCACTTTCGCCTCTATAAGCTTCAGTGTCTCTGGTTTTATGTGGAGTTCCTTGATCCACTTAGACTTGACCTTAATACAAGTAGGTAAGAATGGATCAATTCGCATTCTTCTACATGATAACTGCCAGTTGTGCCAGCACCATTTGTTGAAAATGCTGTCTTTTTTCCACTGGATGGTTTTAGCTCCCTTGTTAAAGATCAAGTGACCATAGGTTTGTGGGTTCATTTCTGGGTCTTCAATTCTATTCCATTGATCTACCTGTCTGTGGCTGTACCAGTACCATGCAGTTTTTAATCACAATTGCTCTGTAGTACAGCTTGAGGTCAGGTATGGTGATTCCACCAGAGATTCTTTAATCATTGAGAAGAGATTTTGCTATCGTAGGTTTTTTGTTATTCCAGATGAATTTGCAAATTGCCCTTTCTAATTCTTTGAAGAATTGAGTTGGAATTTTTGGTTTTTTTTTTTTGTTTTGTTTTGTTTTTTATTTTTGCTTTTTTATTTTTTTGTTTGTTTGTTTTCTGAGACAGGGTTTCTCTGTGTAGCCCTGGCTGTCCTGGAACTCACTCTNACTCTGTAGACCAGGCTGGCCTCGAACTCAGAAATTCAGCTGCCTCTGCCTCCCAAGTACTTGGATTAAAGGCGTGCGCCACCATGCCCATCCTGAGTTGGAATTTTGATAGGGATTGTATTCAATCTGTAGATTGCTTTCGGCAAGATAGCCATTTTTACTATATTGACCCTGCCAATCCATGAGCATGGGAAATCTTTCCATCTTTTGAGATCTTTGATTTCTTTCTTCAGAGATTTGAAGTTCTTAACATACAATGGAGTACTACTCAGCAATTAAAAACAATGAATTCATGAGATTCTTAGGCAAATGGATACATCTGGAGGATATCATCCTGAGTGAGGTAACCCAATCATAAAAGAACACACATGGTATGTACTCACTGATAAGCAGATATTAGCCCAGAAACTTAGACTATCCAAGATACAATTTGCAAAACACATGAAACTCAAGAAGAAGGAAGACCGAAGTGTGGATACTTGGTTCCTTCTTAGAATGGGGAACAAAATTCCGATGGAAGGAGTTACAGAGACAAAGTTCAGAACTAAGACGGAAGTAAAGACCATCCAGAGACTGCCCCACCCAGGGATCCATCCCATATATAGTCACTAAACCCAGACACTATTGCATATGCCAGAAAGATTTGGCTGACAGGATCCTGATATAGCTCTCTCTTGTGAGGCTATGCCAGTGCCTGGCAAATACAGAAGTGGATGCTCACAGTCATCTATTGGATGTAACCCAGGGCCTACAATGGAGGAACTAGAGAGAGTACCCAAGGAGCTGAAGGGGACTGCAACCCTATAGGTGGAACAACAATATGAACTAACCAGTACCCCCTGAGCTCATGTCTCTAGCTGCATATAGAGCAGAAGATGGCCTAGTTGGCCATCAATGGGAAGAGAGGCCCCTTGGTCTTGCAAACTTTAAATGCCCCAGTATGGGGGGGGGGAGCCAAGGCCAAGAAGTAGAAGTGGGTGGGTAGGGGAGCAGGGAGGGGACTTTCGGGATAGCATTTGAAATGTAAATGAAGAAAATATCTAATAAAAAATTGAAAAATGATGTAATTAAAATATTTTTGAAAAATCTGTACAATATATCTTGGTATCTTGATCAAGTTTATTCTCCCTCCTTCCCACAATTCTCAATGCACTCCTTCTTCTCTACCCTACCCTCAACTTCATGTCTTCCTTTATTATATTATTATTTAAAGTAGCTATCCTGGTCCTTTGGTTTTTTTTTGGGAAATTACATTATTTGATGCTTACTGAGAAAGCACTCTTAAAGGCTGTGTGAAGAACGTGGTGTGATACACAATCCCTGAAAGAGTAAACTTTACGCTGCTCTCTCTCTCTTCCTGGAGTTGTGTTTTGAGAGTCTTTTTGTTCAGCCTGACTATACAACTCACGATGGAGCCCAGGCTGGCCGTGAAGCCACAGCTCCTTAACATTAAGTCTCTAGACCTTTAGTATCGAGTTGGCATTGGCACTTTCTCTCTCTCTCTCTCTCTCTCTCTCTCTCTCTCTCTCTCTCTCTCTCTCTCTCTCTCTCTCTCTCTCTCTCTCTCTCTCTCTCTCTCTCTTTCTGTGTGTGTCCTTCACTCTGTCTCTCTCTCTCTGTCTCTGTCTCTCTCTCTGTCTCTCTGTGTCCCCTCACCCTGTCTCTGTTTCTCTGTCTCTCTCTTTCTCTCCCTTTCCCTCTTGCTCATTTTTACTTTATTCCTCACTGATTTTCTTCAAATTGGGTTCAAATATTGTGATTTAAAAAAAAAAAAAAAAAAGAAAGAAAGAAAGAAAGAAAGAAAGAAAGAAAGAAAGAAAGAAAGAAAGAAAGAAAGAAAAAATGACATTTGGATTCAAAGTGGTCCCTTTTAAAGTCCTAGTGCCCTGTTTATTTTCCTGATTTGGAAAGAACAGCCATCATCCTGTTGTGGTTTTATTTTCCTCAGGTTTGATTCCTCATCTCTAAATGAATGATGACTATCTGACATTAGAACACCTTCTATTTTTGTGTCTTGGAAACTGGCAGTGTGCTCCTAGGGCTAGCTAACTGTAAATAGTTGGTGGTGCTTGGAAACCTGCATGTGGAAGGTAACACTAGGCAAATGATTTTGAGTTGATACTGTTGTTTTTATTCAATAACTCTACTAGTTCTTATAACCCCGTCAGCCCCCTAATAATCAAGACAGCATCCTAACTATTTAATCAGCTTTAGAACAATTACTGGGTGACTACCCCTAAAGCATTCTTTCTACAGTAGCGAGAATAATTCCTAGCTGTGTTCCCCAAGTTACTTGCTTATAGCTTTCCTGTCTGTGCTGGATTCACTCTATCAGCCATTTCCTGGTTCTTTCCTTGAATTCAAGGTCCCTACCTGCAACTTTGAGCCTGGGAACAGAAACCCCACCTCCCTTTATTCTCCCCAGTAATTGACTCTCACTTTTATTTGAAGAGTCTTTTTTAGTTAGGGTTTAATTGCTGCAAAGAGACACCATGACCAAGGCAATTCTTATAAAGGACAATGTTTAATTGGGGCTGGCTTATAGGTACAGAGGTTCACTCCATTATCATCAAGGAGGGAATATGGCAGCATCCAGGCAGACGTGGGACTGGAGGAGCTGAGTTCTACTTCTTCATCCAAAGGCAGACAGAAGACTGACTTCCACGTAGTTTGGAGGAGGGTCTTAAAGTCCATGCACACATTGACACACTTTCTCCAACAAGGCCACACCTCCAAAGAGTGCCACTCCCTGTGTCAAGCACATTCAATCCGCCATAGAGTCAGAGAATATTGGTGAACAAAGTTTACACCACATCATTTGGTGTACGTGAGAATATGCTCATCTGGACTGAACCAGATCTTGAGGGTCAGCATTTGAATGCATAGCAGCTCCAGACCAAACCTCAACATTTTTCAACTCTCAGTACTTGCAGGTCTGGGGCTACCTCATCTTTGTTCATGTCTCCCCTTCACTGCTCGTCAGCAGCACCCTGCATGCTACCTAATCTTCCTGGCACTCAGTCTTCTCGTGGGAGATGCTGGTGTCACACCACAGCATTGTGGTGAAAGGCTGAAGGTTTGTAATTGCGGCTTTTCCATTTTCTTCAGATGAGAAGACTGGAGTTCAAAGAACTGAATAAGAATTTTCGAGCAGTTTCAGGCAACTTGATAGCGGGGTTGGGGGAAGGAAGAAAGATTAGAATTCCAAAGAGAAGCAGACATCACTATTCTGTCAGCAGAATTTTGAATTTTAAGGCCTGTCATGGAAAATATCACTGGAGCACAAAGATACAAGTGTGCCTAATGAGTGTGAGTAACCTGATGTATAATCTGAAGTTACATGGGGAGACCAAATATCCTTGAGAGATACACATAAAGGAGGAAACATTATGAGAGGTGAACAGAACATTGCACACTCATCCTCTTTCACAGATCACATAGTCACACACAAACTTGTAGTCTGCTACAAAAAGTTTTAGGTTATGAAAAATAGGAAGATATTATCAATGTTTTAGATAGGAGAAAAAGTGTGATTGTTCAAAAAAGAATTTTATAATCCCCTGATATCTTTTTCCCCAAATTCTAAAGAAGCCAAATATCACCAAATTCTGAAACCAAACATAAATTTCTATTTTTAAAATGGTAATGGGCCAAAGAAAATCACTCAGTAGTTAAGAACATTCAAGCCTGGTGACTGAGAAGAATGAGAGAATGGACGTCACTGTTTTTTGTTTTTGTTTTTTTTTTTAATTTAAGACATATGAGTCTCTTGGCATGCATGCCCACACCTCACCACACCACACCACACCACACCACACATGCTGCACCACACCTCACCACACCACACCACACCACACCTCACCACACCACACCACACATGCTGCACCATACCACACCACACCACACCACACCACATCTCACCATACCACACCACACCTCACCACACCTCACCATACCACACCACACCACACATGCTGCACCACACCTCACCATACCACACCACACCTCACCACACCTCACCATACCACACCACACCACACATGCTGCACCACACCTCACCACACCACACCACACCACTCCACACCACACCTCACCACAACACACCACACCACACCACACCACACCACACCACACATGCTGTGCCACACCGCGCCACTCAAGGCCACTCTGCTCTGCATGGCACCACATCATTATACACACAGAGAGAGACACACACACACACACAGGCATGTGCACACACACCATCACCATTATTACTACTCCCCACTGCGAACAATAAAAATAAATCAACAATTTGAAATGACAGTGATCCAAAACTAGATCATGATTTACTGAATATCTGACTTTCACCCAGAGAAAAATGTCATTATTTCATATCAAAACACCAGTTTGTATAGATAAAAAATTTTAAGCTCTTACAAGTTCAAAACTATCTCTTTGCTTATGTTCCGAAAATGTTTCTCAAATTTTTGTCACTTCATCTTGATAGTTCATTAGAATTCTTGATGCAGATTCTGGACTGAGGGTTATTTTTGTTAGTGAGGGTAAGTTCCATTAAAAAAAAAAAAGTCTTCTAAGTAAAATGTAACGCTTTTCTAAGCATCGCCGTCACCTGGTAATCATTTCAAACCGGACACGCTTAAGCATCTCTCCAATAATTTCCCAGGAGACAGTGCGAGTGTTGATCTTCTGTACACGCTGTGAAAACTGTTGCTTGAACAGTTAGCATCAGGAACACTGTTATGTGAGATCACTGTTGACAGCACTTTACCAGAATTCAGGGATCCCTCACTATCAGTGCGTACTCATAAAGTATAATCCGATCTCTTCAGACAGTGGTATTTTGTGTCTGGAATCCTAGGCAAAGCCTACATACAAAATAAATAAGAACAAAATTTTCACAATGCAATAATCCTTGAGTTTTTTGAAAGATATTCTCCACCAGAGTCTCCTCTCTGTCTCCATCCAATTTTCAGTTGCAGTGAGACATCTGACTCTCTCTTTGGATAGTTATTCTCATTCCTCTTCTGGTTACTGTAGCATGCTTTCTCTGCCTGATTCTCCTTTGTGGACTGTTTCTTCTTGACAGTACATTTTCTCACTTTTCATTTATAGTAGATTATAATTTTTTTATTGAGTGCTTTTCATCGTATATAAAAGATACTTGATGTCTTTGGTGCTAGATAAACTCCATAACTTTCTGCCTTTAGCCTTTAAATGGCTTTCATTTTTGTATATAACTGTGTCCTCCCTCTCACCTTTCCTGACCTTTTGGGGTTAAAGCATCACTTATTTGTGACTTACACAGTGCCCTGGCTTCAAGAAGGTTTATCTCAGTTCTCCTCCTTCTCTTTCAGTCTTAGTGAATTTCTCCTGCATTCAACGGGTAGGGATGAGTATGGCATCTTTTGTAGGAATGAATGATCTTAGCTTTACTCCCAGGAGGGTCTTGGACAAGATGATGAATGTATGCGTGATTAATTCTCAAAGCCTAAGTTACAACAATATGAGAATATTCCTTTTATTGAGAAGGTTCCTGCACTAAATACTTTCTCTAAATATCCCGACAAAAATCTTCCTGAAGGAAAACTTGATTTGGCTCTCAGTTCAAGGGTAACGCATAGGAGCAGGGAAAGCATGACACAGATCAAGGGAGCTGGTCACACTGCATCCACAGCGAGGTGGCAGAGAATGATGAATGATATTCTTAGCTATCACTCTCATTCCTACAGGACCCCAGCTCACAGAATGGCACCATCCACAATTATGGTGGATCTTCCCACCTCAATGAATCTACCTAGATGACTTCTTTAAAGATACGGCCTGTCCTTTGGGTGATTCTAAAATTTCCCAATTTGGGAAGCAATATTAACTCTCTAGGGACATGCCATTCCAGAAATAGTTTGAGTGGGAAAAAATATTAGGGCTGTATATAGAATTTACCACACAATTCTATATACCAAGGAAGGATTGACTTCATTAAGGCGTATATGATGGCTGTTCTATCCAAATGAGGGAAGCACTAAGATAAGGCCTGAGAACAAACTCTAATCTTAGATAGAGAAGGAGGAGGCAAATTCTTTGTGGGTCACGCAAGCCTTTAAAAAGTACAAACATATTGCACCAGGCAAGCTATTTCTTTTTACTTATTACATATAGGTATGGCCAAGCTGAGCTCTTGGTTAAACCCTAGATCAGTGCTTTGCACTGATGATAAAGAACTGTGTCTGCATCTGGATGGGTGGAGTGAATGGAAGCAGAAGATATTGGAATGCAGTTGATCAACATCACGTAAGAGGTCAAATATGCCTTCTCTATAATTACACCTATGAGTCTGAGCATAGGCTAGGCCCCACAACTTTAATCTCAGCAACATGCAAAGAGTCACAGCTAAACATATTAAAAGCAATGATGCAAACTGGAAAGTATCTATCTGCCAGTTACATGCTATTGATCAGGTGTAAAACAAAAAGAATTTTGCACCAAAACTGAAATCTTTTGAACTTCCCTCTTGCCTGCTTCACTGCTTGTAGACTTGAGATCCTAAAGTTGGACCTCATCACCCTGTAAGGCTATTTCTGCTTTTATGTTTTGTTTGCTCATTTTCCTTTTGCTTCTTAGAGCATTTTCCTCTGTAAATTATATCCAACTCTCCTATTGCAAAAAGAAAGGCAAAATGATTCTTGGTAGACCAGCCCATAGAGGTTCATTTGTGTCTATGCAGGAACCCAGAAGTGGAGCTGTCTTTGGGTAAATTGTTTTCTTAAAGCTACTTACTTCTTCAAGGATGAGCAGAACAGAGAACACTACTTTTTCTCCCCTGTCCCTGGCAATTCTTTTGCAAATGCACAACTGAACCTGTTGTCCTAGGGCCAGGGAGGCTGAGGCAGGAAAGACTAGTGTAAGACTAGCTTTACTTGCACAGCGAATTAGAAGCCAGCCTAGGCAATGTCAAACTCTGTCTCAGAAAGCCAAACAAGCTAAATAAACTGCCACCATCACCAACAAAGAACATGAGTGTAAACTGTCAGAAATATACAGTATGATTTAAACAGCCCTGGCGACTATGGAAAGATGCTACATAAAGAACTGAATGATACTTCATATATGGATGGATGGACTGGTTTTCTGTGTGACACATGCTAGAGTCATCAGCGAGAAAGGATCCTCAGTTGTGGAAATGCCTCCATAAGATCCAGCTCTAAGGCTTTTTCTCAATTAGTGATCAATGGGGTAGGGCTTATCCCCTTTTGAGTGGTGCCATCCCTAGCCTGGTGGTCTGGGTTGTATAAGAAAGTAGGCTAAGCAAGCCATGTAAAAGCAAGAAAGCAAGTAGCACCACTCCATGGCCTTTGCAAAAGCTCCTGACTCCAGGTTCCAGTCCTGCTTCAATTCCTGTCCAAACTTTTCTTAATGATGGGCTATGATTTGGAAGGGTAAACCTTCTCCTCCCCAACTTGCTTTTGATCATGGTATTTTTGTTACAGCAATAGAAACCATAACGAATACTGCATGAAACATAGATTTCCTAGGAGTTGGGTGGGTGAAACCATGATAGAAAACAGGATACTCTACAGTATGGTTAAAACGCACATAGGAAGTGTGCTACTCATGTTCAAGCAAAGTGAAATAATCTAACCTTTAATGACTGATTCCCAAATAAAAAGAAAGAAAGAAAGAAAGAAAGAAAGAAAGAAAGAAAGAAAGAAAGAAAGAAAGAAAGATTCTCTTTGAGCTACAAATATATCTCAAAAAAGCTATTCTTTCTGCTGAAGTTTTAGTGCATTTTAACCTTTTATTTAGTTACAGATTTTAGTCCAAAATTTGCATATGTATTTTGAAAGACTTTTAGCATTTATCTGAATTTTACTGATTGTTTGCCACCTCATAATTTCCTCATGATTCAAATTTTTGGTTCTTAATTCAAATGAGCTTTGCCAGTTGTTCTCAGATTCCTCATAGAATAATTATGTATTCCGCATCTTAGTGTACTTTCTGTGATAAATTATATTATAATTGTCCCTGCCAGAGCTGCTTTAGTTCAATGCCCGGTAGCATTTTCATTACTCAAGTCGTTTTACTCCCCAAGGCTTTGCAACTCTACCCTTCCAAAGTCTATTTTTTTGTTATTCTGTTGCTAATAGAATATTCATTTTGGAGAAAGGCAAAACAGGTCTACTTAATATCTGGACCTAACCCCAATGGAATATTTTGATTAAAATTCCAATAAAGAAAAAGAAGAAAGTTCTATTACCACTTTAAAAGGAAAAACCAAATGTTTTCTTGACTAGACAGGTTGTTGATTTGTAAAACAAGGTGAAGTGTAGATTGTATTCAATTCCTGCCTCACAAATGTGAAGTTGCTAGACTCTAGCTGTTTGTTTCCAAGACAGTTCGATGGAGTTAGAGAAAGGATTAAGAGAACAAGTAAGACCTTAGAGGATGGGCTACTCATCAGAACTAGTTATACTCCAGGCTGTCATCATAGCACAAAGACAATGTGACAGCACAATTGAGTGTACCCAATGGAACACATAGAAGCCAATGAAGCTCCTGGCATGATAGGAGATAATGATGGAGAGTGACAGAGCCGTATTTACAGGAAATCTCTCTTTGTTTTATATTCTTTAAAGTAGAAAATTTTCTATATATACAGACTTTATGGACACATGCTAATATGTACATGTAATAAAGTCAGCAGACTATGCAAAGTAATCCTTCAAAACACTTTTTGTGTGTAAAAAAAAGCACTAAATCTACATTTCCATCCATATATAACAACACAACATGATCTATGTCATCGATAAAGTATGTCTATTGTCTGACAACTTAAATATTAAATTAAAATAAAACAAACTGGCATGAAATAAACACTGTGTGATGGCTATTCCTGATGGTCAACTTGACTACATCTGGAGTGAACTACAACCCAGAAATGAAAGGGCACACCTGTGATCCAGATCTTGAGGATGGAAGACACACAGGCTTCTGACCCAGATCTTGACATGGAATGATGAATGCTTTTGATCCAGATCTTGAGGCATAATGGTCATGAAAAGCTTAGGCCCAGGCAAGGTATTGTATACCTTTAATCTCAGGAGACTGAGACAAGCAGAACTCTGAGTTCAAGGCCAGCCTGGGACAAAGCAAATTCCTAATCCAGGTATAGTGGTATACACCTTTATTCTGGGCCACACCTTCAGCTAGAGGCCTACATAAGGACAATGGAAGAAGGAAGACGAATTCTTCACCTGATTGCACTTACTTCTCAGCATGTCTGTCAGAACCTACTTCTTCAGGATTTCAGCTTATACAGAAGACTAAATAAAACAACTAGCCTCGCAGGACTGAGAAACTACTAGATCCTTGGACTTCCCATTCACAGCTACCCATTCATTGTTGGGTTAATTGGACTACAGACTGTAAGTCATTACAATAAATTCTCTTAATATAGACAGACATTCCAAAAGTTCCGTGATTCTAGAGAACCCTGACTAATACACACATGAACAAAATTTTGTTGTGTCCCATATCTCTCAGTTTTGCTTTGGTGACACAATGCTATGATGCTTATACTCTAGCAGAATTTGAAATTAGACCTTTGTTTTCTATGAAAAACAAAGTCCTTCATTCCTTGGAAATTTGATTTTCTCATCCAGAATATGAATGTAGTACCTGCTCTGGAGAGTCACTAAGGCAATTACATGTTATATAAAGTACTTAACTAATCTCTTATAGGTCCTTAGTATAATTCTCTATATATCATAACAAAAATTATAAATAGGAATGTTTACATAAAGTCAATTATTCGCTACTTCAATTCAAGGAGCATAGTTTTAGAACGAGAAGAGAGAAGGCTTAAGGCTGGTGATAAGTCTGGCAGTGATAACTGGATGGAGAGTGGGGACTGAAGGCCTAGGCTTGCTAGGGTCCACATCGCATATTACTTTTACCTTTAGACTGTTGCAAATGATCAGATTCCCTCCCACTAAAACACCAAACCTAAATTATATCTCAGAGTCATAAATAAAGATCAGGAGGTACCTGATGCCGTCATCAAAGAAGTCATACGCTGGTAAGAAACATGGGTTAGAAAATATACTGCATTTTGAAAAAGTACCACTCTGGCAGGTTGGTGGAAACTTTATCATCAAACTGCAGGGAGCCAATCCTAGGTCAACAGAAGTAGTTGGTTAAAGCTGTGAGTCACTTTAAATGATACACATGAACTTAAAATACTTTATTTGAATTTGAAATATACAAAGTATCAAGTGTGCTCATTTGCTATAGTATCATTATACTTTTTTTTTTTTTAAGAACACATCTGCTGAACAGACTGCCTACATTTTAATCTTCATTTTGAGATAGCCAAATCATGATGCAATGCTGAGTTTCCCCTCCAGCTTTTTGGAAAGTTAAATGGCTTTGGAGACTTGAAAGACAATCTGAATTTCAGGGCTAATATCCTCTTATCAGTGAGTGCATATCATGTGTGTTCT
>NC_034591.1:25836164-25844428 GCF_900095145.1 Mus pahari
CATCAGATTTATGACTGGTAAACATCTTTTATGACTGGTAAACATCTTTTCCCAACCTGTTGGTTGCTGTTTTATCTTATTGACAGTATTGTTTGTCTTACAGACCTTTGCAATTTTATGAGGTATCATTTGTGGATTCTTGGTCTTACAGCACAAGCCATTGGTGTTCTGTTCAGGAATTTTTCCCCTGTGCCCATATCTTCTAGCTCAGAATACCCAAGATACAATTTGCAAAACACATGAAACTCAAGAAGAAGGAAGACCAAAGAGTGGATACTTCAATCCTCCTTAGAAGGGGGAACAAAATACCCATGGAAGGAGTTACAGCGACGAAGCTCAGAGCAGAGACTGAAGGAATGACCATCCAGAGATTGCCCCACATGGGAATCCATCTCCTTCATAGAACCACCAAACCCAGACACTATTGCAGATGCCAACAAGATTTTGCTGACAGAAACCTGAGATAGCTGTCTCCGGAGAGGCTCTGCCAGTGCCTGGCAAACACAGAAGTGGATGCTCACAGTCATCCATTAGACAGAGCACAGGGTCCCCAATGAAGGAGGTAGAGAAAGTACCCAAGGAGCTAAAGGGGTTTGCAGCCCTATAGAAGGAACAAAAATATGAACTAACCAGTACCCACAGAGCTCCCTGGGACTAAACCACCAATCAAAGAAAACACATGGTGGGATTTCTGTCTTTAGCTTCATATGTAGCAGAAGATGCCTTAGTCAGTCCTTAATGGGAGGAGAGGCCCTTCCTGTGAAGGTTGTATGCTCCAGTATAGGGGAATGCCAGGGCCAGGAAGCAGGAGTGGGTGGATTGGGGAGCAGGGGGAGGGGAGAGGGGATTTTCAGAGGGGAAACTAGGAAAGGGGATAACATTTGAAATGTAAATAAAGAAAATATCTAATTAAAAAAAAAAAAGACAATATGAGAACCAGATGAAGCTTTAAAAAGTTTATTAATGTCTTATTCTTACCTAATAAGAGTAGTTTATAAAGTAAATCATTTGTTTTGACAAAGTTGCTTGTAAATTGAATCTGTGTTTGGATAAAAACATCTTTTAGCATTTTTACATCACAGATTCATGTAATATTTAGTTAAATCACATAAGTAAAATAGTATGTATAAGTAGAGCAAATAAAGAACAAATACAAACTGACTAAATTAAATACATGCTGATCTTACAGACTTTGTGGCTTCAGGGGAATACAAGCCATGCAGAACAGAAGCATGCTTTAGGTACAGTTAACATGAGCAGTTGAGAAAAATAAAGATTATCCTACCCAGTTGGTAACTGCTGGCTTGCTTTAAGAGTTTTATAACATAAGAGTTTTATACAGTTTGGTAGTAGCTCAAAAGTGGATTTGATAGTTGCTTTGATGTTTAGGAACTCCTGGGTTGTATTTACAGATGAAGGCCATTTTGCTATTTAATAATTTACATGATCTGAGGGAATCAATTTTAAACTGTGACATATTCCTTTTCAAGTGATCCTAAGAGTCTTGTTATGAAGCCTGAACCATTTAAGAGTGTCTGGCACAAACCGTGCTCTCAGAATCATTAGAGATGTTGGTAATGGTGGTAGTGAGAAATGTGTGCACATGCGTGAATGTGTGTGTGTGTGTGTGTGTGTGTGTGTGTGTGTGTGTGTGTGTGTGTGTGTGCATGTGCCTGAAGCATGGCGAGTATGTGGGCATCAGAGGACACTTATTGGGAACCAGTTCTCTCCTTCCACCAGAGTTCTGGTCAGTTAAACTCAGGTCATCAAACTTGGTGATAATCATCTTTACCCATGTAGCCATTTCTCTGCCCTTTAATTTTGTTTCACTCACAGTTGTTGGTAGATTTATTATTTTTTTTTTTTTTTAGCATGCATGGAACCAGTACTCCATGCTTCATGAAGTTGCCTTCCTTGGGTTTCCTTAGGAATAATCATCACCCTAAAAGCAATCAGATATTTGATCATATCCACTCCTGCTAGACATAGCAGAAAACAGTGTCACAGACAAACTTTTATATGTTACAGGCAGAACCACTGAGTACCATCTCCAGGACAGGACTGGCAGACTTCAAGAATAAATTCATGAAAGTAGCCTCTGCAAGACTGTTTTAATTTCCTTTTAGAACATAGTATCCTGTTTCATATTCAGAATAAATACCAGTTATATTCTATTGATATGGTATCAAATATTTCAACGAATTTGATTTTTTTCTAGTCTGTAAGTCTTATCTCTCTGATTTTCAAATATTGGTTTCTGTAGGCTTCCCTTCCTGACTTCCTCTCATTTTGATTGCTTTGGATAGAAAAATGGATCAAGTTTCATGATGCAACAAAAATGTCTCATAGATGAGTCCATGCCAACAGCACTCAGGCAGATCCTACACAGCATGCTTCACAGCAGAATGATTTTAATCTGTTATTCCCCTGGGAGGGTTCTTCCCACCCCACACATGTAATTGCTTATGCTAGCTAGACACATAGACACCAACCACAGCCTGCTTAAAATTTCTTAAGTCTTAATATTTTTAATATCTAAATATGTTGCCTGTTATGGTTCTTTGTAGAAAAAGTTTTAAACCATACACACACACACACACACACACACACACACACACACACACACACACAGACAGACAGACAGATAGACAGACAGATAGAGATAGATAGATAGATAGATAGATAGATAGATAGATAGATAGATAGATAGATAGATAGATAGATGGGTTTGTATAGAATGGCCATTCATTACAGGAATTTTAGGAATAGTGGTATAGTGTGAGAGAGTACGTAATCACCAAAGGAAAGAAAGACAACATAAAGCATTGAGAGGAAAGGTTTTAACATCGTGAAGGGATGCAGCCTGACTGGACTGGATGAGAACTGAAGTGAGCCTCAGGATGTAGGCACTGAGGTTCTCTGCGCTTTGAGTCATTGGTGTTGGAAATGAGACTCAGTTGAAAGGTAGATACAAAAATCCATACATAGTAATGAAGGAAGAAGGGAACTAATAATGAAGATAAAGAGGAAATATAATTGGTACCTGTAAAGGAAGCAGAGCAAAGAAAATCTTTTCTTTGAGAGAAGTTGTTTGAGATTAGTTGCAATGAGAAAGAATACTGACAAGAGGCTTAGTGATGTAGGAAAAAGTATATAGTTGCATCTGCAGGAAGTGGAGAAACGGTACCTTGGGAAACCATAAGACAATTTTCTTCTGAATTCACAGAAAGAGGGAAAATAAGAGTGATGATGCCAAGTAAATTTGAGGGGGAAAAATAGAAAACTGAGAGACCTTTGTCATGCATCTTGGATCACAGGAGACAGGAAATGGAGTGTACAACTCCACTGGGCAGCCTCTAAAACTCCAGTGCAGAATCATTTCTGGGGTCGAATATAAATGATCTGACACCGAGTCTGTATCTCTAGACTTACAAACATTTCTAAATGGTTCTCACACTCAGCAATGATTGGATACCTATACTACAGAAGTTGCTGTATTAGAACAGACAGGCTTTGAACACCTGCTGAAGTGAGCCATGAAGAAGTAACCACTGTCGCTGGAAATAGCTAGAAGATGCTCTATTCCCTCTGCAGATCTTCTCCCCTTAGGTCTTCCACATCTATTTTCATGCATTTTCCTTTTTTGTTTTGTGATTCTACTACTTTGGATGTCTTTTCTATAACTAACTTTTTTATTTGTTTCCTTTTCTCTTCAATCTTCCATATTTCAAAACTTCTCTATTTTTTTTCTGTTCATAAATTCTGTTTCATTTTTCCTTAACCAAGTGTGATGGTTTGTATATGCTCAGCCCAGGGAGTGGCACTATTAGAAGGTGTGGTCCTGTTGGAGTAGGTGTGTCACTGTGAGTGTGGGCTTAAGACCCTTATCCTAGCTGCCTGGAAATATTCTGCTAGCAGCCTTCAGATGAAGATGTAGGACTCACAGCTTCACCTTCACCATGCCTGCTTGGATGCTGTCATGTTCCTGCATTGATGATAATGGACTAAACCTCTGAGTCTGTAAGGTAGCCCCAATTAAATGTTGTCCTTATGAGAGTTGCCTCAGTCATGGTATCTCTTCACAGCAGTAAACCCCTAACTTAGACACCAAGGTAGCCAAAGACAGTCCTTTGGCCAGTCAGGGACAGAAAACATTGCCGTTTTAATAAATAACCCTAACCTAAATTCATGGAAGAATGGAGCAGTCCTGAAGGAGGATTCCTATAGCCACTCCCAAGAAAGTTAACTAGGCATGGTAATCATACAAGACCCACTGCAGAACCCCACATCTTCATGTACTCTTATAGCTATTGCCTTATTTCTTTTTCACATCAACATGACAAAATACTCAGAGCTCAGGGGGTACTGGTTAGTTCATATATCTCTAGCTGCATATGTAGCAGAAGATGGCCTAATTGGCCATCATTGGGAAGAGAGGCCCCTTGGTCTTGCAAACTTTATATGCCCCAGTACAGGGGAATACCAGGACCAAGAAGTGGGAGTGGGTGGGTAGGGGAGCAGGGGCAGGGGGAGGGTATAGGGAACTTTTGGGATAGCATTTGAAATGTAAATAAAGAAAATATCTAATAAATAAAAAAATGAAAAAAAATACTCAGAGCAATGGAAAGGAGAAATGAGTTATTGTGGCTCATATTTCAAGCATTTCCCATTGGGGCAGGAAAGTCAATGTGGCATGAACTTGAAGCAGGTCGTTAAATGGCATTCACAACCAGGAAACAGAGAACTGTTAATTTATGCAGATCCTCAGTTTTCTTTCCTCTTCAGTTTAGCTCATGAATGGTGCCACCCATAGTAGGCAGATCTTCCTTCCTAAATTAGACCAAACTGGAATTCTCAGAGCCACCTCTCCCAGGAGATTCTAGATCCCATCAAGGTGACAACAGTAACCACCACAGACACTCTCTGGTTCTTAGGATCTCTGGTTATACTTTTTCTAAGTATGAACAAAATACCGGCAGTCAGTCCATGCCTCCTTTTGCCATTAGATATACCTGGGAGATGCTGTTTGGGATTCATTTAATAACATGTGAAAAGGCAACATGCCGTAGCTTGAAATGGACAGGAAAGCAGTACAACAACAACAACAACAACAACAACAACAACAACAACAACAACCAGCCCTGAGGACTTCTAGAAATAGGTAAAATCTGAAACTGATAACCTCGATGTTCTCCAGACTCCTACTCTTAGTTTTAATATAGCAGAGAATTAATCCAGTTGTCAAAACAGGAATTATGGACTGGTGTACAGTCCTTCAGTACAAAACTTGCAGTGAGAATACAGCCTTCTAAATTAAAGGAGCAAAACACAAAGAATCTGACCACTCAGAGGCATCATTCCAAAGACTAACTAGAAACCTTGCTTGGCACCGTCCCTTCATCCTCTCCAAGATTTTGTAAAGTTAATAATTGAGACCTTTTCCCTTAACAGTCTCTACATTTCTGAAGCTACATATGTCAATTTTCTTGAATTTGAACTAGAACTTATAGTATGTTACAAAAATAAAATCAAGATACATTCCAAAAAAATGTTGCCAGTATACTTAGAGCAAAGGCATTGCTGTCAGAAAAATCACAAGAGTAATAATACCTTCAGTTAAGTTCCTAATTTCACATGTATTTTGAATATGAAACAAAACTATGTTATGCCCCCCATCTCATACAACAGAGAAAAGATGAATGACTAAGTAATCTAGAATGACCTTTGGCCCAAATGACATTTCTATCCATTTTACCTACTGTTAACTATAAAATATTAGCTTTCGTTTCTTAATTGAAGAATATATATATTATATAAAATATTCAAAATTATATTTAATTATAATAATCATCCAAGTGACATAAAGGAAGGGTTTTTCTATCTTCATGCATTTTCCATTTTTACATGTGTGTCACTGATTGAAAAGTGTGAAATTATAGCTTGCAAGGCTTTCTTTTATTATTTGACTTCATTCTTTAGCAGAACACTAATATCATTGAAAGTCACTACTTTTTGACAATGAAGAAGATAACCAGTTTTGTGAAATAGGAGCAGAGCTAAGGGCAGATTTCATGAACCTTGGTTGTAGGCATGTGACTAGGGTCCTGAGACAAGCTGACTCACATAGACACATGTTCTTTCTGGATGTTGCAAATGAATGCATGAAAACCTCACTAGCACACTCATTTCTTTGAAGGAGGATTACAGGTGTCAGAACTCAGAGAAGATACTGGGAAAAAGAAAAAAGAGTAAAAATCCATAATGTAAGAGATCAATGCAAGCACAGGAAAGCACAAGACATTGAGGAACACACAATGTATAGGCAGAAACATCAACAACAGACACAAAAATAAAGACTTTAATAGCCATTTCCTGTATTTTTTACTGCTTAGTCACCATGACATAAAGAGCTTTCTTTTTTAAAAAAAAATTAAATTATTTTATTTATTTACATTCCAAATGTTGCCCCATTTTCCAGTCCCTCCTCCCAGAGTTCTTCACCCCATCTCTGCTCTCCTTTGACTCTGAGAGGGTACTTCTCCATCCAAGTGTTCCTACCAAGGTGTTCTGCCTTGACAGATGACCCAAAGCAATGAAGCCAAGTTATTATGGAAACCACCAACCAGAGTAAACATATCTTTGCCTTAGATTGACTGATTACCTCACAGATTTTACCTCAGTGGGCAAAAGATAGGTAACATGGCAGTGCATGGCTCATTTGGAAAAAACAAAACAAAACAAAAACAAAAACAAGGTTTCTTGGTACCAAAAATGGGATTTGGAAGTCACTGTGGTACACAATCGGAATGATTCTACTTCTGAGACAGACATTAAGAATCCAGAGACTGCCCCACCTGGGGGTCCATCCCATAATGAGCCACGAAACGTAGACACTATTGCATATGCCAGCATATTTTGCTGAAAGGACCCTGATATAGCTGTCCCCTGTGAGGCTATGCCAGTGCCTGGCAAATACAAAAGTGGATATTCACAGTCATCTATAGGATAGAACACAGGACTCCCAATGGAGTAGCTAGAGAAAACCCAAGGAGCTGAAGGGGTCTACAACCTTATAGGTGGAACAACAATATGAGCTAACCAGTACCCCCAGAGCTCGTGTCTCTAGCTGCATATGCAGCAGAAGATGGCCTAGTCGGCCATCATTGGGAAGAGAGGCCCCTTGATCTTGGAAACTTTATATATGCCCCATACAGGAGAAGGCCAGGGCCAAGAAGTGGGAGTGAGTAGGTAGGGGAGCAGGGCAGGGCGAGGGTATAAGGGACTTTTGGGTTAGCATTTGAAATATGAATAAAGAAAATATATAATAAAATAATATTAAAACAAAGAATCTCCACACTGTCTAATCCCATTTAGATGTAATTCCACACAGACCTAATGTTTAATAAACAATCTCTTAAGCTTTCATTCATGGATTACATGCTACCAGTGTCATATTCAAAGTTGTTATTGAGCCTTTAGACATTGCATAAAAGTATACATTTAACTTGATTATCACCAAAATCAAACACACACACACACACACACACACACACACGCACACACACACACCACATCAAAGGGAATTTATGAAAATTCAACCAGATTACTTGAAAACTCCTAATTCTTACTTTTGTTTATTTCTATAGTTTATCATAGTCTATCACAGTCTGAAGAAGTAGCTGAATCCCGAGTACCAACGATGACTGTGAAAGAAGAGTTTTATAAAACAAAGAAGCTAAGCTAATATGTTTGAGGTGTAATAGCATCTGTCATATAATGTGCAATTCCTTGCACAATGATACATGTAAACTGGAAATCCTCATGTACACAAATAAGTGTCTCAGTAATGTTATGTTTTAACATATGCTATTAAAAGCTTTCATGATTTAATAACAAAATAAAAACTTACTTTAAAAAAAAACAAACTTTGGGATACATGAAAGTTCAAAATATTGTGCTAATGGAATTCCCACAGTTCACCTCAGAGAATATTTAATTGCTTAACAAATATCTCAGATTAAAACTTGGAATATTGAATTCTTTAACAACTTCATCACTGTAGGGAAAGTGGAAAACAAACATATTTGGATATTAATCTTGATATGCGAGGGAAAAGTCCTTGGTAATTGGCTTGATGTGGAATCAGAAAAATACTAAGTTCTACATGCTACATATGCAGCTAGAGACACAAGCTCAGGGGGTACTGGTTAGTTCATATTGTTGTTCCACCTACAGGGTTGCAGCCCCCTTCAGCTCCTTGGGTA
>NC_034591.1:25844439-25925767 GCF_900095145.1 Mus pahari
TCTCACCTGCTCTGGCAGACAGAGCCCTCACTGGTCGTCACCTTTCCTCTGGCGAGGAAGATGCCCAAAATTCTGGAGCCCAAAATAGAGTCTGTCTCAGAAGTTAGGTTGCTTCTTTCTGTCCTGAAGCTGTGTAGCTTCTGTGGTCCACACTCTTGCCAGTGCATACTGGAGGCCAAAAGCTGCGTCCCTTCTCCAGGCCGCCCTCTAACCGGCAGTGGACTGAAGCAAAGATGGTTCTCCTTCTGGCTCAGGCCCGGAGACTGTTCCTGGGCAGACACCCCTCCTTGGGTGGGGAAAGTCGCCGGATGACTGGAACCAGAAAAAAATGGGATCCTTCCCAGAAGCTGTGACGCTTCTCCAGTCTGCCCTCTCCCCGGCAGTGCACTGGAGCAAAGATGGCTCACCTTCCGGTTCATGCCTGGAGACTGCTCCCGGGCGAACACCCCTCCTCGGGCAGGAAAATTGGCTATAATTTTTATCTAGCTAGTGTTGATATGTTCATTTCTAATTAGTCAAAAGAACCAGTTACTTCAAAAGAAGAAATAAGCAGTATTGACATACATAATTATTTTTTCTTATTGCCTTTTAAGAATGAAACAATGCTGTATTAAAGATCCAAGTATGAGATAGCAGAAGGCAAATTCCCTAAATCTCTGAACCTTCGCCTTGACAGCAGTCAGTACTGCAAGCCCTGCTACATCTTACCTAGCTCTGCATATCATTCTCGGTCTCCTCCTAAGGGTTAGGCAGGCTCAAAAGAGAGGAACACTTATGGACCTTTGTATCTGTAGATTTTAGCAAACTGATTAGCCTATTGTAACCTCTCTGTAGAACTTTGGAAAATGAGCAACTATCGATCTTTTGTTGCTCAACTTCCTTTTTGTTTTGTTTTGTTTTGTTGTTTTGTTTTTGTAAAACCAAGAGTTTGACTTAAGGAGTTGGGCAGATAACTTTGTCAGTAAAGTGTGTGCTATCCAAACTCAGGAATCTGAGTTGTAAGGTGTGACAGTCTATCTAAGCCCAGCACTGAAACATCCCCAGAGCTTACTGGCTAACCAGTTTAACACAACCAGTGAGAACCAGTTTCAACAAGAAATCCTTCCTCAAAAAACAAGAGGGAACCACAGTAACCCAACATTGACTTCTGGCCACCACACCTCCACACACTGAGACATACACACACACAACAACAACAACAACAACAACAACAACAACAACACTCTAACACACACACAAAGTTTAACTTAATGCTTTTCTCTACAGTAAAGGGAAGGCAGCAGGAACGTGATTGCTTCTGGTAGCAAGGCGCTTCCTTGGGGTCTCCGTTTCTGTGGAGAATTGGCTTATGAGAGAGTTTTTCACTTCTCAACAAAAGTGGGAATTCCAGAAACAGCCAGTCCTGGTAAGAACACATTACAGGAGGGAAGCATCGTGACGGCTTACCTGTGGCTTGTGGTGGCTCACAGGCCACTCTCACTGTCACTACTTTATTTCTGCTTTGCTGGAGCCTAAATGTTGTTCTATGGCCTTCAGTGAATTGTAGATTAGAAGATGAATACTGTGGGACCTCCAGTCATTTTTAAAGTATTGAAAAGTAAGAATGTAATGTTGGTAGTAATAAATGTTTATCATAGACGAGTTCCTTAGAATAAATGTGGGTAAGAACTAGTATTTATCATTTTATGAATGCCATTTCCCAAAAGTAACCTTCGAGTGGTTTTTGTATTGTCAGACTTGAACTCACTCAAGTTCTATTTCTTTGTCTTTATAAGGATATGCAATATAGATATATTATATGCTAATCAATTTATGTATTACATGCAAGAAAGATATACTTATATATAATAATTATCATAAGAATAATGGGCTAGAGAGATACAATCTGCTTCCCTAACAACCTTGAGAACTGAACCATCATAAATAAATTCCTGGGTCAAATGTCTATGCCTACTGGTTTAACGAGGTCTCTTCTAATTCATTATGTCAAATACAGTGTTCATTAGAGGGTAAATATTAAGATGAGTTACTTTGAAACAAACTTAAGATACACTATGGAAAATCAATGATAACCCATGCATTTTAGAAAATAGGCTGATAAAATATCTTTCTCTAGAAGGAGAAAAACATTTTTAAAATTTTGGCAGATGAGATATTAAAGCAAGACAGTCCCTTATTTTGTTTCATTATCACTTTTAAGTTCTTCTTGGGCACTGTCAACTCTTATTCTTTGTATTTAGAGAGTGGGCTGCCTCTACTCCCCTAGCTTTCCAAGCCATTGATGAATGGACACATCTCTTTGATAAACAAAAATCTATCTACTTCAAAAGAGTAACCGCAGTCAGGACAGCCAAAGAAGGTGATCTTGGCTTGAGAACTTATGCTGCCAAGAAGGTCTGAAATCCATGTAAGTGAAATTCTGGAAATGACTCTCATCTGTGCAAAGATTCTCTGTTGCTATGGAGAGCTCATTGATAGACAGCAAAGGGCAGAGAGAATGAGATGCCTCTCAACTCTCTTTCGCAGACTTTTCTTTCCTAAGTTGTGACAATTTAGAATCTTCATGTAAGTTCAAATTTAAAAACCCTGAAGGAATGTGAACTGAGACATGATAATGTGTATCTTATACATGTAACTTTTACTTCACACATAAAACTATTTCTGCTGAACTTCAGGATTTAAAAACATGACTGTTCTTTAACTGTTCCATTGTGAATCCATGTTGCTTTCAGGAGCAATAACATCTCTTCACTGGCTGGATGAAATCTTGATGTTGTTAAGCAACTTAATGTCATACCCTTCCCTTTCTAATGCTTATTTTAGAAATACAAACATGTTGAGGGATGATGGCAGAAAAGTATCGAACATCTTTTGTTTTCAGTGACTTAATCATTATGCAACTTTAAGAAAGAGCGGAAGACAACACACAGTAAAAACTACATTCTTAAGATGATAAAAATGGTCTTTGATCTGAGTCAAAGTGTTTGAGCAATGTTTGTTGACACTGTGTGGAGGGTGGACATGCTCAGTACAAAGAACATATGTTTTGTGTTCAGAACCAAGGCTTCACTGAAGAAATGACACAATGGTGAGTTTTGCCAGAGACAACACTGATTAGTGACATGTTTAATTTTTAAATAATTTTTCTGTTGTCATTTTTTTATTTCCTACATTCAATTAAGCCACCTCGTAAGCAGCCATGACTTGCAGCTCAATGAGCCAAGTGCTAGTTCTTTCATCCCTTTGAATAGTCTCAGGATTTGTTGGTACAACCTTCTTCAGGGAGAATCAGTCTTACATAGATACGAAAGCTATAAATGTAAGATCTTGTCACTTTGGCAATATAGAAAACAAACCCAAGCAACAACAAAATAACGTTTGGCCCTTGGTGACATCAGTCAACCAGTGTGTCCGCCAAATTTAGTATTTCTCTGCTCTGCACTTTGTGTTACAATTGGTCCGTTTGGCATTGTGGGGTTTTTTTTTTTGTTTGTTTGTTTGTGTTATTTTTTTAATTGTATTCAAAAGCATTCTAACTGACATACCTTTCATGATCTGTTTTGAGTATGTGCTTAAAATAGTAATATTCACAGCTATAAAAAGACTGTACTATAATAAATCAGTAATGTATAATAATAAATCAGGAAGTGCTACTCAGTGGGAAATACTTTCCACTCAGAGCCATCACACTATGGCAAAAGAACCCCACACAGTATTTTCCTGTGTAATAAGAATCAGTCCTACAGTTCTGTAAGCTACTTTTCAGTGTCTTCAATCCTGGCAATGACTCTAGAATGCAGTCTTCATGGTGCCTTCAGAATACTTCCTTGCTCCATACTCCATCAGGTTGTCACAGACTGGAAACACTTTTCTCTAGTTGATACAAAGTGAGTTAATAGGCACACCTATGTGCAGTAATTGGCCTTTTATTTTATATTATTTTACATTATTATATACCCTAACAGCACTAATGGAAATGCTTACTATACATTCATGTATATTACTTCATTTCTAAGATTCCTTTATGGCACTACATTTTTGGACAGTCATAGGAACCATTCTAAGAATGAAAGGTACGAGGTATGAAGTTGAACGTTGCAAGGAAGTAGTTACAATAACTGAGTTATATTTTTTAATAGTGCTTATGAAGCTAACAATAAATTTTAAAAAACTGAATTGGGCTTTGTTACAATAGACCACCAAACCCTCAAGTTTCTGATATTTAACTTAAACAATTTCTAGTAAATGATCTTGTACCAGAAAGCAAAGTAAAAGTGATTTTCAGAGATGATGAACTGCTGAGGTTTTATTTATTTATTTATTTATTTTTAGCTTAATGTATTTCCTTTTACAAATTTTGTTGCAAAGGCCACCAGAATGAATGGCTCAAGTTCCATTTGTGGCAACTTTGTGGCTGTCACAGCTTGTTTTGAAGACATAAATTAAAACCAGTCCTTGCCACGGAGAGTTTCTTTGCCCATGAGAAACACGGCCAACTTGAATTCTGACAGAAACTGATTTGACACAAACTGACTGGAAGATGCTAACTGAGTTGTTTGTTTTCTGAGAGGCATTGAAATGACAATCCATTTGATCTTTCTATTAGGGCAGCATGAAAATGAGCACATTCTATTCATGGACATTTTGCTTTCGTTATGAGCTCACTTCCTCCACTTTACTTTTGCCACATCGACTTTGGATTTAATGTAATTACTCTTAGTGATTCATTGAATCTAAAAATAATAGTAAATACAACCAACCCAATACAATTTCCTAATAACCTTTCATTTGTTTTTACGTAGAAATGACTGCAAATGCATTACCATAGTTTTACAGAAATGGTTCTAATCTGAAAATAAATCATTTTTAATTTATCAGGTAAGAATACAAATCTTCCAAACCAATGCACCCAAGTGCATTTCCTGTTTAGACACAGCTGACCATGGCAGAACAGAGAATATTGTCATTTGACATTCTTTTTAAGGTTCGGAGATCTTACTGATTTTAAAAGATAGATAAATGCATTTTATAGAGTAATATGAATGTCAGCTTGTCCGAAGCACAGCTCAGTAGATATTTTGAAGGAATTTTTGTGTTCGTGCATCTTAATAATCTTCAGAGTTAGGAACATTCTCTACACTAGATCATCTAGCTTCAGAAGGGCCAGTAATTGAGTCAAGGTAGAACAGGGGGTGTGTTATAAAACCAAAATTTGTGCCCATTTCTCTCAGGAACTCAACTCACGTTCTTTCCCTATCATCTTCTGGTTTCCTTTTAGAACTTGGAATGTAAAAATGGGAGAAGGAAGACATGAATATGAAACAGTTGATAAAACTAAAATTACTAGTATGATTTTGTACCACAATGAGTGGTCTTAGAGAGTGTAGAAGCATGCATGTATAAGTTCAGAGAACATGGTGAGATAACTAAACAAAGACAGGAGGTCTTTTGTTTCTAGTCACTATTATGCTATTTTGGGAGCCTTCCTGGTCCCTCACCTCTATGCAAGGTAGGGAGGAGATCAATTCAGAGGGGTAACCTTGTCATTAGGACCATGCTATTCTCTAGTCCAGGAAGACTGAACATCAGTTGCATGGCCACTGTTCAGCTCCTAAGCTCATAAAAGTGTATTCAGAGTTCCCAGAGAAGGACTGTGTGATCAGATAACAATGGATTCTAACTCCGAACAGTTCCTGGAAGGGCTTCACTCTCTGAAGAAGTTTTTCCTCCCCTATAGAATGTTCCATGCCTTACAAAGAATTGCAATACACATAAATCTGTGGGTTGCAGACAACGCTACATGGGATAAGAAGGATACATAGATTATGGTGGTTGCAATCTGAATGGAAGATGTCATATACCACTTATATTTTTCTGGAAAGCATAAGAACCTTAAATCGTAGCTCCTCAGTCACCCATGGACATGTTAATATCATGTTAGTATTTCCAATTCTTCCCAGTTAGTAGCACTCTGAAATCCCACACAGCAGACCTTTTATTATTTTAGATTTGTAACTATTGTTGATTATCTACAAGTTCAATTTTCATATTCAAAAATCTGTCTATGAGTTCTTATTATGGAGATAATGGCTTTATACCTACCTGTTTTCAAATTTTCTACTTAGCCTTTCTGAATTTACCTGTACTCATAAACACTGAAGTGCAGAAAAATTAATATATGAATAATTTAAAACCACTTCAAGATAAGTAATAATTATCTAAATATTTAGGAATTTTGTGTATTCTACTTGCTTTTTTGTTTTTGGGGACACAGAAAATCAGTCTCTATTTATTAAGAATATCAGTAAGTGACTCTTTGCAAATTAATTTGTGAATTCATAATCAACCAGTTACACAAAAATTGTGTTGACCAAGGGTGCTATATTAAACAGAAGTAGGATTTTGTATGAGGTAGCATTTATAAGAGAAAAGCAGCCAGATTTGAGAAAGAACACTCACAAAGATCTCTGAATGATAGAAAGGAAGAAGTAAATACTACTAAGATAGCAGGCTGCTCCTTAAAAAATGCACTCACCAGGCACCCCAGGACCTCCCATAATTACCACCTTCTGGACAAGGTGTGGATGTACAGAGAAGCTAATGAATGCAAAAACAAATTGAACCTCTTTGCTTGGCAAACTTTGTTCCACCTCTGTTAGCTCTGGAGGAAAATAAACACAGCTTTTAAACCTTTTACATGATTAGACTTCAAAACAATTTTAGAATTTATTATTTTCTTAACTGAACCCAGAGTTTTTGTAGCATACATTTGTAATATAGTCATAATCCTCACTATTACATTATTCTAAATATTAAAAATATGTGTGACCTCATGAGATAGTTCACGTGTCCTACTTACTTGAAAACCTAACAGCTAGAGTATATACTTTATATACTGTTTGTACATGAAATGAATGAATCATATAAAGAACGTACTGTATCTGTGTACAAACACAGAAAAAGAAACTTAATATATTACATATCATTTTGTTTCACACACATCAAGCTTGTTAATCAAGTTAGATTTTCCTTTTGGTGTTTTATTTAAATATTTTAGTATCTTCAACAATATACTACCTAAAAGGTAAATCTATGTGTTAAATTGTCAGATGATCTTAGAGAGCTTAGATAAAAACAAAGCAGTATAAATAGACATTCCCTACTGTCTGCAAAATAGAAATTGTGTTATCAAATCACTGTATAACTGCAAGTTACTTATAATCATTATATTGAAGACATTTATGTTGTAAGTAAGATTACGTGACAGAAAATACTACACAATATTAAGACAACTCCCCGTGAATCACATCAAGATGAGCCCAAATGCATCTAACTGATAAACCCAGTATACCACATGTATTCCACTGAAGATGCCAAGAACCCCCAAACAAAAATGCTGAAGAAAGCTCTTCCTTATAATCTTACATCATGCATACCACATTTTTGTTTGGATGCCTAGATATGTCTTTAAATCACATATTATACTGAAAACAGTAAGTTCCTTTTTGTATAAAGGGATAGCATAAAATGAGATTCAAATCTAATAATAACAAAATTACCATATTGTCTGTCAAGACCAAGGCCACCCAAGCAGGAATTCTACTCCCGTTTTGGTTCTTGAGGATAGTTTAGATATACAGATATCTTCTTGGAATACTGTTAATACTAAAACGTGGATCACAGGAAACTCTCCCAATTCAGTTTTTGGTGAATCTAAACAGCCAAGCTTCATTGGCCAGTACCCTGGAACCAACTCCCTTAGAGACCAATGATGAGACTAGCAAACCATTCTTTCTCTCAGTTGTCCTGCTAACGGTCTCAGAGAAATTATTAATAAAGCTCACTTTCACACCTCAAAGTGTGTCTGCCTAGGTAATAAGCTATCAAGCTATCATAACGTAGGCAAAGACAAGAAAGGTGAGATTTTATTAGCAATACAGATGCATTGCTAATGAGACTTAACTAAGAAAGTTTTAATTATTTTGAAACAATCCTTGTAATAAGCTGCCTCCAAAGGAACTGATAAATGCTTTAGTAAATGAATCATGCAGATACTCTGTTACTCTTCCGAGTAGCTGAACTTAAATAAATGGTAACTGGGCTAGAAATAGAAAAGCACTCTGAAGGAAATTTCCTCCACAGGTTTCATAGCTAAGTCTTCTTAGGCAGCGTTAAGCTTTCGTTGTGATTTCTCTTACCTGGAGAATGACTGTCTTCACTAAATAATTTATAAAATTCTGTGAAAGTATCATGTCATTCTGCTCATGTGTGATGACTTGAGGAATGCTAGGTCTGAGGTACCAACTTCCATCCATTGGGAACGTGTTGTAGCATCTCCAGCGATGTAGGCAGGCAAAGAAACCAATAGGCATAAAATGCTATTGCTGATGTTCCCTTAAGTGCAAAATGTTGGACCATGGTTATTATCTGATTCAATTAGCATTTATGGAAAACTATTATGTGGCAAGCATTTTTATACAAACTTTTTTTATTTGAACATAAGGACAGCCTGTGAGGAATTCATGGTTTTCCAGATAGGGAATAGAGAAGCAGATATTAAATGACTTTCTTAATATCATTTAATGGGTAAGGATGGAAGGTTAGTTAATCAAGACTGACTCATTCAATATTATCACTTTCTATTCCATTTTAAAATACTTCTTTATCATCTATCTTTGATGTCTCTCTGAGAACTTCCAGAAATATAGATAACCTTTTTTTTTATTAGGGTAAAGAACCTGAAAAGACCACCTCCAATAGATAGGCATGGCCTCAGTTGAAGGATGGGGCCTCCCACCCATCTTAAACATTTTAACCCAGAATTATTAAAGGAACACATAGGAACAAAAAATGGAGCAGAGATCGAAGAAAGGCCATCCAGAGACCTCCCCAACTTGGGATCCATCCCATCTGCAGACACCAAAAACCGACACTACTGCTGATACCAAGAAGTACTCACAGACAGCTGCTCTCTGAAAGGCTCCACCAGCATCTCTCTGAGACAGATGCAGATACTCAAGGCCAACCATTGGCCTGAGCCCAGGGACCCCAATGGAAGAGTTAGGGGAAAGACTGAAGGAGCTGAAGGATTTGCAACCATAGCAAGAACAACAATATCAACTAACTAGAGCTCCTGGAGACTTAACCACCAACAAAATAGTATACATGGGTGGGTCTATGGCTCTAGCTACATATGTAGCAGAGGATTGCCGTATCTGGCATTGATGGGAGGGGAGGCCCTTGATCCTGTGAAGGCTCCATGCCCCAGTGTAGTGGAATGTCAGAGTGGTGAGGCAGCAGTGAGTGGGAGGGTGGGTGGGTGGGGGAGCACCCTCTTAGAGGCAAAGGGGAGTGAGGATGGGATGGGGGTTTGGGGAGGGGAGACTGGGAAGAGAGGCAACATTTGAATTGTAAATAAATAAAATGACCAATTAACAAAAAAAGAATCCTATGTGAAGCCAAGATTGAATATATCTAGCTTCCTTTAAGAATCTTTAATGCATTCGTTCTCTAGGGCAAAAACATAACATCTTCATTCATATTCCTTTCTCTACCATCTAACTTTAACAACATTGTGAAGAAGATGATGTATTCTAGAGGTAGGACATTCACTACTGCCCTGAGCAAATAAGTTTTACTGTTTCCAATTTCTTTATGCTTCAAAGTTTTAAATGAGCTAAATTCATTGGTCTTTTCTAACTTTTAAAACTCTAAATTTGGCTCTAGAATCAAGTCCCATCAAGAAAATCTCTCATTAGTTCCTTTAGATTCCATGAACCACTAAATATTTGCTTATACAGCTATTTGATGTTTAGTAGATCAAAAGTCCTGAGCCATGTGCAGCCGTGGATTCCACTGGTATCAATATTCCACATGAGAGTTTAAAAATTATCCACAATACAGAAGAAGTGACTCCAGACAACTTTAAAGGTCTTCCTAATCATGTATCCCTAAGCTGCTCTGCGGAGAAGACGGTTCTTCTGGATTCCTTTCCGTTGCTGGTTCTCACAGCACTAGCTGGTATCTAGGACCTCAGCTATGTCTATGGTAGTTGGGGGAGCAATCTATAAAGTAGAAAGAACTCTACTCCCATCGCCACAGAACTTGTCCATGAGAAACAAACTCTAGAAAAGAGGTTTAATGCATTCTCAGTGTTAATTGCTTTAAATGTCTTAAAGAGCACCCAGAGGAGTGAAAACTTTAATATACAGATAAAACTCTGATTTATAAAGCTTCTTGACTCTTGTTCATGAAAATTCACTGACAAACCATGAAGACATGGGAGATTTTTGCGAGATTCCCCGGTGTAGACATCTGCTTGGAACTCTGTGTTCAGGAAGCAGAAGAGCAAGCAGAGCTGAACAGAGAATTTCTTTTAATAAAACCTTATTGTTTCTATTGTTCTTGTTTTATAGAGACTGCTTTTGTGAGAGTACATAGACCCTTAGCTTTTTATCGAGGATGGATTTTTAAGGGTATACATAGGTTCTGCATTATCACTGTGATGATGGACACAAACTACAAATTTTTTCAAAACCTATGGAGTTCTACTTTCAAAAGAGTCATTTGTGCATTATGTAATTTACCTTAAAAAGTTCAGATTTAGGAACAAGGTCTAATGGAGTAGAAATTGTAGAAAATGAATATGGTTATTATAAATGAGTAATACAACACTGGAGGAGGAATAAAAGGAAAAAACTAACCTAACCTACTTTGGAAAACAGTACTCTGAATAAAGACAAATTACAAATAATGCCTCTTACACAGTAAATATGTTTTTCACAGAGGAATGATTCATATCTGAGCAACAATTTTCTTCACACATTGGGATAAAGAAACGGAATATGTACTGTATGACTAAGACCCCAGTTTTCTCAGTGCCTAAAATAGAAAAAAAGTTACAAATGTAGGAAAGAGACATGGGCAAACCAAAGCCTGTATCATTGAACTAAGATCACAAGTGTCACTATGAACTGATGGGGACAGAGATTTAGAGAAGTATACATGGACTAATGCACATACATGTGATCTCAGGGTCTATTGGCTGTGTAGAGCTTTAAGCAGTGACACTCTGAAGACCATAGCCAGAATCAGCATACATATCTTGATTTGTATGACCATTGTGATGAAAGGTGCCACGGCTTCTTGGAAGGATGGTTAAGTTCAAAGCTAGAACAAATCTAAGCAAGATAAAGAAGTTCTATGCTTTTCTGTAGAAAAAGTTACAGGAAGCAACATGACTTTCAAAAATAGATAGAAAAAAAGTAACAAAGAAACAAACAAAAAAACATAGAAAAGCCAAACAGAAAAGATCTCAGGGTAAAAAGTAGAACATAGGGAAGCTAAAGGGCAAGCTGTTTCAGGAGATGGGCCTGTAAGGGCCATAGTGTGTAAAATGAAGAAAGATGGATGTAATTACTGTCCAAAGAATGCAACCAATTTCCATAAAACATAATAAGATTAAATAAATGTTGGAGTAATAAAGAATTCTTTGGCTGTAGTGATTGGTTATACTCTAATTGCTTTGTTAAAATACCTGACAAAACTAACAAACATAAGAGCAAAACTGTTTGCTCTGGCTAACAGTTTGATGGTACAAGTCATCACTGTAGGAGGGGCAAGATGGTAAGTGGTAGGTGACAGTTGAAACACTTCATCTTCAATCGGGAAAGACAGAATAAAGAATGTTTATACTCATCTTGCTTCTTTCTTTATACTCAGTTCAGGACTCCAGAATGTGGAATGGAACAATCAGCATGAGGCTAGGGTTTTCTATCTCAATTAATTTAATCTAGATTACAACTTTAACCATTCTTAGCTTGACACCCAAACACATTGCTTTGATGTCCTCTTCCCACACTTTGTCTTCAAAGGCCCATGTCCACTCCATACTGTAAAACGTATTCAATCCAACTTTAAAATCCCCATTCTCTTCAATAATCTCAACACAACTTTAAAAACCAAAGTCCATGTTCCATCTGAACATGAGAGAAACTAGAGGGAAAATCTCCAGTGTAAGTCCCTATAGAATCGAAAGCAAGCTAAACACTTCAACATATAATCAAATAACATAGCAAGGAAGCAGGATTTGCTAGTTATAATGAAAATTTGTCTCAGCCAAGAATTAATGGGGAAGGCAATCTCAATGAAGAAATATCTATGTCAGGTATGTCTGTAGGGGATTGTTTTAGCTACCAATTGATTCAGGAAGACCCACCCTGAATATCAGAGTTAGTATTTCATGTGCTCTGCATTGAATGTGAGAACATTAGATGAGCATAAGACTCATCTACCTATTGAGTGTTTTCATCTGATCTCTAGAAAGACAGTGTGTAAAACACCATGAATCTTGTAATCTTGTATCTTTCATGCTTAAAACAGCAATACTATGTGGACAATGTTGACAAGTTCTATTTCCTGCTTAGGATGGAATCTTGCCCTTTGGATCATTTATATTGGCTTTTGTGTGCTGACCATAAGAAAACAATTTCCTAGGTGGTTATTTTTAGTTGTCTCTAAATCTTACCAAGTTGACAATCAAGATTAACCAGCATATTAATCAACCTTTAAAATAGTACTATATCTATTTCAAATGTTAGCGACTCATTTAAGAATATGTGAAGGAAGTGACTATGTTCTAGAACAAGATTCCAACCAGTATATGACCCAGCACAGGGGAAGGCCAGGGCCAAGTAGTGGGAGTGGGTGGGTAGGGGAGTAGGGGCAGGGGGTATAGGGAACTTTTGGGATAGCATTTGAAATGTAAATAAAGAAAATTTAAAAAAATAAAATAAATAAAAGCTGAATATTAAGCACCATTAGAAAAGTATGATGAAAATGATACCATACAAGACTGACAGATGGTCACTAAAATTAGTAGATAAAAGTTTGTGTATGAAGAGAATTGGAAAGTGCCTCTCCTAAAATATTTATTATTTACAGAAATCAGTAGCAACAGTTTTGGAGTAGAAAGCCCTGAATACCTCTACTTAGAAAGTATTGTAGGATAATATAAGCAATAACTGAATATGTTGTCATCATGTACTTGTTAGTATGGTATACTGAGGACATATTCCATATATAAAATGACTATCAAAATGCAGAGCATTAAAAATTATCCAGTGATATCACTAAATTAGTGAAAGTTTTATCAAGGTGACTGTCAATACTCCTCCAAATATTCACTTTCCATCAGAGGAGACCATGGAACCAGAATAGCTACATCAGCATGAGGTCCTGAAGAGGATCATGGAGCAGAAGAGAATATAGTAGAAAACCCAGAAGAATCTAAGCTAAGAAAAGCTGTAGCTGAATCAATGCCATTGCACCAAGACTGATTGTCTTTGGTTAGGTTTTGTAATTGTACCATGGTTATACATTGTATTAACATGAAGGAGAATTGTATGATAAATATAAGGAAACTGCCTCTGTGATGTTCAAATAAGTTAGAATTCATTTAGAAACTAGCTTTAAAAAAACTAAAACAAATTATACCAGAATGATAATAATAATTGTCTTTGAGGGTGAAAATATAGATATTTTAACTTTCTTCCCTAATTCCGGCCTCTAACATAGATGAAATGATCTTGTAACATATAGAACAAATATACGATTGTTTTATGCTTCAGTCAGGAAAGCCAATTTTTTTCAGTTGTGAAATAATATAAAAATGACATATCACAGTTTGCAGGGTACGTGAAGGTCTTCACAGTAAATGGGGTTGGCCTTTGGTAGCCACAGACATTCCAGGGTAGGCTGTTCTGTGCAGACACTTAACCTATCACTGAGTCATGCTTTTTATTTTAATTGTAAGCCATCTAATTACTATATTTGAAAGCTGAGGTGATCCTAGATGTAGTAAGTTTTTGCAGAAAATAAATTGCTTTCTCTTGAGTAATTGAAGAATATTGTGATAGTATCCTTTAATATTTGGATCACACATACATACCTAATGCTGATTTTCAAAATTTAGATATTAAAGACCTACAAATCTACACTTTTCTTAGAAGATTTAGAATGGACTTTAAAACTTCACGATGACTTGGAGTCACAAGTCCTACATTTTGTCATGCATCTCTGTGCCTCGAGGAGACTGAAGGACGTCTGTGTCTTTTCTCAGCTTCAGGATGACAGGGAGCTGGAGTCCTCTGAGGCAGTTGCCACTGTTATTTCTTGGAACCCAAAGGATCTGCTTATATAAACACATAATATTGGTTTCCAAATAAGTTGAAAAAAGTTTGTTTAAAGCTAGAAGTAAATATACTTTTAAGAGCTGCAGAAAAATTGAGTAGTCAGTGGATCCACGGAAGGCTGACATGATAGAAACAAACTTTCTTAGTTGTTTTTGATTGGAGCCATTTCTTTTTAAGTCCAGAAATGAAATGTGCTATGAATGTGAACCAGAAAACACCATAAAGCAAAGTGATTCAAGTTAAGGAGTAAAGATCGGACAAAATTATTCTAAGAGTCGTACCAGAATGGGTACATTCAATATAGTTACATATCAAATACATTCTTTCTATATATCTAATGTATAATCTAAATGTGAGAATGTTTTACATACCAATTTTATATATAACAGATGAACTTGAAAGTTTGAAGGATTGCTGAAATACTATTTTCTAGGCAACCATAAATGGAAATTCATTTACTGTAACAGTAATGTTTGGCTATTTGTTTGATATTTTGTGTAGTCTGGATTATTCATGGTTACTTCCTCTGTGATGAACATGTAGGTACTTAATCTGACCTGAATCTTCTTAAATCAATCATTATGATATGAGACTATGGACTTTTGATCAAAAGCAATGGAGCAATTCTCTCAAAGCCTGCTTTCAAATAGTACTCTACAAATTAAGCTAGTGCCAAGAGTGCATATGGTGTTTAATGTGGCCTGATGTTTGTAAGCTTGAATTTTAGGTATGATGAGCCAGGAGGTCACAGCCAGCATTTAACAGCACTTCTTGAAACAAGTGTGTACAAAGCCATGAGTGGTTCTTCAATCCCACACACTTCAGGGATCATTTTATCTGATGGTCTGTGGTTGCTCCTCTTCAGAGCAAATTTTCTTTAACACCCCCAAGTCATGTAAAAGTATTAACTGTTACAGGGGCATCAAACTTAAGATGTTTGTAAGCAAGAGACATTTGCTCATCTCAGTCTGCGTAATGTAACAAGTTTGGTTACCTAACTCTCAAAGATCAACAGACTAGATTATTAGTTTGCGTGGAAGGAATCCACTGTTAAATCACTGAGAGTTAGTGCAATTAAGTCATGCATAAAATTACACAAATGCAAATAGATTCATTTTTTGTTTTGTATGACTCAACACTAATGACATATGTCAAGATCACACATTCCAGGGTAATTATAACCAAGGATTTTGTTTGTCTGTTTTTGTTTTAAAGTATTTCAGACAGTTAACCATAAATGATTGTTTTAAACTTAAATAATGAATTTGCCAAAAGGCTCTTATAGGTTGTTATTTAACATGAATAAAACTCCCTAAAACTGTTACCACATATCTGAAAGGGATGTTTTACCAAGGCAAATAACCAACTTGAAGTGGGAGCGCTTGATCCTCTGATGAGCCATGTTACAGAGTCTCCCTCCTTGCCACAACACCTCCTCCATCCTATGACCAGCAAGGCCTTTCCTGGCCTCCTTCCTGGGCTGGATGATCTCCACTCACACAAGCTCAGCTGCTCACAAGGCTTTATCTGAGTCTACCATGGGAAAGGCCTGCCCGGGTGAGTAGCATTCACTCTCTTGGTCCTGCCTATTTGCTTCTTTTCATAGGTGCTATTTAGTTTACATGTTCATTTAGCTTCTCTTGTGGCTATTTTGAATTTGTGAGTCTTTAATGTCTAGCAGAGTATATAGGACCTGAAGAAGCTAACAGTATTAAATATTCTCACTAACGAGTAGAGGAATGGTCTTACTTACTTTAAAACAAAAACCATGAAGTACCTTTGCAGCCATATGCTATTCCGTCCTCATTACAAAGCTCAGAAATGGGGCAGTTTCTTCAAGATAAGTAATCAAGATGACATGAAGCAGAACTTTCCATCCAACGTGATATGAGCATGAAACACAAGGCAGAAAGAGACTGAAGAATTCTGAGGTTGGTCACAAGGCTTCATTACCTCATTCACATTGCTTATAGTTTCAAAATTAATTTGCAGTGCTACAGAATTGTTTTGGTTGGTAAAGCGTCTGCTGTGGAAACTTGAGGACTTGGATTTGGATTCCAGCATCCAAATAAAAAGTTATGGACACTCTTCTGAAATCTCAATGTTGGTGGATATAGGTAGAGACGGAAGGATCCTTGGAACTCATTGGCTGCCCATTCCAGCTATAAACTACAGGTCCAGTGAAAGATTTCATCTCAAACAGTTAGAGGAGAGCAACTAACTGAGAAAGGCATCACACAGTGACATGTGGCCTCAATACAGATAGATGTACGTGTGTGCGCACACATACACACTGTATTGTCAACTGTATCATCTCCTCCAAATAATATGTATGATAACTATCACTGTAAGGCACATAGGTAGGGTAGAATCCCAGTAAAATGAGAGAGAGTAGCATTTGTCAGAGCAACCAGGCATGTTTCAATTTTTTCAGCACCCAATTGTGTGACATTGTTAATTCAAGTCACATGACTCTAATACTTTATCATTCTTAGAATTATTACTTTGGATTGTATTGTCTCCAAAATATCTTCCATAATTATGTACTTTTATTACTATGGTTGTTTTACTATTTTTTGTATTAGGAGCAAGTAGCTGCTAGAAATTATGTTTAAATTTACTTCCTGATTCAGTTATTTATAATTTTACCATAGTTTTAATTTTTAGGAGAAATCTTTTAATATATAGTATGAGATTTAATTTTTAAAAATATTATATCATATATGTTAAATTATTCTATTATGCTTAAGAAGATATTTCAACTTAACCTCACCTGCCTTTATACTTTTTAACTGTTAGGCAGCAATTTGCCCAGAGAGTTATCTGTACAGGCCTATCATTATTATTTTTGTCTGGACTTGGAATCAAATGCATAGTATATACTTCAGAACTTGAAAACATTCATGTATCTATCTAGAGCTTCATAAAATCTTCATTTTTCCTACTCACTAAAATTGATCTTTATTTGTTTTTTGTATAATTTTTATATTTAAATTATATCTATAAAATATCTATACATAAGTAAACTGTATATAGATACAAATTAATAGATAAATGTAGTCACATGTACAGAGACTGAATAACTCATAGCCAATAAATGGCAATTAAAGGTGAATCAAAAGAGAGAATGCCTTGTTCTTTGGATAGAGTACTGGCATCAGACATGAACTCTACCTTGATTAAGTAAACAACACATGCCTTTCTTTCTCACTCTTCTGAATTACAAATTAATAAAAAATGTTTGATATGCCACTAGCACTGGGTATTTTCTTCTTTTGAGATAAAGCAATGGGAAGAAATATTGTTGATACATTACCTAGACTTATACAAGGTTATTGAGGATTGAGTTCTTCCCTACTCCCACCTCTCATAAACAAAACGTTAGCTCTAAATGTTTGCAGACTTGGAGCATTCACTAAGACACAAAGCCCATTGCTTCACCAATATGAACAATAATGAATTTTTTACATTTGAGCTTGTAAAAATAAACATTTCCTTTATTGTATTTTCTACCATTTAAAGTAGGGGATACTATAAATTTATTTGTTTTTGTATTAAAGTCTAAATTTCTAACATGCAATGTTTCTGAATTAATAAATGAAATAGTGTGTGTGTAGAAGTATAAGAATTGATATAATAGTGTCTATAATATACTGCTGCAACTTATGCTGCTGTAATCCACTTGGAATAGTATTAAGTTTCTTTTCACAAATGAGAATGTGACAAAATCTCCTAAATTACTTAAAGTCTACAAGTTATTCTGGTTGAATACTATGTATGACTGTTGTATTTTTGAGAATTTTAATATATACAATGAAATATGATTGTATCTACCTCCCATCATGCCCCCTCAACTTCTCCCATATCTCCATCATCCAACTCTATGCTTGTTTTTATTTTTTCCATTTAGACATTTCTTTCTTAGTAATTCCCTAATTCTAGTTGGTGCTGCCCATATGTGCACACCTATGAGACCATGCAAGAGCAGGAGAAACTTATCATTGGACATTTCCTCGATGAAGGATCTCTCTCTCTCTCTCTCTCTCTCTCTCTCTCTCTCTCTCTCTCTGTGTGTGTGTGTGTGTGTGTGTGTGTGATACCTTATGACCTACAACTGTGATGTTCGTGGATAATTCATATTGTCATCATTTTACAAATCAAGAATATGAAATGTTAAGTAGTATATGTAATTGTTTAAAGCTATATTTCTTACAAGTAGGTATGTTTGGTACAGTTGAAAAATGTCCACAATACTTTTGTATGATTGGTTTAAACATAATACATTGTCATGATATTGTGACTAGAAGAGACCTAGAAATATCAGGCTCACCAAATATGATTTCCTGTACAGGAATTGAGGGTTTCCATGAGTCAAAATTACATTTACAATGGTTCGTAAAATATTTTCTACAGTAATTATTGCCTATAATACCATTTCAATATCTTCTACGATATCCCAGTGATCCAGAAAGATATCTTAAGAATGTAAATTCTAGTCCCTGTGAGCATATGATATATTTATCTAATTTACATGGAAAATGAGGAGCATGGTTAATAGATCAATATTTTAATTGCTCAAACATAACTAGAATTATCCACTGGAAACCTCTTCCAGAGTAAATTATAAAATATATTAATTTCTTCAAACACTTCTTTTTCAATATAATTTATTATATAATAAACCATATCTATTTATATAGTTATATAGTGTAAGAAAATAAAAATTATATATAAATTAAATATATAATTTATATATAAATATATAATATATGAGTTATATATTTTTATATATAATGTATATAATAAAAGAATATATATATATGCACGCACATTCTCATAAATATATATATGGTTTCTGAACTGTTTTGAAATTAAATGAGTTGAGGTAATCTACATTTCTTTTCTTTTCAATTTTTATTAGGCATTAACTTCATTTAAATTTCAAATGCTATCCCCAAAGTCCCCTATACCCTCCCCCCTCATGCTAACCTACCCACCTACTCCCCCTTCTTGGCCCTGGTGTTCCCCTGTACTGGGGCATATACACTTTGCGAGACCAAGGGGTCTCTCTTCCCAATGATGGCTGACTAGACCATCTTCTGCTAAAAATGCAGCTAGAGACACAAGCTCTGGGGGTACTGGTTAGTTCATATTGTTGTTCCACCTATAGGGTTGCAGATCCCTTTAGCTCCTTGGGTACTTTCTCTATTTCCTCTATTGGGGGTCCTGTATTCCATCCAATAGCTAACTGTGAGCATCCACTTCTGTGTTTGCNCTCTCTCTCTCTCTCTCTCTCTCTCTCTCTCTCTCTCTCTCTCTCTGCCAAGTTCAGCTTATAAGTAATCTATGTGGAGTGTAACCCTCATTAGATTTATTTTAAATAACAATAGATATATTTTTCCAGAAATGGGACTTCTGGTTAGCTTTCCACCATAGACACAGACTTATTGACACAAAAATCTTATTTCACTGTTGGAAATGTTGGAGTATTGCAGAAAATTGATTAAATAGCAAATAAGTGGATTCCAGAAACCATCTACTGCCAATAGTATGTCAGAGCTATGCTGAGATTTGTGTAGGATTTGAAGTTAATTAATTTTAGCCTGTCCTTAATCAGCTGCTGCTGCTTAACTACAAGGCAAGGTTGATCTTTGGATGGACCACAAACATTATCACTGCAGTACACTCAGGAGATAAGCTACCTACTTAAACCAGACACATACCTTTCTGTAATTGGGTGCTTTTTCTGAAAGGCAGGCAGTGTGGAACAGTCAGAATTACCCACAGCTATTAGGAGCTGCTGTACTGTCCCTAGTAATTACTTACTTGGCATCAAGACCAGTGAAGAATATTTCTTTTTAAGAAATTAATTAGTTCATCCTTCAATTCTTTGTACTTTATCTCCTTCCTGTGACAAGTATACATGAGCTCTATAGACTTATTTGCTTTTTAATCAATTTTCTGTAATCAATTTTCTGCAATACTCAACATTTCCAACAGTGAAATAATATTTTTGTGTCAATAAGTCTGTGTCTATGGTGGGAAGCTAACCAGAAGTCCCAGTTTTAGAAAAATATATCTATTGTTATTTAAAATAAATCTAATGATGGTTACACTCCACATAGAATACTTATAAACTGAACTTGGCAAAAAGAAAAAATGCCTACAATATGCCCATGTGATCAGTTGGTTTCAGGTTTTAGCTCAAGATTTTAGATAAACTGTTGTGTCTCCTGGAATAAAAAGTATGGTAACAGCTCTTATTACATAGTGCCACACATTTCTCCAAGAGCTACACAATTAATACACTATTGATTTAATCTTTACAGAAGACTCTATTTTTTTCCCAGTGGTTAGAAAATGTTGATTTAAATTTTTTCACTTTAAATGTTTTTCACTGTAAATGTTAAAATGAATGTAAAACATTTATTTAAAATGTTGATTTCATGTTAATTTAAATTACTTCTCTCATAAAACTGTGGTGGTTTTTTGTTTGTTTGTATATTTTTAAATTTAAAAATTAATATTTGTGCCCAAACATATCTCCAAAGATGTTTCTATGGAAAGGTCAAAGGACAAGTGTCTGACAGAAAAGAAGGGCTGGCCAAGAGTGGACAGTGTATTCACAGGACTGTAAATAAAACTGAAGATTGCAGCCGGGCGTGGTGGCGCACGCCTTTAATACCAGCACTCAGGAGGCAGAGGCAGGCAGATTTCTGAGTTCAGGGTCAGCCTGGTCTACAAAGTGAGTTCCAGGACAGCCAGGGCTATACAGAGAACCCCTGTCTCGGAAAAAAAAAAAAAAGAAAGAAAAAGAAAAAAACCCTGAAGAGTGCAATTTCAGAATCCAAAATGCATTTGTCATCATATTCAGAAGGCTTCAGTAATGTGTGCAAGACCAAATCTTACCCTGCCTCTTATTTCTCAAATCTGTGTGTTTATGTTCTCAACAGGATGTAAAGGTCATGTTGACTTAGAAAATGCTTTTTAAAAGATCCTGAAAATTCTGGTCTCTACTAAGTTCTTTCTGGGACTAGATTAATTCTAGCTCTAGGCTCTCTAGAACTCATCCCTGGCCATGGGGCCATCCTTCCTATGACCTCACCACAGGAACTTCTCTCTGAAGATGAGTCTCCAGCTAGGGAAATAAAAAACAAAAACTTAACTCTAACAGCTCATCCTAAAAACCATGTTATCTGTGGCAAACTGTTGGTTCCTCCAGATCTCGAGCCATCGCCCTGTCTTTTATTGGCCACCCCACACAATTTCTTTTCCTTTACTTGCCGGACTGTCCTTTGCGGTGATTCCATTAACTCAGTTATGGGATCATCCCACTAGGTCAGAGGTGGTAGTTTGAGACAAAATCAAATCTTGGGAAGAATGGAAAGATGTTAGGATCCTCCCAGCCTGAGAGTAAGGAGCATGGTGAAGGATGAGAGTCTGCAGTGTAAAGTGCCTTCAGGACCAATGTTGCATCTAAAAGCATTGCTGGGAGCAGCACATAACTAACTGCATCTGGTACAGATATTAAGAAATAAAACCCCTACATAGTCAATCCACTTGCTTTATTGCTTAATTTTAACTCTAAATACAATATTGTATAGCTTATTCTATAATCGCAAAGCTCATTGTAAGAATTCTCAATGAAAAGAGAAGTATGTTGCCAGTAAACCAGTTGCTCATAGATTCTGACTCTCCTCTCCCTCTCTCTCTCTCTCTCTCTCTCTCTCTCTCTCTCCTCCCATAGACCCAATCTCTTAGTCTCATGCCTGGTGCTGCAGCAAATCATCAGCTGTAGCCTCCCTTCCTCCCTGCCCACATCTCCTGTGTATTTGACAGACCATCCCCTCCCAACCTCCCTCACCCAGGCTCCAACATCAACAGGTATCACCTATGAGAACAGCCACTGAGCAGGCCACTTAAACAGGTAACACAGAGCATCATGCTCTCCCTAAAGTTAGAGGGAATCATAAACCAAGGAATAAAACATCTACCGAAGAAAAATAATCCCAGAAGTCAGCACCTAGACCTACAATCATTCCAAACCCAGATACCTAGATGCAGAATAAGAACACAATAACAAGGCAATACATCTTCACTAGAGCCCAGCTATTCTACCACAGAAGGACTTGAATATTCAAACATTCCTCAAACACAAGAAAAAGGATATAAAAATCAACTATATGAAGATGGCAGAATTCCTTAAAGAGGAAATGAATGAATCCCTTAAAAATCCAGAAAAACACAATAGGAAGAAATGAATAAATCCCTTATTAAGAAAAACAAACCAAGAAAATGAAGAAAAAAATACAGTTGAAAGAATGAACAAAATTGGTTTTGACCAAAACAAAACAAAACAATCCAAAAAGTAAATAGAAGCAATAAAGAAACACAAACTGAAATGGAGAGAATTCTTTTTCCTCTTTCTTTCTTTCTTTCTTTCTTTCTTTCTTTCTTTCTTTCTTTCTTTCTTTCTTTCTTTCTTTCTTTCTTTCTCTCTTTCCTTCTTTCTCTCTTTCTTTCTTTTCTTTTTTCCTTTTTTTTGATGGAATTCTTAACATAAAAATTTTAGGAACTTGAACAGGAACTATGAGTCAAGTTTCACCAACAGAATACAAAAGATGGAAAGGAGAATCTGAGGTATTTAAAGAATTATAGAAGAAATGGATTCATTGGTCAAAGAAATGATAAATCTAAAAAAATGTCTGACACAAAACATCAAGGAACTCTGGTACACTATGAAATAAAAAACCCTATTCTAATAGGAATAGAGCCCAAAAGACCAGAAATTATTTTCAACAAACTCAAAGAAGAAAAATTTCCTAACCTAAAGAAGATGCCTATAAAGGTACAAACAATAGATTGGATCAGAAAACAAAGTTCCCTCAACACATAATAATTCAAACACTAATTATACAGAAAATTAAAATGTTGAAAGCTTCAAGGGGAAAAGATGAAGTAATATACAATAGAAGGACTATTAAAGTAACAGCAAAATTCTCAATGGAGACTATAAAAGCCAGAAAGGCCTGACAGATGACCTGAAGACTCTAAGAGACCACAGGTGCCAGACCAGACTAACTACACCCAGCAAAATTTTCAATCACCACAGACAGGGAAAAAGATATTCCATGCTAAAGTCAATTGAAGCAATATCAGTCTACAAACTAAGCCCTGCAGAAGGTGCTAGAAGGAAAATTCCAACCTAAGGAAGTTAAGTATACCCATGAAAACACAGAAAATAAATAATCTCACACTAGCAAAATTAAAAGAAGGAAAACACACACCACCATCACCACCACCGCCACCACCAACAGCACCAACACCCCCTACCACACCACCAACAAAATAATAGGAATCAACAATCATTGGTCATTTATATTTCTCAATATGCCAAACAAAAAGACACAGACTAACAGGATAGATGTGAAATGAGGATCTTTCTGTCTGCTGCATCCAAGATACATACTTCAATATCAAGGACAGATACCACTTCAGGAGAAAAGGATGGAAAACTAAATTACAAGCAAATGAACCTAAAAAAGCAAGCTGGTGTAGCCATTTCAATATCTAATAAAATAGACTTCAATACAAAACTCATTGAAAGAGATAAAAAAGAACACTATATACTCATCAAAGGGAAAAATCCACCAAGATGACTTTAATCTTATTCTTGGTTGTCAACTTCACTGTATCTGGAATGAACTACTACCCAGAAATGGAGGGCATACCTGTGAGAAGATGTTTTGGATGGTTTGAAGTGGATGAATCCACTTCTAGTCTGGACCTTTGAGGTAGGAAGACATACCTCTTATCTGGGCCATATCTTCTGCTGATAAGAAATCTTTTGCTCGCTCATTGCCTGCTTGCCCTTGCCTTGTCAGAATATCCATTCCTTCATTGGCATTAGAGTCTACTTACTTGGGATTCCACCATGGAAATGCCCTAACAACCCAGACTGATTCTAAGATAAAAGATTGCTCTCTACAGACTGACAGTAAGGACTCATTGCCAAGGACAATAGCCACACAACTCATTCAACATGGGAAAAATTATACCTACATGGGGCCTTCCCTACAATGTTTTAGTATCTTTGGTGCGAGAAGGTACTCTGAAAGTTACTGAAAGAGAAACAGGGAAAATTAACCAGGAACAAAACCTTTGACCTACAGATGTAGAACAGAATTTGTGGAATAGCCAACCAACAACTTATTTAATTTAAGGTCCACTTAGTAAGAAGGAAGCTATATCCAACATTGCTTGAGTAACCATGAATCAGAGACTAGATAGCCCAAAGACCATGTGTAAAACCAAACATGACTTAGCAGGATGGGAGAAGAGACCTACAGCCAAATATTATGCAGAGAGAGTCTACATTGGAGGTCTCCATAAAATCCTGTCCCTCAGAGCTCAGGAAATCCCAGGAAAGAAGAAACAGAAAGATTGTAAGAATTAGAGGGGATGGAGGATGGACACCAAGAAAACACAGCTCTCTGAATCAACTGAGCAAGATGCATATGAGAGATTGAAGCAGCAAGAACAGGGGTTCTGCATCAGGTCCTCCATGTGTATGTTATAACTATCAGCTTCCTCGTTTATGGGACTTCTGACTGTGGTCACAAGTGTGACCCTGGCTCTTGCCCCCTCTTGGGACTCTTTTCCTCCTGTTAGGTTGTTGTGTTCAACTTCACTATGAAAGTTTTTCATTTCATCTTATTGTGTTTTATGTTGCCGTGTTTGGTGGTTATTTTTTTAGAAGTTTTTTCTAATGAGAGACAGAAAGGGAGTGGATCTGGAGGGGAGAGGATGTGGGGAGGGACTGGGAGCAGTACAGAGAGGAAAAACTAACTACAATATTTTGTATGAGAAAAAAATTATTTTCAATAAAAAAATGAGAAGTGTGAGGTGATCTATCCTTAGATGTTATGATCACACTGTTATTAAGTCTATCTCATTTCGGCATTCCATTTGAAATTACATTTTATCAGCCATTAGCCTGCTTATATTTACCTTGGCCCTTAGAACTCAATAATTTGGTGCTTCTTTTTCAACATCAGGGAGAGGAAGGCAAGGCAGTGGTGACATTGATGCAGCTGGCCATACCTCATCCACACCCAGTAAGCAGACAGAGATGAATGCCAATGCAGGTCTCCCTCCACTCACTTTAAAACCTCACCGACATTCAGTTAAACTCTCTAGAACCACTCTCCAGAGTTTCTCAGAAATGTATGTCCTAAGTGATCGTAAATCCAGGTAAGTTGACAATGAAGATTGGTACTGTATTCATTTATTTATACATTCAGTCCACCCATTTTCTACCCTGTGCCAGCTACTCTGTTTAATACATGTAATATAGACTAGTGTGGCAGTCGTTTTCCTGTCCTCAAGAGACCCCAAGTATAATCAGAAAGGCAAAAAACGAAACTGAGGGAGAATGCGATCCCACTCCTCATTTCCAGGAGTGAGGATTCCAGTTAAGACGGTTTATGTTTGTTCACATTGTGCTTGAGTCTTTAAACACCTCTCCACATTCCAACAGCAGCAGTGATCTGTGTCACCCACACCTGGAACAAGAGAAACTATATTTTTCATAAATACAAAGCCAAGTGAAGAGAAGATGAGCTACATCGGGTGTTGTACCCTTCAAGTAATCCATCTTACAGATACGATATGTGTACTGACGCCAATACTCACCATTAGAGAACCAGAGTGGGCATGTGCTTGGATCCATGGGAGAGAAAGGTGGAACCAAGGGAGAGAGAGGTAACGGTTTCACTGTCTCACCTTTGTTCAATGCATAAGGTGGATCAGTGGTTTGGTGGTTACTTCTTGTCTGCCACAGGCTATGTTTCCAACAGTGATGGAATATGCTGTCGGAGCTCATTACTTTCTACAGTTCTAATTGCCATGTGAATGCCCTGTGACTTCATGGGGACTGATTGATTATTCCTTTCCTCCATGCCAAGTTGATTTGTGTGCTTCAAAAGCCTGTGGTAATGGCAGCTTATTCCCATATATTGAAACCCTAGAGGTGACGTGAACTGGTCGGGAAATTCATGAGCAAAATCTATGAAACTACTGGTAATAAGGAAACATGCTCCACTATGTTCATAGCAGCTTTATTTATAATAACCAGAAGCTGGAAAGAACCCAGATGTCCCTCAATAGAGGAATGGATACAGAAACTGTGGTACAGCTATTAAAAACAATGAATTTATGAAATTCTTGGGCAAATGGAAGTATCTGGAGGATATCATCCTTAGTGAGGTAACCCAATCACAAAAGAAGTCACTAGATATGCACTCACTGATAAGCGGATATTAGCCCAGAAACTTAGAATACCCAAGATACATTATGCAAAACACAAGAAAACCAAGAAGGATGACCATTGTGTGGATACTTCATTCCTCCTTAGAGTAAGGAACAAAATACTCATGAAAGGATATAGGTACAGAGACAAAATTTAGAGCTAAGATGAAAGGATGGACTATCCAGAGACTACCCCATCCGGGAATCCATCCCATCATCAGCCACCAAACCCAGATACTATTGCATATGCCAGCAAGATTCTGCTGAAGGGACCCTGATATAGCGGCCTTTTGTGAGGCTATGCCAGAACCTGGCAAACACCGAAGTGGATGCTCACAGCCAGCTATTGGATGGAACACAGGGTCCCCAATGGAGGAGCTAAAGTACCCAAGGAGCTGAAGGGGGCTGCAACCCTGTAGGTGGAACAACAATATGAACTAACCAGTACCCCCTGAGCTTGTGTCTCTAGCTGAATATGTAGCAGAAGATGGCCTAAAAGGCCATCACTGGGAAGAGAGGCCCCTTGGTCTTGCAAACTTTATATGACCCAGCACAAGGGAAGGCCTGGGCCAAGTAGTGGGAGTGTGTGTGTAGGGGAGCAGGGGTGGGGNGGGGGTATAGGGAACTTTCGGGAAAGCATTTGAAATGTAAATAAAGAAAATAATAATAATAAAAAAAAGAATTAAAAAAAAATCTATGAAACTTGTGCTGCGTTTAGGAGGCCAAAAGTCACAAGCACTTGCACATGTGGAAACTATATATTTCATGTATCAAAGGTTAACTTTGATAGACATTGGATCAATGTTTTTCAAGTCAATATGAACATGGCTTTTATAAAACATCAATGGAAAAAATGTTTCAGTATTATACTGTTATTGACCAGAATGGGTCAGTTTTCTATCAATTTATTTTTGGGTTCTAATTTTAGAATCTTTTCATTAACTCCAATCTTATTTCAGATCTTGATCCCATTGACCTGTCTGTATTATGTACGAAACACAATGTTATAATACATCACATGTATGTCTGTAAAAAGCAAAAAAGGTGAAATATCAAGGTAAAAATTTGGCAGTAACTATCTCTGGACTTTCTATGAGTTGTCTGCCTAGGCTCAGGATAGCAGAAAATGCAGGAGATCCAGAGTCCTCCATGGATCTCCATGATGGGCATGGGAGACATCATCCCGGCACTATTTTGAAACCTGTGGGTATGGCAATGTATTTGTTTCCTGCAGTCCTCTCCATGGGTCTCCATGATGGCCATGGGAGACATCTTCCTGGCACTATTTTGAAACCTGTGGGTATGGCAATGTATTTGTTTCCTGCAGTCCTCTCCATGGGTCTCCATGATGGCCATGGGAGACATCTTCCCGGCACTATTTTGAAACCTGTGGGTATGGCAATGTATTTGTTTCCTGCAGGTAGGGTTTAAATTGCCAGAAACCAGTAGCTCCAAACAGCAGAACTTTGTTTTCTTACAATTTTGTGAGCCATATTCTTTCTGAAGGTTCACAGGGTGGATCTCTCCTCACCTCCAGTTCGTGGTAGCTGCAACCCTCTGCATAGAAACACAGCTCCCATTCTCTCACTGTCTCCCCATACCATTCTCCTTTCAGATCACCAAGTATCCTTCTGGATATCAGGCATTGACTGAGGCTATCATAATCCATCCATTCATTGGATACATTCGTCTCTTTATTTCTCAATAAAGTTTGATAGTCTGAATAGATCTGTCATTAGGAAATACCAGTTAATCCAGTACACCTGATAACAGCTAGCAGCCAGTTAGTAGTTGGCAACCTTCTAGTAGTATTAAGGTAGTGTCTGTCAAAGATAAGAGTTTTGACTATTACATTCCTTCTTTGAAATAATATATCCCCTACTTTAGAGAAAAATACTTTTCCTGATTGCATCATGAGCTAAACTAAAGGCTGTGCTTTACCAAAAATATTGTTTAGAATGGCAAAGCTTTGTGCTGTTCATCATCTCCATAAGCATTCAAAAAACCATGCCTTATTACCATTATTGGCTACAATAAATATCCAGACAATGATTACAAATGCCTGGTGTAAATTCAGATCAGAGCATTATAGAGTATTAAACAAATTAAAAAAAGAAAGGATCTTCCAGGAAGATTCAGACATAAGTTTGGCTAAATGAATAAGCATTATTCCTTAGAAATGTGTATCATATACTATATTGCCATAGGATTGTATGCCAAGTATTGGATTACACAGGGTTATGCCTATCACATTTGCTCACAAAGTCAGCTTCTGACTTTTAAAAATTAAGTTCACAGACCAGCGCCTTTAGATAGATTGGGTTTTTTCAAAGACATAAGGAATTGATACATCTATTCTGTATTTTGAAAATTCAGAATTTTTAAACCAGGCTCAGATCTCAGCAATTTACCCTTGCTATTCCATTTTCTCATCCTGATAGCTCTGGCTTCTACTATAGGGTAGTACGCATCGTCACTCCTCCAACCAGTCCCAAACTCCAGAAAGCACGAGTCATGCATCTGCCCGCTGGCTCTCCTCCCATCAGGCTAGGAAAATGTCTATAAAGTTGTACTGTGAGCAACAGAGTTATTTTTTTCTGATTATTGCAGGCTTTAGGGCCAGACTCCCTGAATTCTAAATTTAATGTGTAACTTTGGGTTGTTTATTGGTTTTGGGCAAGAGTTTTATGTGAAAAATAAGGCTATTAATAATACCCCCCAAATACTATGAACCTGAGAAAAACCACATTAGAAAATGTTAGGTTAGAATAGCCACTGACCCCATAGTCATTATCATTTATGATGGTGATGCTGGAGTATCAAAGCGTAAACACATCTGAATTCAATATAAACAGTGGAGAACTCTAGAAAGAAAACGGTTGGTCTTCCATAATATACATACTTGAAATTTAAAGTGAGCCAGCTTTGTGAGTGGCCGATGGAGCTGAAGAGAAAGGGACTCAATGAATAAGGACATATTTCAACTGTATTTCAAGCTCAGTGCTCTCCCACAGCAAGAGATGGCCCTTCGAATAACTTCTTCCATGACAAACAACAGAGGAAAATAGTGACAGCTTAGCAAAGACATACAATAACCTCTCTGAGCTTGTGTGTAGGGCTTTGCAGTGCATAATAGCAGTTCAGTGACATTGGGATTTCAGTCTTTTAAAGAACTCTTTAAGATTATAATGTAATTGCATAATTCCCTAAGTCTCTTTCCAGTTTACAAAGCCTTGCATATACCAGCTTCTTGCCCTCTCAAACACACACGTACATGAACACACACACACACACACACATTCAGCTCAGTCTGTATGTTACTCATAGATATATTTTGATGGCTTCGTGTGTGTGTGTGTGTGTGTGTGTGTGTGTGTGTGTGTGTGTGTGTGTGTGAATCATTTGGTATTTAATAACCAACTGGTTTGCTCTTCCCTAGGGAAGACTATTTCTCCCATTTTGAGCATTAATTGCCTATTTGGTATTTGTGTATGGCTGAGGTCTTGTGTATTCTCCCTAGCCATGTTAGCACATCTGAGTATGTTTATCTTATCTGAGCCCGCATCTCAGTTTTCTTTAAGGGCTATGCTTTTATTTACCCAGATAAAAATCAGTGGTTAGAATGGTGAGGAGGAGCTATAATAGCAGTTCAGCTATAGTTGTCCCTTATTCTATCTCTGAGTACTCTCTTGGATAATTAGTCCCCAGTTCTCTTTTTATCTTACCTGTGAAGAGATGCAAGCCAGACCTTTGACTTTATGAAATATATTCTCATTCAATCATGCATCATTTGAAATTCAGAGTTCCATTATCTCATAGAAAATTTAAGCTCAGAAAATTCATGGTGGACATAAAGAGTACAGTTCTTCAGTTTTTGGTCTTCATCACTTTCCTTTCATGGATTCACTAATGGATCGCCTGCCCTGAAACCTGAGAAAGGAAGCTTCTATTTCCTCTGGTTCCCATTTGCCATAGATGGGGAAGTGCCAATGAGTGACTGAATTACTAACCAGCCATGGATGCCATGGTCATTAGAAGTGCCTAGCTGCTGACAGCAGTGATGGATCTCACTAACTCACCCAAATAAACCCTTTCAGTGTGCCAGTGAAATGCCCTAGCAAATGAGAGGACCCAGTAACTCTATGGAAAGTGGTTCCCACATAATACTGTTGGATTTTGAGTAAAATGCAGATAACTTAGCTATGGTCAGCAGTTAAGTTTATTATTTAGAAATAGGACAAAAAAAAGGAGGCAATTTTAAAAGGAAAAAAAATCTAAGATTTCCGGAATGAAGTATACTAATTATAGGATCAACTTGGGTCACTGTAGTCATTGATCTTGATATGTGAATTTTGATTGAAGAGGAAGAATATTAAAAGTTTCCATCCTTTATTCTGCCCCTGGGTTTAAATCACATCATTCTTGACCCTACAAACAAGACATTCAATTTTACTCACACTCTCAGCTTTATAAATGAGAAAAATATAGGAAAAATTTAAATTAGCAAAAATTTCATGCTCCAATTAACCTAATGGCTATGTTATTCTTCCAATATTCAAAAATTTAAAACTCCGCTATTTTATTTTAGCAAAACTCAGCAAATTTATTTTATTGACCAAATCACCTTTTAATTACATGTCTTCCAGAAGCTCAGTACTGGAATTTTAGTTAGAGATGACAAAATAAAGATATGCTCTCTAGCAGGAATTATTAACCCATAATTAACTTATTTCTCAAACATGTGTTAGCATCTATCATGGCACTGAATACTTGGCAGAAACCATAGGTATTCAATGTAAGGTCCTTTTACTGGTATACACCAAAGATTTCTTTCTTTAATTCGACAAAAACATTTTTAAGACTTCTGCTACTTTAATTGTATGTTATAGAGATGTGCATATGAATGCAAGTGCCCTCAGAAACCAGAGGCATGAGACCCTCCCTGGAGCTCATGTGAGTGTTTGGACCTGAACTTGGGTACTCTGGAACAGCAGTATAAACCTTTACCATTAAGCAGTTTATTCAGCCCCAATAATTAACAAGGATGGCACAAGGCAGGGGTGGGCATGCATGAATCTCCCTGGGAAGAAGAAATGGATATCACAGGTGGACTGAGAGCAGGTGGAAATGGAAACAGGAGGTACTAGGTGCAGGGAAGTTGGAGGGAGAATACTGGCAGAGACAACTGGAATTGGGTGGGGGGTATCTCAGGGACGAGCTAAAAACCCAGAAATCTACAAGAGTGACCCTAGTTAAGACTCCTAGTAATAGGGGATATGGATCCTGAGTGGGCCATCTCCTATAATTTATATATAATATATATGATAATATATTTATATTCAATTGTATATAATATCATCTCCTACTAATACACTTGTAGACAGGATCCTAGCATAATCGTCACCAGAGAGGCTTCATCCAGCAAATGATGAAAACAGATGCAGAGACCCACAGCCAAATATTAGGTGGAGCTTGAGAGAATCCTGCAGAAGAGGAGGAGGAAGGAATGTAGGAGCCAGTCCCCTGGTAGGATCAAGGACACCACAAGAAAACCCACAGAATCAACTAAGTAGGGCTCATAGGAGCTCACCTAGAGCAAACCTACAGTCTGGGAGTGCCTATGGGTCTGACCAAAGTCTTCTGCAAAGATGCTATGGTTGTATAGTTTGGTCTTTTTGTGGGACTCCTAACAGTGGGGTAGGGCTTTCTCTGATTCTTTTAGGACCCTTTATTTTCCCCTCTGGGTTGTGGGGAAGTGCATAGTCTTATTGCAACTTGATACTCCATGTTTGGTTGATATCCCTGAGAGGCCTGCCCTTTTCTAAAGGGAAAATGAGGAGGAGGGAGTGTTTGGGGGAAGGAGATGGGAGGTGGGGAGGAAGGGGAAACTGTGGTCAGGATGTAATACACAGGAGAAGAATAAAAAAAAAGAAAAAAAAGTTAAAACTCCATTGCAGAAATAACACAATTAAGTCCAAACTATTTAGTCAGGAGAAATAAGTGCAAGTAAAGAGTTTAATGAAGCTGATTAGCACATATTGCTCTGAAATTGCCTTGTCTTTAAAGCAATAATCTAGAAGATAAGCCACTAATTATTGAGTTTCAATCTAACAGTATGAAACTCTCTAACTGACTTCTCCACTGTCATACATTTTATAATTGTGTGTGTGTGTGTGTGTGTGTGTGTAAAGACCAGCAACTAGCCTGTAATATCTCTCTATTTAAGTGTGAAATTAAAATGTTAAAAAGCCTTTTAAACATCCACGCCTAAAATCTGTAGGAATCATATGCAGTTTATTACAACAGTTTTTCTGAGACATACCATTGTATTTCACACTCGTCTAGTTTCCTTGAAGGGAAGAGTTTATGTTGAGTGCTCTAAAACAAATAGTTAGCAAATAATTCAGAAGTCGAATAAGTTATCTGCTTCTACCACTACTCATTCATTACTGACAAAATTCAGGAAAAAATAATTATATTACTTTAAAATGTAAATCAATGAATTAAAACTCTGCACTAGCATGTTTTAAAAGATGATGTCTCATGTTTCTGCTCATTTCTAAATTCATTACAACCATCAAAGAATCTATACATATCCTCCTGTGCATTCTTATGAGCCATTACCACAGGAATATAAACATGAGAAAGCACAGCAGGTACAAACACACACACACACACACACACGCATTCCAACTATATAAAATTGCATAGTACTGACACATGTTGAGGCCTGCAAGGTCGACTTAGTTCATTAAAAATATTAGGTTTCAAGTGCCATAAAATCTGTAGGATATACTCTTAAAATATTCGATGTGGTTATATTTTAATAACACTTTAATTTCAAGGGTCACAATTAACTAACCTTACATGAACTTTAAAGTCAAACCTACTATGTATGTTTGGTTAGAAACATGTGCATAATCCTAATTTTCTATTCATCTTGAAGATTAAACAAAGACTGGCAGAAATTGGCACCACACAAGCCGGCAACTCTGCCTCTCTTTGCTTCTAGAATGTTGGGAGTTCTGTTCCCCCTCTAGTGACTGAAAACAGGCTGCGGATTAAAACATAATTACATATGGAAAGGTTCAGAGGGAACTTCTTTCTATATGTGATTTTGACTTGTTTCACAAATACAGGGTCATCAGCTTGAAATCAGAATGTGCAGCACAGCTGGGGTTTATGTCAGGCAGTGTGACTTTATGGCTTTAGGTTTAGCTCTGAAGCCATTCGGCTTGCCACTAAGTTGACCAGTACAGCATGATGTCTAGCTCCAACTACCAAGCATTATTTCAATGTTCTAAGTAAATTCAGTATCTGTATGTTTAAATGTAGGAGCATTGAGGAGATGAGAGGCCAGTTTTGTAGAAGCAGGAGCTTTTCATGGATGCAAGTGCCAGGTCTCTCCACCTCAAGCCTCTGGCTCTGCATCAAAATATCATAAAACAGATTTAACTTATTCTCAGCTCAAATATTCTAGAATATGCATTAAATAATTTACATGACATCAATAACATATAGCTCACCCCTTCCCACTCATAATGCCTACTGGACCTATAAAAACAGGTTGTATTTTTTATTATTTGCGAGTGTTTCATTTATTTCTAAAGGCCAACATCTAGTGAACTAAAGTGACGTTTTAGGGAAAAAAATTGGCATTTGGAACGTTTAGAAGTTGTTTTCTGAATGTACTAAGTACAATAGAGATAGCTAATGTCCTACCCACCACCCAAACACCTTCTAGTTGCAGACCATTCAGATAAAGATTATAATGTGAACAGTTCACCAATCCTACGATTACAGCCAACTTCTCTAAAATAGCACATGTCTTTTAAAGACATAAAAGTTTATAAAGTATTTATAAACTGGTGAATTTATATACTATTACAAAGAAACAGAATTTTTTCATATTTTAGTTTTTCCCCAAATCTGATTCACAGGAATGCCTTTTCCAAAGGATTTCAACAAAAGAAAATAGAATTATGGCCAAGGAACCTGACCAGGGCCATGCTGGCCAGTACTTTCAGAAGACTCCCTGCCTCTGGCATCTTATCACACAGAGATAAAGCAAATCTCAGGTGTAGTTTTCCATGAAAATAAGTTATATTAACATACTGTAGGAGAATCACCTCTCCCTCATCCCATGTGACTTCTGTTGTTTCCACTCAGTAAGTTCCAACTACAACTTAAATTACTGAGGGTGATTTCTGAGTTTCCTTAAGTGATAATGTCATGTAAGGCAGAGGACAGCTAAAAGGGTCTTGAAACAATGAGTCACTTTGAATGCATAATGAAAATACCTACTTAGAGGTTGTATCAGCATCTCAAGACTTGAAACCAGACTACTGTCTAACCTTGAAAAGAATGAAGAGTTATTGAGTGTGGACAGGGATTACAGTTCCTATGGTGGGTCAGGCACTTTCCTCTATGCTGTTCAGAGTTAGAAACAGAGGCTACAAGCCTCAAGCAGGTGTGGAAGGAAAGGGACCATAACACAGGACGTTAAGTCACATTAACACTTCTTCCCTACACCTCAGCCCCGTCTCCAGCTCACTTCATGGCATTCAGATTCAGTGTTTGTAACCAGAACAATCAAACAAATGGTCTTGACCTGATAAGGAACTGCAAATGAGAAGAAAGAACTGAAAACTCAGTCAAGCCCAAAGGGAGAGACTCTAGAGTAGAAACAGAATTAAAAGGTGTTGAAGCTGCAACCAACGTTTGTCTTACTCATTCTGATTTAATATAATTATTAATTTTGATTTACTTTGTTTGGAATCTGAGCTTTTGGGATATTAGATTTTATGCCAAGAACATACAACACTTAAAGAAGCCATAAACATATTTTAATAAAAGTTTATTTTTTAAACCTAGAAATAGGCAAATTTCTAAAGTAAGAGCAATACAGAATGTTTTACAACATTGTAGTACTTTTTATTACTTAAATCCACCTTGTGTTTTGATTTCTTTAAGCAAATAAAATGGAGCTGAACAACAATCCTGACCTCTGGGTGCAAAGCCTAAATATTTTTCAGTACTTATTTTGAGCATATTGTAAAACAAAGGAAATTAATTTTCTTGGACACTTTTTTTCTGGTCAGAGCTTAGCAATCACTTAACTTCACATTATTCTGACACAAATAATGATCAAATGGCCCACCTAAGCAGCTAGAAATTAGAAACTATTATAAAGTCAGTAGAATTTATCATTAATATAAAACGATACCTATGCTGATACAGATGTGTATTAGGCTCCAGTAGAAATATGTCAATAGTTTTACTGAAGGAAGTCCTTGTACAAAGAATTCATGTGACAAATGCATTAAGAAAACTGTAGGGGGAAAGAAATGGCCCTACATGGTACCCAGCAAAGGAGCCGGTCATCACAAGGATGACATCAAACAAAGGGAAACGAGCTCTCTCCCACCATGCAACCTCCCGCAAAGGCTGACCCCAGCTTCTCTGGCATTCTGCTCTCCCACTTGCTCTAGAAAGTTACACTTATGGAACAGCAAGGTATGGTAGTTACATTTACTCTGACTGGGAAACACTGGAAAAACATAGATAGGTACAGCCACACTGACTTCACTCTTACGCAATACCCCTGGAAATGGGAGTCATAATGAGTCAATAAGGAACAGTATTCAAAGCATTATATGCTATAGTATGATTTCTGACAGAGGAAAACTCCACTAATCTTCAATGGAGAAGACCATTAGGAATGGTGCAATGCTGGCTATCAAAGAGGAACCCCAAGACATTAAATGCAACAAATTCAAAGCCCTCGCTAACTTGCATCACCTCAGTTTAATAATCCAATAAATGACAAAAAAGACAAACAATGAAAACAGCATCATATAGCATAGCAATTTCGTTTGGCTCCCTCTGGACAAAATCTTCAGTCTTCCCATGGTTTTACCTAGAAATCCAGTTGTAGAATCAAATTGTGAATCCTATGAGAAAATAAAGAAAACAGAATAAATTCTAATATTCTAGACATGGACATTCAAACAATTTACATACTGTTATTAGTATGTATTTTTAAAGATAATCTGTACATTTAATTAATTCAAGTATCTACTAGCTTGGAAATCAGCCTGATTGCTCCATGCAAAATAAAGCAGTTCTCTCAGTTGCTCTTTCATTATCCAATAAGCATTTCTTTCCATTCTTTAGCACAATTAAAAAGCACAAATGATTTAGTTTTTTCTTATTCCAGTCATATAGATGAAAAGCCATTAACAATAAAGTTGAATAATTTGTGTGATATCAAACAAGGTTTTGTCCACTTTCTGTTAAGGCACTAGTTTTCCAAGGTCAAATGTATGAGTGCTTAGATACTAGGACTTCATCTGAAATTTAATAGAGCACAGAAGATGATAGAGCCTTTGTTTAGACACGTGAGTTTGAAAAACAGTAAAATTTACTAGTGTTAGGAAACTATAATGTTGACAAGGCACCAAATAGAGAGAATTTAAATTCAGATATGAAAATGCCAAATGAAAATAGAGCCAGCAAAACCTTTAACATGAGCAGACTAGGCAGATTTGAAATCATGCACTTGCATTAAAATTTCAATATCCGGAGATGAGAAAGCAACCAACACAATGGGGCTCTGCATAGTTTAGTCTCCATAAACGCATGCACTTGGAATCTTTGCTTTGTCACAGGAGTCACTGTCAGAACCACTTGGGATGCTTTTTCACAAAATATATATGCCTGGGCTCCTCTCCGTGAGATTTTGAATGAGCGTATTTGAAGAGAGAAACAGGAATATCCATTTTTTCAGAGAACACTGCTTTCAATGTCATATTTGCTTTCAGATAGTCATTTTGGAATATATGTGAAGAAACAAAGGAAGGTCTAGAGAAGCTGGGTATCCAAAGTTAGCATGAATGACTGGAAGCCTGTTCTGAGAAGAAAAGGCACACATTCTTGAGCTTGTTTTCGACTAGAAATAAAGGGACCCTGGCTACTCAAATTTGTTCAGTAGATTGTTCAATGGATTTGTTCAGTAGTAATCCTTAGGAAATAAAGAAGAAGTAAGGGTTTGTTAAGTGAAAAGCATTTAGTTGGTTGGATATAAAGTGCTTTTTGATTGCTTGGTTAATAAATTACTAGTGGTCTACCTATTATGATTTCTAAGACCACTCAAAATATCCATTAGCCTTCAGACTTTAACAGTGCTTTAAATCCAGTGCTTTAAATAAAATGCACTGGCTTCAATCTTCACTTCTTGTTTATATATTAGACAAGTACAATGGAAAAATACATCTGATAGAAATTGTAAACTCATTAGACTAAAATGAAGTGGAATCCATCAGGATGTACAATGTCAGGGTCTGGCTTTAAACTAGACGAAGAGAAAGAGAGGGGACTGGGAGAGTGGCAAGAGAACGAGCCAGGGGAGCTGAATGCACTCAAGATCCGTTGTAGGAAATGCTTGAAAAATGCAGTAAGACAGTATTACAGGATGTGAAGTGTATCCTATTAAAGTTGTCAATAAGAATGGTTTTGGTTTTGGTTTTTTTGTTTGTTTGTTTTTGTTTTTTCAAGACAGGGTTTCTCTGTGTAGCCCTGGCTGTCCTGGAACTCACTCTGTAGACAAGACTGGCCTCTAACTCAGAAATCTACCTGCCTCTGCCTCCCAAGTGCTGAGCGTGCACCACCACTGCCCGTCAAGAATGTTTTTTAAAAAGGAAATTCATTATCTCTGGTGAACAGACTAATATTGAAAATATCAAGGAAATTTTCTTAGTTAAAAATCATAATGACTTACCATTTCAGCTAATAGTTTGTTTTGATTTTTAACTTCATGGCCTATTTCAATAGAAAGCTATGAAGAAGAAAACATACGTTACTGCTTATGTGAAGGTATTGAAAGGTGCTAAAGTAAAAGTGGCAAAGCCATACTACACATATTTATTTTCTCAGAAGAAACTGTATTCTAAAAATATATACTCTCTCCTGATACTGTGTTCAGTAAAATTGTTGAAAATTTTCCCACCTTCCCACAATGAACATTTTTTTCTCGTCTTTCATATTTTATTCACCCCCTGTGTTAACATTCTCTTCCTGTCTCTCTTATTCCAGCATCATTTGTTCTCTCTCCTCCCCTTTCTCTGTATTTATTGTTATATAAAATATTCATCTGTATATTTCTTTCTTATATTTTAGCAAATACAAGTACTCACATGACCAGTTCAAATGCAGACATACACACTTAGTAGTCCCCTAAAAGTAAGGCATCTCTTTGAATTTAAGTCTAGAATATTATTTTAAAGACTTTTGTTTTAATATAATAAATTGTGAAATCCCTTAAAAGTTATATATAACCTAAAATTATACTGAAAGAATCTGAGCATGTCAAACAACAATATAATTAATTACAGATGCTATGCAAAATCATACTTCATAACTTACACAACAAAGTCACCAAAGGTTTCCACTTGACTAAATACAATTACTGAAACTTTTTGTGTGTAACCATAAATTTAATGTTTGAAAAACATACATAATACTTTTATGAAATTATATCAATATTATAGAGATAAGATATGAAGTTTTCCACCAAATTTCTCAGCTCAGATGATAAAGCAGGATCCCAATCTACCCAACTACTCTTGGCATTCATGCCAAGAGCATGACATTCATGCCAAGGAAAGAACTCTCCAGGATATCACAGCTTTCTTCTAACACAGAATCGTACTAATCAACTGGAGGAATTTGTTCGACTGTTTGTGGTTTAAGACATTCAATTCTATGTCCTTCCCATTGTTTAACTTAACTTTTTAACAGTCCACCTTATTAGGTCCATAGATTGAATCATTTTAGTTAAGATGACTTTGGAAATAATACCATATATCAAAACACTATTTTGAGTACAACCTGAATATAACTTTCCAAAGACTAATATTAAATACCAATTACATGTGACAATGTGAGTTTCTATTGAGTGCTGCACAACTGTGTAGTATGTTTATTGCCATGGAAAACCAATGGCACATACTTTCAAAACCATCTTGTATAATTCCTTTAACAGACGTTTACCAAGTCCTGCTGAGAAGGAACTACACTGAATGTGTGTCACAAATGATCTTTGTTTTACAGGGAATGAGCTAACACCGGATGTAGTACTGAGAGAAAGCATGGGGAGGGGCAGATACAGCACTGCCATCTTCCCGGAAGATGGAAGATGGCAACAGTACCAAAGGCAGTTTGAGTTTTAAAAAACATGGAATAGGGGCACAGTGGTATGCAGAGTACAAAAGAGAACTCCCATTTGTCTGGTCTTAAATCCGTATGCATTCTGGATGTGTTGGGGAGAAGCTCTGAAGGACAGGCCATTCTCTGAAGAACATATAGAGAGAGCAATAAATCTACAGAGCAATAACAGGAGAATCCAAAGACTTCAGATGGCAGGATGTGCTGTAACAAAATTCTGCCGATAGCTGTGACAACATTATGAAGATCAAGGGGAAATGATACAGGTCCAAGGATTCTCCCACAGATCTACACATAAACATCAGGGCCATGTTTGAGAAACATGGGAAGGCCCAAATTCAAATGAGGCTCAAAAAAGGAAGTGAGAAAGACTTACATATTATATTTTAAGTCACTAACAGAAAAGGCTGGAAGGGCTACTTCACTGGATTTCCCTAATGCTCTGACCAGTGAAATTATTGGAAAATAAATTTAAAATATCTCATCCTTTTAACAGTGACATTTTTCTCTCGTCTCTTCTTTATAATATTCAACCTACTTGTTAACATTCTCTGATTATCTTATTCTAGCACATTTTCTTTGATCATAAGTCTAGACTAATTATTCTAAATTATTTTCTTTACTACAATAACAAATGAGGAAAATTACAAGTTAGCATTTTCTATAAACTAAAATTATACAGAAAGCATTCCTGGAACCGTTGGACCTATGGCATATAATGTATAGTACATTTTAGATTTTGCTAGGAATGGTTTGAGAAAAAAAAATAAGCAAGAATACTGTATCTTTTAACTTATTTAACAAATGGTCTGAACTTTTGGTGCACTTTGACCTCAGTGCACCATTCTGAAATGAATCCCTTCTTGTGATGACATTAAGTTCAAACCTACAAGTTACAATGTGAATGACACTGGTTCTGTACTTACAGATTTTATAGCCGTTACTTTGCTTCTCAGACTTTCAGTGAGTCTGTCATTCTCTTCTTCACAAGCACTGTAGCCACTATTAGCATAGCCATAGTTCCCATAGCTGCCAGGAGGTGCTCCGTCACCTACAAGGATCAGAGGTACACATGTAGGACTGCAAAAACTGAAGCTACTTTTAAGCCTTAGTAGTTTAAAAAAGCTAAAAAAGACCCTCTGAGGGCGTTGCAGACTACATATATCTATTATAGCAACACTGAAAATCAACTATTAAAATCAGAACCAGATATTACAATTCTTTTCACATCCTCTTTTAAGTAGAGCATGCATTTTCTTCAATAAATATTTATTGATCGTTTACTGATTGCTTAAAAAAACACTAAAACAGGCACAGACACACAAGAATATTTGGAAGACATTTGTTGTTTTAATAAAAGACAACATAGCTCCACCTACCCATCAGAGAAACTTGGTTCTAAGAGGAGAGGGAGAAAGATAATGGGGGAAGAGGGGAGGGTTCTCATGGCAGAAAGATGGTGGAATTTTCCTAGCACCTTCTCCTATAATAAGCAAATGGTGAAAACCAAAGAACAAAGGGAAGAGAGGAGCACAGGTGAAACCCTGGAGAATAGGCACAATGGTGTGTAAAGGCCATCAGCTGGGAGTCTCAAGTTCACTCATCTTCTAATCAATGTTTGAGAAGCTACCATATGTCTAATCTATTTTTTTTTTTTTTTTTTTTTTTTTACAGAACTTGCACCTAGGAGATGATGTGGAAGATAGAAGAATCCACTACTGCCTACTACAGTACTTGGCAATTCCAGGGAAGCAACAGGTACAGTGAGCATTAGGCAACAAATCCATACAGAAATGTTTGGGCACTGAGAGCACTTCACCAAGTTCATGTCATCATTTTCTTTGTAAAGGAAGAAAACAAACTATATAGTAAGGAAGAGTGATCCCTTACAATAAACAAGACAGAGAATCATGAAAGAAAGGTGACCCAAATCATTCAGTATTACTAAGAGAATAAATTAAACACGGCCGTGGCAGGATACTGAATTGGCTTCTGCCCTCCCAGATATGAGATTCTCAACAGAAAGACTCCTTGGTCTCAGTCAACCGTTGAGAAGCCACACTGTTGGATGGCTCTAGAACTGAAAGTTTTAATATTGGGACTGCAGAAGAACAACGCCCACAAACTTTAATGTGGTCTGAGTGACAAAAGAGTGTAGTATGTATTAAAGGGACTAGATTGTCCATGGCTGGAAGCAGATTCTCTAATAACCTAGGAAGATAGAAGAAAGGGATACCCTTAAAGCTAGAGGCTACCGTAGGCTCAAACAGCAAATGCAGTAGCAATGATAGTAAGAACAATCATAGTGACAACAAAGAGAGTGGGTAGCAATAAGTCTAGTAGCTGAAGAACAGTTACGTGTGAATAAGAAACTCTTTCAAAGCACAGCACAATTTAATTTTATTGAAGTAGCAAAACTCTTGAATTCTTATAGCTCTGACTATATAACATCAAAACTGACCTCTACATTGAACTATAACAGCAAAAAGATTTGTTCATTTATCATTCTAGATGTCCATAAACACACAGGTACACACACACCCTACAACAATACTTAAGTAAATACTTATAAATGAACTAAAAAGGACATTTCTCCTTTACTGTAAACCAAATTTGTCAATAACAGAGTGCCTTACGCTTCTGTAACCTCCTGCACCTAATGAGCACTTTCTATGTACCAGACGCCTATATTTCTCCATCTACCACAAAAGCCATAACAAAATGTTAAATATTTTAAACAGAGGGGTCAGTTGCACACTTGCTGGCTGGCATGGTCTCTCCCAAGTTCTCCACACATATTATCAAACAGATTAAAAGCTGGAGGACAGGGCATAGTCATTTTTCCCGCACTCACCAAATAAAATCAACACTTGCAAATTTGATCTTTCTTCGCATCATCTTCCATCCCCAAACAGAAAAACAAAACAAAACCAACTAAGCTAAAGTAAAATACTACAATTACTATTCCAACTTTTTCAGTGAGAATTAATTACTACTATGACGAACTGTAGAAAGGCAAGTCTTGAAGGTCATCTTCAGCTGATGTCATTTCTGAAAAGTGCTACTTCCTTGAAGCAGGCTCTATCAATAATCAGGCCAATTCATTTAACACGTGTAATTGGCAGGTTTTACATACGAATGCCTATCAGACTCACTATTATTTCAAATTTCAAATTCAGGTCAACACACAATGATACTTTTAAGTCTTCATAATTCAACACCAATTTAAGTGATAAGCATACTTAACCAAATAATTACCCCTCTTCTTCACTGCACTTCAAAAAGGACTAGGAGGGGACTCTAGCCTGCTGATTCTAATTTAATTGAAATCTAATTTAACGTCTTTCTGAGTAATTCTAACATACAGTCAGAGATAGAACCCACTGTTAAGTCCCTGACCTGCACGTATTAAAAATAGTACAGCACAAACAAAATTCTAATAGGCCAGTGGCCTACTGATGAAATGTAAAGTCCTTGAATAGACAGATCGTTCGGGTGCCTCAGGGTCCTAGCTTCACTCAGAGTGACTTCATCACCACAATCTCTTGTATACATCATTCATAACTACCCTGAATCTTGTTTGGTCATCTTCTCATCTGGGACTTCCTTCTCCCAATCCTCACTGTCACTGGCATCCTTCAGGTTCTCCTGGCTCCAGGAAGCCCACAGTGAGCCATGGATTATTAAACCCCCACTGCATTTACTATCTGTTGAACGTAACCTGTACTGGGATGAAAAGTCACCACCTTGGATCATACTTTGTCATCTGCTTCCCCAGCAATTTATCTCCTGCTCCTCAATAACCCTGGAAGCTTTGGGAAGTACACAGTGTGTCACAATAAATGTCTGATGTCATTAGTGATGGAAAAATGTAGGCATATATGCCTAATCTTGTTTGAAAATAGTTCTTTGGGTTATTTGAGATGAACTACTTTCTTTCAATGATTGCAAGGATTCATAAAACTAAATTTACAACTTCCTTCTCATGCAAGTACTTATTGACAACCATGTAAATCTATATTACTGACACCTTTCAAGGCCCTTATTTTTCAGTGGTTTTAAAGTCCACACATTCTATCCCTATAACCAACCTTATTGAAAATACTACCATGACTCTGCACTGTCATGAATATTGTGTTCCTTCTTACATAATCAAAACTCATAAGCCGTGAATTATGAGTTGAGGAAGAGGGTTTATTTTTCATACCTAATTTTAAGTGTTTGTCCATTCACTGCCTTTAACACCTCAAACTTTTAAAAACTATGTTTTTTACTCTTCCAATGTATGGTAGAACGGCAACATCCTCTTTAATATTTCACACAATTTTTTTTTTTTGCAAGCACTCTGCCCTTCCTTCTTTAAAACATGGTTAATAGAGAAAGAACTTCAGTTATTACTAAGCTACTACTTCCCCTGACCCATAAAGGCAAGAACAAGTGTTAAGTCATCAAAACCCATTTCTATTGCCTTAGCAGTGGGACAAGGTCTAGGTCAGAAGTGTTCCAAACAACTCGCCTTTGACCCAGACCTTTCATAACAGGCACTTTAACAATAAGGACACGTATATTCACCTTTGTAACTCACTGTTATCATACTAACGCATCGTTATGGTTGGGCTTAAAGCTTACACTACTCACTCCCCAAATGTCACTTCTTTTTTAAAAAGATCCAGAATGAGTAAAGCAAACAGCAAGGCTTGGGAAATCGGGTTACTCCCCAAACTAGCACATAGAGAAAGAAAATCGTATGCTAGCCAATTCACCGCTCTGTGCAACCTACCATATAGATTTAAACTTTTGTCTAAATACAACTTCAGGAAACCCTTCGGAACTAGGACACATGGTGAGACCCTTCTCCAAAGAACCCAAACAAACTCGCTTTCGAGCACCAAAGTCACTGGCAGAAGGCCGGTAGTCTCCTCCCACAACCCTGCTCCCCGCTCAGCAGGTCCTAGGGTCCCCAAACTTCGAACCTCAGCACCGTTCTTACCCAGGCCTGCACGCCTCATCCTGCCAGGAGAGGGAAAGGCAGGCAAGGAGGAGTGAGTAGAAAAATGCCAGGGTCACCCGACCTCGGCTTCAGACCCAGGGCTCCTCAGAGCACCAACTTTTTGCCTCAGAGCGCCACGACATCACCGCGCTCTAAACACCGCGCCGGTTTATGTCGTCACTCGGACACATATAGGCGCCCTGCAAAGCGATTTAGTTGCATTCTGGGAAATGTAGTTTTCCGTCTTCTGGGGAGTTACTGGGTGAGAGGGTCATGGTAGGAACCGTGTCTGGAGCGGGCGGGGCTTCCGGAAGGGCGGCGACAGCTGCTGTGACTCTAGTTCTGTCAGTCTGGGTCTTTACCTCTTCCAGAGCTTTCAGTATGGCACTTTTTGATGTTAGTGCCAACTTTAACCTGAGAGATTTACTCCTCCCTAGCCAGGATGAGAGTTGACTCATCTTTCTTGATTTTCCATTGCACTCTCGCTCACCCAAAGTCAGAGGAGAGAAATCAGTGCAAACTTTAAGAGTCTCATCTTACTGGCTGAGCCTCTTAGCAGGAAAGGAAAATCAATCCTCTCCCTTCCTGATCCTGCCCAGTGGAATAGGGGGGGAAAAAAATCTGTATCCTTGCAGTAGAACATCTGGTAGGGAAGTAGGGGAGTCTCATTGCTCATTAATGCATTTGTTCTAAGTCTGGAAAGAACTGTGATGTTTAACTTTTAAACACTCCCTCCTACTCAGAGCTTGTAAAATGTACACACAAACACCTCATACTTGTTTCCATGGAGCATGTAGTCCATTTATAGGCTTAAAGGTTTGTTGGGATGTAGGGAGTGTAGTTGTTCGTTTTATATCACCAAGGATCATTATGAGGTTACACAAAAATAATGTTTTTTGAAGCTGATAGTTGTTTACTGCCCATGTTAAGATGTTTTGCCACTGTATGACAGTGATGTGGTATTTATAATAGAGCTTTCTGAAACTGTAATCTTTGAAAAGTAGTGTTTCCCATTATAAACTCTGACCATATAAATCAGTTCTCAACTTAAACATTGACTATAATTGTAGCTTAAGTCTCTGTCTTAGGGCTGTGTCTGTAAAATACACTTGAAATGATTTTCAATGTGATATATTAACTGGAGACATAAGCTTTAATAGCATTAAAACAATCTTCATAAAGCTAAAGTAAGCCACCACTCTCCAAAAGCAATGCTATTAAATGATGACAGGGGTCAGGGTTAGACATTATTCAATGAGAGAAACTATAGGCTTCCTTTTTCTGTGATGGTCCTTCTCGCCACTCCAAACTCTTTTTGCATTGGAAAAAAAAATGAGGTTCAAAGTAGGTTTAATTGACAGAATAATAGCTACTGATCCTGGTCACAATGGGCAGAGAGTAGAATAATTATTTTTCCATTTTTTGTACTTTTAAAAGTCTAAAATAAAAATCTCTAGCTTGCTTTATTAACTTGGAGATGAATAGCATCAGTAATTTGTCGCTATTCTCAGAGATAATCTCGCAGAAAGCAGGTACTTCTTGGCTGTATTTGGGAGATGGTTAACTAAAGATGACAAGATAAAATTAAGTGTTCTGATGAGACTTAGAAAACCAAGAACACAGGCAGAAAAATCTCCAAATTTTTTCACAAAAGTAGACCTTTGTATTTTTCCTATTAGATTGACTTTGGTCCACTTATAATGTCCTTTTCTACCTCCATTCCATGTCAAAACCAAGGGATTGATAAAATACAAAGCTCTTAAAACTTGTTAAATAAATATTAAACATATTTTCCAAGCAGGTAGCAAATTCAAAACCTCAAGTATTCCATTTTAACATAGAAAATGAACAAATGTTTTTGATCTACCAATAGAGTATGGGACAAAATATAATTTGTAAATTCTTTATTTGGTCATTAAAACAGATTTCCTGGCAATGAAGTGTGTTTAGGTTTCAAATCCAGCCCATAAAGACAGAAGGCCTTCTAGTTCTCATCCTTGACAATCAAAATCTATGTAATGGATGAGACACTTGAAACAGTTTGTGTTTTCCTAAAAGAAAATACAGATAAAAATGCAGTCCCCCTAATTTAAAATAATGTTTGTGATTAAAAATACTAAAGCCTAACATTTTTTTTTTTAAAGATTTATTTATTTATTATATGTAAGTACACTGTAGCTGTCCTCAGACACTCCAGAAGAGGGCGTTAGATCTTGTTACGGATGGTTATGAGCCACCATGTGGTTGCTGGGATTTGAACTCCGGACCTTCGGAAGAGCGATCGGGTGCTCTTACCCACTGAGCCATCTCACCAGCCCCAAAGCCTAACATTTTTTATTCTTCTCATGAAACCTCAACATCATGCTATTTAAATTTGATATCCTTCTAATGAAGGAAGTTTAGTTATTAGCATAAATTTAATCTTTATGTTGTTCAATAGCAATTTCAAGTACAAACAAAAAATTTAATAAGTGAAATCACTAAAACTGTATAACTTGTGCTTTATGGCTCACAGATGAGTACATATTTTATTCTTGTCAGAACAATAGGATTTGTTCATCAAATGAACATTTTACATTTCAAATTTTATTGCCTTTGTGGTATGTGTGGGGGAGGAGATGTGCTTACCTGGTCATGTGCATAGAAGTCAGAGGACAAACTCTGGGTGTTGGTGCTTTTCTCCTAAAATGTAGGTCCTGAGAGGGTCAACTGCAGTCATTTGCAGAAAATAACCTTAGCTGTTGAACCACCTCAGTATGCACATTAAACTTCACAATAGATACACATTGCACTAACACTCTGCCCTCAGCTTACTGTGGTTTGATGGCTGAAAGAAAAAGGAAGTCCCAGTTCCACCATCTTTGCTTATATTGCTCTGTGATAATTTTCAATTCAACTAACACAGAATGTGAGATGAGTACGGGGATATAACAGAGATCCTTGAAGATTTACTTCTTTTATCACAAGTTCTGATTAAAGTACAACATGTGGCTATGGGGACTATAAGTGTTCATACTCAAGCATAAAGATGCCATCTTTACCTTGTAGCTTTTAGTATCTTGCAAAATTTGATGAGTCAGGGGCCATCCGAATCCAGATCATATTAATGAAGAATAATAAAAAACACTTATTACAAATATATCCTTTGCACATTAACATGTTATATTATCCCATTAGACTTCATTTGCATGATACAAGATCAAAGACAAAAATTATTAAGAGTTTCAGAACAATGAGGCACACCAAACAAGTGCGGGGGTTTGAGTAAGGGAACAGGGTAACTACATTGGCTGCGTATCTATGAACTTGCACTTATCTTAGAAAAAAAATTTTTTTGATTATTCAAGATCATAATTCGTTGAAGAAAAGGAAAGAAATGGAGATAAATGAATGAGATTGATGTGATAGACAGATGTAGGTAGATAGAGATAAGGTGTTTGGTATAGATTTATACACAGAGAGACTGAGATAGGTAGGTAGGTATAAGGTGGGTTGATGTAGATATATACGAATCGAGGCTGAGTAAAGTGGACCATTTCAAATAACAGTGACATTGAGAGGAGAGGAAGTTGAGTAGTTCATAGCTATGATATCTCAAGGGAAAGGAAAGAAAGGACAGAATTGTATGAGGCACACGCCTTCCAAGCCACCAACAAAGCAGGTTTGTATGTAGAATAAGTGGCTTCTATGGTTAATGGTACATATATGAATGAAATTCTTGTGATTTAATAAGTCCAGGTAGTAAAACATGGTCTTCAAGATATGTATGACCTTAGCAGACCCAAGGGATGGGTGGGGATGTTGGAGGGTAACCCTGCTGCTATCTACAATGCCAACGTGTTTCTCTCTTCCATTGCTTAAAGTGCATTCCTAAATCCTGCTTCCTTTTCAGTCCCAGTTATCATTAGAGCCACATGGGGAAGCTAAATTTCAAAATGGGCACTCTGGCACCTTAATAATTGTATTTAGTTAATAATTTAAATCAATTAAAAAATTTAAAATTTGTTGACATTTCTAAAATATCATATTAGATTAATAGAGGTAGATTTTATTTTCATGGTATTTGCTTTAGAGGGCCATATTTCCTACCACTCACAATCAATTTGCTCAAATTCATATACATTTTAATAGTATTTGTTGTTAAAGAAATGTGTTGAATGATCATACTGATAGATTCAAAATGCCAAGAGAAACTTAAAGCCTACAGCTTGGTTCTTATCTTAACCATGGATAGAATACAGTGTCAGACAAACATTAACCATCAGCATACCTTGTGGCTTTTTTAACAATGGTGGATATTAGTTTTCAATACTTAAGAGACAAAAATTATTTTCAAAAAGATTCTTAAGAGGTTTTTGAAATATGCCCACTCCTTTTATTTATAAAACTGATATGTAACTGTGGACTTGAGGAAATACTGACAAAATGTACACATGCATTTCAGATGAGATTCTCTCCCCCCTCATTGTGCTATGTTACTCTGCCTCCATTTTCTGCTGCTAGTTTTTCTGTAGTAGATATCTATCTTTCCAGTTATATACACATGATGATCTCTTAACTCTTGATTTCTAGAGTAGAGCATGGCTGTGTCACCTGTGTACCCAAGTAATGTCATCTCAGTTTGTCTTAGTATATGGAAGAGAAGGGTTCTGTGAGTAGAATCCAAAAGATCCAATTTCATTACCTTGTCAATCACACAGGGAGCTGAAAATGTCTATTTCTTGTGTATCAATATTCACCTCAATGCATTCTTGACTTTAGTTGCTTTGGAATCGTCAACAATATTAAAATTATTTAATAACTCTTCCAACAGTCATCAATAGTTGATATCTGCATTCCAAAATAACCATCTGATATTGCTTTAAAACATTGTGGTTTCAGTAACATTTTCATGAATCAGATTCCTACTGACTTCATCAAGAGGAAGTTTCTGATTGTGTCACGTGAGTAGAGTCATTTGGTATTTTCCCGAGGCAAGACTCATGAGAGGACATGTGATATTCGTGGAGAGTATAAATTGGACCCAATGGACAGTAATGGGGTGCTTGCATAACTAGCCTTGCAATGATCCTTTGGTCTAGTGTCTTTGCTAATCTTCACTTTGTAGAGAGAGGCATGGCAAAGAACTGTTGTGCATTGTTTTAAAAATCACTTTTTGGAGGACCTTGCTTTGGTCCCTCCTGGCTCCCTTTTGTTCTGCCTGGCTTAGCTCCAGGATTGATTGCAACCATCCCTAACCTGACATCCTTTTGAATCCTTGGATTAAAAAAAAAAAAAAACTTCACAGAGAGCTTTGATACCTTAACTTGCCTGCTAGCACAATTGCTGGGCACAAATATATCCTGCCTGGAAATGCATGTCCTTATAAATTTATTTTCTCTCTCTCTCCTCCACATCCTTGGCCACCCACCTGCAGGCCCTAGCTCTCCCCCAAGGGCTTGTATGACTACTCTCCTTCCTCCAAAGCATGGCAGGAAAAAAACTCCTTCTTTCCTTCCCTGCCTCTCCTTTTCCCTTTGGCATCCGGAAGTCCCACTTGTACCTTCCATTCAGCAACTGATCCTGAGCCATCTTTATTGACAAATCAAGAACCAGTTAAGGAACTAGACCTTAGTATCAGAACCTCCCCTTACAGAGAGCTTCTCCTGGTGTACTGCTGGTTATGGTTGTTCCTGTTGACTCATGCTGATTCAGCAGAGTCCTGGCTGTTTCTGCTGGATTGTGACACCACGGCTGATTCCTGTTTGGTATCCTGACACTACTGAACTGGACTGTTGGTATTCTAACAGCCGAGACTGGAATCATCCCAAAGAACTACTTCTAAACAGGTCCACATACTCTTGTCCTATTTACCATCTTTTCTCCCCTGCCTTTGGACAGTGAGGTAGAAGGAGGGTTGAAGCATTTGAGAGCCTTTATTAAAGTAGGTTTTGAAAAATCTAAGCCTAAAACTTCTACTCTTGATACCCTTTATTGAATGTCAACATCAGTAGATAAAGCTTGAGCTACTTTGCAATGGTAATCTTGTAATAAAGGTAAAGTTTTATTGGATTTCATTAGGTCAATTGATGTTCAAATAAAAATATAAGGACTTATAACTTTTTCTTAGACAAAAATAATTGAAGATGGAGTATAACTAGAAAGGCACAAAAAAGAGGGTTGGAAATGTTGGTATCTTTGTGTTAGAAACAATTTTTTTAAACAAACTGCAACAATCATTAACCACAAAAGGAAGTTTTTAATAAATTTTTATCATGTTAAAAATAACTCCTATTAATTAAAAAGAATTAAAAGAGTGTTTCAGCTTGAACATGCTAATAGTAAATTCAGAGTCACCAGTAATAGATTGGTGTCTCATTGAGGAAAAGAAGGTGAAAAACACTTCTTCTTAGCATAATTTAACCAAACATGTAATCAGGTTTGAACTCTCTACTTCTCTCTCCCTGCATCTCCAATCATTCCTGTCTGTCTATTGTAAGAGTTTAATCCGGGTTTCTCTAACAAAAATCTTTACTCACTTTCATTTAACAGCAAAGAAAGCATCATGTAAGGACAGCATGAGGGGTACTTCACAGAAATCTTTAATAGAGTTTTAAAAGGGATTAAGTCATTGACTCCTACTGATCCCATCTGACACAGATAACAAAGAAACACTATCAAGCAATAGCTGAGCCCTTGATTCCACCATCTGTGCTGGATATTCATTTTACAAAGCCACTTCCAGCTTATATTCTGTTTCCATTAATTATTAACATAACACACATGCAAACATGTATGCAGTTTTATCTGGCTAAGGAGCACAGAGAACACATAACTTATGTTAACAGTTCTGTATCAGTTTAGGTTGTAAATGTTGATTACATGGGAAATAGGTTAAGCAATGGACTGAGTACAGTAGGCTGAATATCAGTCTCATGGGATAAGTGACCCCAGGGTGTATTATTAACTTTGTCTGTGAGGTCCAGCAAAATTTACAGTCTTTGAAATTTGCAAGATATTTTTATAATGATGATTTCACCAGGAAGGGTTGAAAAGCTGCTAAATAGATGTTTTTGTTTTTTTTGTTTTTTGTTTTTGTAATATATGCTTCAGACCCAGGGTTCTGTGAAAATTATATTGAAAACTGTAAATGGACAAGCAAATGACAGTCCAATCAATATATGCATGGTCAAACAAAACAAACAAAAGAAATATTGGAAAGTTCTGAGAAGAGAATGTCTACATGTCTAATATGTTAATGAAATACTACTTAGGATCACCAGACATATGAAATGCAAATGACATTACAATAAGGAAGAACATCTATAAAATACACATGTGTACAAAATGGCAAATGTTGATAGAGATGTGGAGAGGACTGGAATGTTCAAATGTGGCTGCTGGGGTGTTGATTGGCAGAACCCTCTTGGATATATGTTCAACAGTATCTACTAAATTCAAATGTGGATATGCCTACTCTTGTGAGTTTCCACTTTTTCTCCTAGTCATATCACAGAAAGGCATACATACATACTGGAAACGCAATCATAGTTTCCTACTGGCTAACAATGCAGCGGCCCCTCAGCAGAAAAAAAAGAAAATGGATAAAAGGACGTTGGTGAATGCATGCAAACTTGCAGGTCAACATTTGCAGGGCACGTGGCAGCATACAAGACTCTTGCAGACATAATTTCAGTAAATGAAATGATGTAAGAGTGTGCGTTTAGAAAATTAACATAATTTTCATGGATTCCAAGTCAGCCCCTGATGTTATAACTCTAGAAAGCCTGGGTTACCTTTCCAGTATGTGAGAGGAGGTAGAGGGAGTTTAGTGATGCTGATAGTACACTGAAACTTTCATTAAGTCTTCTAGCATATTAAGCGCATAAAAAGCCATTAAGAAACACATTTTGTATATATTTTATACTCCAGTAAGTAATTTACCAAAATGAAACTCAGAATTAAATTTCTTCTCTTTATATAATATATATAATTATATATGATAATATAATTATATTATAATACATGATAATATAATTATATATATGTGTGTGTGTATGTGTGTGTATGTGTGTGTGTGTAGCAACAATTGCCATACCCCAAGACAATTATATTTGCAATGAAATGACACAGATTCAGACCCTCTTTAGGAATAGCATGACAATGCTAGTGCACATGTTACATACAAACAGCATGCAGAGCAGGCTTACTGTGAAATGGCAGTCAAATTGTGGTAAACTCAGACTGTGAGCTCAGTCTTATTTTATTTGTAAGCCATTCCCAATATGCTCTTCAATTGATGCCGAGGGACGTTTCAGTTTCAGTTTGTGTATGTTCCTTGTTAAGTTTCCGAGGACATCATCTCGGGGTGGTGGTGGGGGGAGGGACGGCAGAGTAACACACGGAAAACTCTTTGTATTAACTTATGGTGGTTTAGAAAAGAGCAGAACCAGCAGAGAGGGATGGTTAGGCCATTAAACAGCCATGTTGGTGACACAGTAAGATCTGAAGTGGAGATGTCGCATTAAGAAGTTTTGCAATGCAGCAAAACTCACTGAGGAGTAATTAGGAAAGCTCGTATGATCATAGGCTAGGAGACTGCCACTGGAAGCAGGCCTTTAAAAGAGTAGACAGTAGGGGCTGGTGAGATGGCTCAGTGGTTAAGAGCACTGACTGCTCTTCCAAAGCTCCTGAGTTCAAATCCCAGCAACCACATGGTGGCTCACAACCACCCGTAATGAGATCTGACACCATATTCTGGTGTGTCGGAAGACAGCTACAGTGTACTTACATATAACAATAAATAAATCTTAAAAAAAAAAAAGAGTAGACAGTAGAAGGCTGTGAGCAGGTACTACTCCCAAGAGCTGGGGCAAGAGGTCTTCAGTATGAAGGCAAACTGCTATCAGCATGATGTTCTTTCTATAAAGTATACCAGATTGTATGACAAAATTGCTTGCAAATTCTCATGCAGATGTCTTAGAAACATTCATTATAATTAAACTTGAAGAAATATAATGGGCTGATTAGACATGAATCAAATAAAGTCAATTAAAGAGATTTTTTTCCCAATTCTTGATGTGAAGAAACAATTTGCCTTAATGAAGGAAAACAAAAAGTACATAGTGGGACATGATTTGGAGGTCAGTAATTCCTCCTGAGAAAATGAGCGAAGATTATAATTTAATATTTTTAAGGTGTGTGTGTGTGTGTGTGTGTGTGTGTGTGTGTGTGTGTGTGTGTTGCTCTGTAGTTCTGCAGATGGAATCTATATCCTTACATGTGCTAAGCAAGGCTCTAACATTGATTCATACTCCTACCCTGTTCATATATTTTAAATATAAGACAAAGGTATAAAAGGCATAAATAGTATGGAACATTTGTGTGCATAGGTTGATGGTAGTTGTCAATTTTATTTAACGTGTTATCTTCAGCAAAAGGGCTCACATTTTTAAAAAAAATCATCTTGGAGATAGTTTCAAGCTGTAAGTAGAGACTTGGGCTCAGAACATTGTGATAAATGATTCCAAAATTATCAGTTTCCCCATACTGAGAAATAAATATTGAAAATACTTCTAATCCAATACTTGAGGATCTGGAATTTTCCGTATCTGTGGAAATTAAAAAGAATTATTTCTGTCTTTGTCTAGCTTCCAAATAAATGAGACTCAGACTATAATTTATTGATTTAGCTTTGTGGTAATTTTTTAAATGTGCCATTTTTTATTTAACTAATAGTTTTAGATTGGGGAGAAAGGTTTGCACAACAAAAGCTGATGTACACGGCAATTTGCTCATCTTGGAGCAACCAGATCTTGGGGTACAGAATTTAACATTTGAATACATAGTAGCACCGTACCAACACCCAACATACCAGTTAACATGGTCTTCTGGTGCTAAAGGTTAGAAAATACATGATAACATACAAATGGCTGCCTGAAACTTTGGCCATTGTGTGGATGAAATGGAATCCACAGTTAGTTATCCTTCCATGAATAGGACTTTCCATGTACTGTATGAACACTGATAAGTCACTGAAACAGGAAAGTTTAAGGATTATCTTAGGTCTGAGATGTCTATTTTTGGAGACTATAAACTCAGAAGTATTACAACCCACCCATATTTTAAGCACTTTTTGATTCTATGAAAATTTAATGGGTTTTGTCACTGTTTCAGCAATAATTACTCAAGAGTAGCCCTGTAAATGAGTATAGTATAATCTACAAATTTATTTATATTGTCATTTAAAATGAGCACTAAAGCCAACAATCAGTGAGTGTTGTTGACATAATCTTACATTTCTGAATAATTATTTTTGGTTTATACATTTTGCAGTAACTGGTAGATGGGGAAAAAAGGAATGCTAGATTACATGTTGGTCAGATAGATACAGATAATGATAGGTAGGTAGATAGATGAGAGATAGGTATAGATTGTATAGACATAGATATAGATGGTAGATATAGATAGATATATAGATAGACAGATAGATTATGTACATATACAACATGTACATATATAGACTAAATAGATATATAGCTGTATAGATATAGATAGATTGGAATATTGATATAAAAATATATAAATGGTGTAAAGATATATATATTATTATATATATATTATATATATATATCTTTACACCATGCACTCTCTCTCTCTCTCTCTCTCTCTCTCTCTCTATATATATATATATATATATATATATATATATATATATAGTGCATGCAGTGAATAGGAGAAAGTCTATTATTCAGTAGCCTGTTATGCATTTCTGAAATGTGGAGAATTTGCCTAATGCTCCTGATATCTGAAGAATAAACAGATTCTACAGGATAGGCTGGGGAAATGTATAATTATAACCTCACTGAGTCTGACCATGTGCTTTCCCATTGTTATTTTGACATTTCTTTACTGAAATGAGAAGAGCATCTTTTTTTCTGGAAGAGAGGAAGTAGACTTGCTCTTGTGTGAAGCACACCCAGCTTTGAGGTTCTCCGTGCCAAGTTTTGTTGTACTAATGTAGTAGAGGCAGAGCTTCACATTATGGCCTCAACCGGGTGTTCACAAATGGAGTCTACAGCCTTTTCAATAGACAGTGATTCTGAAATAAAATATGAGTCTCACAATTTTAGTAAAAAGTAGAATTTCATGAACATAATTTTTTCTCTAGCAAAGTTTGTATTTCCCCCTTTTCATAAGAAGACCATTTCTAAAACAAAATTGAAGTCAATATAGAATTTTTGAAATAAATGTTATCTGTTTTATCGTCTGCTCATCTATAAAAGTTGTTTGTTGCTAGGTCGAAAACATGAATTATTTTATTTTTTTTCTCTACCAGGGTAGTTTTCCTCAAAAGTTTGATATTACATCCTCAAGATCACAAATGGTAGGTTGATTGCTAATGGCTACCAAAGAGTCTTGTAAAAATTAGAACTGCTACATGCAACACTGCTTTCATGGTGCCAGATGACAAAGGATTAGGCACTGCTATCTATCCCAGCTCCTCAAATTGTGCTATAGTATTTAACATTGTACTCCTGGATACAATATTGATGCTGCATTCTAGTTGGCACATACACACACACACACACACACACACACACACACACACTTTGTAAAGGTAAAGAGTTTTAATAATAATTTATGACATAAATATCCATGTTCAGGCACCCTCTAAAGTTGTTCATTTATAGATTTCTTCCATTAAAGAATTACTGATTTTTTTTCATTATTTACTTACAGGTGTCTTTCATTAGAGGAGGATGGTGACCATTGACATTCTGCAGTGTGTTTAAACATCTTTATTCTGAAGGCGTTGCGAAAATGGCCCGTTTTACTCAATATTCTATGACTTAAGAGTTACGACTTAAGCAGTCTTCAGTGGGAGTGTTGAGGGTCTATAAATATCAACACTTGTCCTTTCCCCTACATTTCAGATCCAGTGTAGTGATCTGCCTGTGTAGATGACAGCATTTGAAACACAAGGAATCTCTGTATGAGAGTGGGCAGTCAATGTGTGTGTGTCACTTCGCTATAGATGATCCCAACATCCCATTTGATACTCTACTTCTGGCCTGTTTCCTTACCTGGTAACTTATTCCCTAAAGAATTTTAGGACATTTATGCTTAACTGTGTTAGCACAACCTCTTCCTGCCATCTTTCCTTCCAAAATACTCTTTAATTTTGTTAAGACTGAAAATTCTGGGCTATGTTGAGTTTTCCTGCTTTGTTGACTATAAAAGCTTTCCAACAAAACCTAGTTAAGGTCCAGTTGGCATTTTTTTCTTCATTTCTCTCCTTTCTTTCCATTCCCAAATAACAGTATTAATATGGAGTTCAAATGCCTCTACTTTATGGGTGATTTTTAACTGTTTCTCATATGTGCTTCCTCCAGATTCTGCTTCCTATCACACTAGAATTTTGTAGACTATAATCTTTTTAAAAGGAGTTCAGTGAGCTCTCTAGATCATATTTGACAAAATGGTGAAGTGTTCATTACATTTTAATTCTGAACCTCTCCTTGGGTCCTAGATCCTGTAATTTCCCTGGTTTAAATATATATATATATATATATATATATATATATATATATATATATATATATATATATATATAAAAGGCCAAGGCAGACATGTCTGGTGGCAAAAGTCAGGCTCAAACTCACACATTATTTCTTTAGGGGTCAAGACCTGCTCGCTGACCTTTCTGTTATTCACCCACCATAAAAGCATTTGTTTGTTTCAAAACCATCTCCAGTTTCATTTCATTAAGGTCCCTCATCTTCTCTAGGCAAAGCATTGCATCATTATTTCTCACTTGTTTTTTCAGACGAGAAATCAGTAGGTAAACAGGAGAAAATGAAATCGTTCCAATTTCCATGAGTCAAAACATTGCATGGAAGTCTTGATTTCCTTAGATTCCACTGTAGATTCTGTCTGTAATAACCACTCAACAACAGTGATAATTTCTTCCTTTCTGCCTATAAACTTTACCTTCTCCATATCCTGATTTACCTTATGATTAAATAAGCTTTCTTTTTCTATTTTTCCAGCTGTGTCATCGTAGGAAGAGTTAGAGGGCGGCACAGAGAAGGAGAGTGGTCAGTGACCAAAAAGTTGTAAAATATCCCCAAACGGTTCACTTCCTATCCCAGGAACCTTGTGTCTAACCATCTTATTGGTGGATGAGACCAGGAGGGAATTTGATGTCCTTTGTTTCTCTCTGGGCTTCAGTGAGCTCTTGAGGTCAAGCTTGTACACAAAGGAAGCCTGAGATAGGAAACTGAATGTCATCCTTGAGCTGACCCTTGTTCTGGTCTCGCTAGCCAACTTCTAACTTTTAACATTTAATTTCTAAGTCATAATTGATCAGCCTAACCATTCTTCTTACTCATATTCATTCAAATTAGTAGTCCATTCTAAAATGTTCTGGAGGGGTTATCCCCTGTGCACCTATTTTTCTGTTAACTATTATCCAGAAGCCTTTAGTCATTTTCTAATTTCCAAAGCATTACTCTGTGATTTTAAATCTTTGGCCCTAACCACTTAAATATCTAGTGATGGATAAATTAATAAATCCATACAATGACATCCATACAATGACAGCCTTCTGGTCGGGGATGTCTAATGCCAGCTTTCTCTAGTTGAGCCAAAATGATAAATAGGCTATTCATTTTGAATTGGAAGAGATGAGTATGATTGTCCCTTGTCACACTACTAAGGAAATGGGTAGTCCATGTTGAGTCACTGAATTTGAGTCACCTTCCTCACTTCACATACCTTTGGTTGAATTGTGAACAAGCAAACCACTCCTGTGTACTCTCTACAGATACAAGTCATGCCACTGAGACCACTTGTCCCTCTGTGTGTCCAAATAACTTAGGCAAGTCCATTCAAGTCCCATGGAGTGGACGAGAACATGCCTACTCCTTTTATCTCATAAGCAGTAAAGATGAATAGTGAAGATCACAACAACTGGCTTTTGTAACTTAAGGAGAAACTTTATATAGATGAGGACAACTAAGAGAAAACATGAGACACATCAATGAAATTGTGATGGAAAAAATGATAAAGATGGAGGTAGAGGTAGCAACAGGAAAATGGGGTAGAGAGCTTTGAAAACTGGTTGTCTCTGTATGTAAACACATCAAGTCAAAAAATGCAGTTTTATTTCTTCGTTTATATTCACTAGATCTCATTTTAGTTCCTAGTCTTGTCTCTTTCACACTGTCAAGAACCTCCAATTGAATGAATAGTGATAATTTCATTTCCAAATTCAAAAGAAAGCCTTCAATATTGTACATTGAAATTATTATCAAGCACACTGCTTCCTTACATATTTTGACAAATATTTTGTCATAACAAAAACATTCTAGTGTGCAAAGAGAGTTTTGACATTATTTTTGCTATATTTTATTTACTTATTGATATGATCTGCTTCTTCTTTCTTTAATACATTGAATTGCATTAATTTTCAAAGTTAAATCAACTCTGAATATATTGTTCTTTTTGAAATATTTGGTAATGATTTACATGCCCTTATTCATTAGAGAATTTTGCTTGCAAACATCCCTTCTAGTAATGACTCTTAATCTTTTAGAATTAAGAGTACGACAGCCTAATTACTTAAATATTTGGAAGAATTCAATGGCAATGCCAACCTGTCTTGATGTTTTTCACATATTTTCCTAACAGTATTGCTTGTTTTTGTTTTAACAACATGCATCGATCTTTTTCTATTGGCTTTTCTCCTTGGTTTTTCACTCAGGGGATTTTTTTAAATTTTATTTTATTTTATTTATTTATTTTTTTTTTACCAGCAAATCTGTTGTTAACTCAGTTGTATGGTAGCATATTTGTTATGCCACTATAAATATTGAAACATTTTCATTTTTGATAAAATGGAGCAGATTCAGCTTGTTCATATAGTTCGTTGCAATTTTTTTCTGGTTACTTTTGTTACTTTAAAGCTGAAAATTGGTTCTACTTTGAAATATACATGATCTGAAACATGAAAGATCTAGATAACTAAGCAAAATTGTCAGTGAAGGTTAAAATAGAGGGACCGGAGAGATGTTCAAGTTTAAGAACGAGTGCTGTTCCATGTGTGCAAGTTCTGCCCCATCACCCTCATCAGGTAGCTCACAGACTTCTGTAGCTGCAGTTCTGGGAGAGCTGGTGCCTCAAGTTGCTCAGACCACCTGCACTCATGTCCAGAAACCCACATGCAGACACGTGAATCTATACACATTTTGAAAAATCATCATCATACTAAAATATTTTAAAGGTTAAAATGGAAACAAATTAGTACAAAGTCAAAACATATATTCAAATTTTTATTAAAAGCAAAATGCCTGCAAGGTGAAGTCTGCTCAGGTGTAATGGAACTTCTCTGACTCTATTCTACCCCACATCTTTGAACCAGGACTGTTAAAAAAGAAATGAGTAGAATTAAGAAACTACAAACCCGAAAATTATGAAATGACTGAAAACCAAAGCTCAAGAATACGTTTATTTCATTTTTTAAAAGTTCTTTTGTGATCTGATTGTGAAACATTTCAAATAATTACAGGATAAGCAACAGTTCCCATGAATATGTTCAAGTCAAATTAAGGAACCAAAGAAGCTCATTTCTCTCCAATTATTCTGTAGAATTTTGTCTACTTTTACGGAAAATATTTTTATGCTTAGATAAATGCCCAGAAATTATAAATTGTATTTAAAATTTCTAGTACTTATATGGAATAAGTCAGGATTTCATGTTGGATAAGAAACTTGGTTTGATGTTAGTGTGATAAGACTTTCTGTTGGACCTTGACACTTTCTCTCTCTCTTTCTCTCTCTCTCTCTTTCTCCACACACACACACACACACACACACACACACACACACACACCTGAAAGAACTAAAGGGGGTTTGTTTTCTGTCTGGTTGAAGACTCTATTTCTAGAATCTCACATTATATTTCTTAAGCTCCATTATAGTCACACAATATGGAATATTTACAAGATTAAAATTAATATTCATGGCTGGGTGGTGGTGGCACAGGCCTTTAATTCCAGAACTTGGGAGGCAGAAGCAGACAGATTTCTGAGTTCAAGGTCAGCCTGGTTTGCAAAGTGAGTTCCAGGACAGCCAGGACTATACAGAGAAACCCTGTCTCGAAAAACCAAAAAACTAACTAACTAACTAACTAACTAAATAATATTCTAAAAGCACCATCTATAAGCGTTTTCTATGTTAGAATTAGCATTTTATCTGTTTGCCTTTTTTATTTTCCTAAAACTTAAAATGGGAAATATTTGCAGAAAATACCAAAACTACTTTATTTGAAATGTGATTTAAAACAAATAAATTAGCATATTTAATTAATGTGAAGACTTGGCAACGAATATATATCTTTTCTTATCCCAGTTACCCTGAAAAGGTAACTTTAAATAATGGGATGAGACTACATTTTCATATTAGTATATAAAGAAATTACTGCATCTATAATTTGCTTTTCAATGATGTTTAACATTTGAAAATTTTCCAATTTGCAACCAAAGAAAAAATAAAATTGAAACCACCATTTCAGAATTTTCATGACCAGCAAAAGATAAAAGGAAAGGAAAAAAGCATTTTTGAAACACCCCACCGAGCCTGCTTACCTCATGGTAAGACAAGCAAATTATATTCTATGGGGGACAAAAAGCAAAGTGAAGAAAATCTCGGCCAATCTGACAGCTCCGAGGGAGCTCGCCAGCATTCTTCATCATGGTCAAAGCAAAACCAAGAGCCATGGGGTGGGGAGGAAGCAGGGAATCAGTGAGTTATCCAGTGCCCTGTAACTCCTTCATCAACAGCCATCAACACAGATGGATACATTTAAGGTGGAATTGCCAGAAAGGTTTTCAAGGGATTTAACTTTATTTTGAAAGCAACCTGAGGCAAACACCTTCCATTCGTTAGCTGTCCTTTCCTGTAGAGTACAGCACCTTCAGTCGGTCAACAAAAATCATGGTTGTTTCTTGTTGTTTTGGTATCACCCCATTATTGTATTCTATGCTTAAACGTTTGTGCTTTGTTAGTTTGTGCGTGTGTGTGCGCGCGTGCCCGTGTGTGTGCACTTGCTTGGGTCTCCTCATCTGCATCTTGCTCCTTTTCTTGGGCTTTTTTCATTCTGTTTGTTCTGTCCTTTTCCAATGTGTTAGTTTTTGTTTTATCTTATTTTAATTTGTTCTTATCCTCTAGAAGCCTTTTTAGTTTCCCAGTAAGAGACAGAAATGGTTGGATCCGGATAGAAGAGAAGGTGGGGAATAAATGAGAGAGGGATGGAGGTAGGGAAATCGGGACATAGCGTGTGAGAAAACAGATCTACATTCAATATAAGGGAAAAAGAGTTTCTGCATGCTTTTGCAGAACTGCTACTCCAATCTGTGGAATGAGACATCAGTAAAAGTAGTGAGGGGACAGATTTCAGAACTTTGCAGGCATCTGAGCTCCTCTATCTATAGTCCCTGCTTTCCTGTCACCTCATCCTCCTGATTCTGTCCTCTAGAGAGTTGAACTCTAATGTGTGTCGCACAAACCCCATGAGAGGACCCTTGCGAATTCAAGGTTGCCGCAGCCATCCTCGGGAGTCCTTTTGCACCCTATGGCAAGGAACTGAGAAATAGTTTGAAGGAAAGAAGATTGAATGGTGCAGCAGAAACTACTCAGTTGGTTAAGTGCGGGCCACAAAAGCAGAAGCATGAGGAGCTGTTTGGATACCCTTAAGCACACCCAAAAGCTGGGCACAACAGCACAGCACTTGTCTGTAACTGGAGAGTCAGGTGCAAAGGGGTTCTGTAGCCTGCTGGGCAGTTGGACTATCTGAATTAGGGAGTTCCAGACTCAGCGGGAGACACTATCCCCAAAATAAAGTGGAGAGCTATAAAGGAAGACATCCAACGTCAATCTCTGGCCTTGACCGGCACGCACATGCTCATATAAATACACAGGAACGCAAACCCATGCATGCAACACATATGTACAAATAAATAGGTACATGTATGCATACATATATGTAAATAAAAAGTGATTGATTTAACTTCATGTAACTTCAACTGCATTGTCTGCCAACAACTTCAAAAACACTTCATATTATTTGTTTTTTGAGTTTTGGTTCACATATAGAGTGTGTGCTTGCAGTTAGGGGGTAGCAGCTCAGAGACTGGAACTTAGATGAAAATATGAATGAGTAAGAACATTCCTATCATTCCTATCATAATTTTTAATACAAGAAGAGTGTAAGTGAGATTATCCATTATATAAATTGCACTAGGCTTGGAAGATTAAATTTATAGTTAATATATTTGGGGTATTATTCCTCTTACAACATTATTTTTTAATCTTTAAATATATGCATTTAATTTGCAGTGCATACAGTGTATGCATGCATGTGTAAGATAGAAAAATAGAAATCCACAGAGACTCAAGAGAGAAAGAAGAAACTGGAATAATGTTTTTGCAAATGTGAACAGCAATGATAATCCTGTGTTTATAGAACATTTCTTTGAACATAATTATTCTTCTCCTTCTCCTTCTCCTCCTCCTCCTCATTTTTCTTCTTCTTCTTCTTCTTCTTCTTCTTCTTCTTCTTCTTCTTCTTCTTCTTCTTCTTCTTCTTCTTCTTCTTCTTCTTCTTCTCCTCCTCCTCTCTCTCTCTCTCTCTCTCTCTCCTCTGTTTTGCAATAGTTATGTATTAACATATTTACAGGTGAGAACATTGTACCAAGAACAGCTAACTCCCTGAATGGACATAATAACAAAACCTCACCCTGTTTCACCCTGCCTTTCTACTCTCTTCCTGTCACTGATCAAAATATATATTTTAGGGACCCACTATGTTCTAGAGACATTGTTGTCAAGGAAAGCCGTGAGTCTGATTTTGTGTTTCACTGGTTTCTGTGGACCCAAGGATGCTTCTTGACCATTTGAGGAATGCTCTGAAGAGGGTTGCTTGGGCCAAGGAATTTTAAAAGAACTAAACTTATTTTTAATCATCAAGAAAGTGGATAGATGTGATGTTTGGTAAGAAAATCTGTAGAAATTAGCTTCGACAGGTTTTGCTTGCCTGTTTTAATGAATTTTTTCTCTATTGCCTGTTTGTAAAATCGGAATAGCTCTATGAACATCCTCTATGTGAATATCTCTGTGTAAATATCTGATGACATATTCATCTCTAATAATCTAAAGGTCACCTTAAATACTTTAAATTAATTTCAGGGCTAGATTTAAAATAAATTTGTTCCAACCATGGCTGTATGAAGAGTGGAGAGATAAAGGGAGGCACTCTCCCTGAGATGGTTATAATTTGTGTGGTAAATACAAGTTCAAACAAATTCTTTGATTAAAATGATGATTACCTTTCAATGATGATTGCTTTTTCCTAAAAAATGAGCATGGAAAATGGACACAACTGGGAAATAAAGTAAGTAACAAGAGAAGTTTTAACCTAATCAAGAGCCTTGCCTTAATGCACAGAGTTACATTTAGACTTAAGCATTTTCTTAAGACTTAAGACTTCTCCAGTGCCAGAAGATTAATTTTCATATGTTTTAAAGATCCTGTTCAGTATCTGCTTGCATATTAAGATGTTAGAAATAGTTCTGCACTACATTTCCTTGTATCCTTGGGAAATAATAATGCATTGACCTTTAAAAAAATTATTGGCTCCAAAAGACAAAACTACTTTGACCTGATAACAGATGTGGAAACCTTCATTTCTCCAAATGAACTCTTTCCACATGTTATGTGCCCTCCAAAACCAGTAAATGCCATGCATGGTTAAGCCTTTAATCCCAGAACTCAAGAGATGGAGATATATTTCTGTGGCTGGGGCCAACTTGAGCTACATCGAGAGTTCTGGACCAACCAGGACTGTTTCATGAGACTCTTCTCAAACAAAACTAAAACAATTAAGCTTTCCTGTACAGATGTTTTTGGCAAAAACTAGGAAACCTGAGTGTCTTAGTTAGGGTTTTACTGCTGTGAACAGACACCATGACCAAGGCAAGTCTTATAAAAAAACATTTCATTGGGGCTGGCTTACAGGCTCAGAGGTTCAGTCCATCATCATCAAAGTGGGAGCATGGCAGCATCCAGGTAGACATGGCACAGGCAGAGCTGAGCGTTTTACATCTTCATCCAAAGGCTGCTAGTGGAAGACTGACTTCCAGGCAACTAGGGTGAGGATCTTAAGCCCACACCCACAGTGACACACCTTCTCCAACCAGGTCATACCCATTCCAACAAGGTCACACCTCTAAATGGTGCCACTCCCTGACTCAAGAATATACAAAGCATCACACTGAGTATTCTTTTAAGCATCATCATGAATGTCTCTTTCAGAGGCTTCCTCCTAGTTGTCACGTCCCGTTACCTCAGCTCCTCTTGATGAATGTCTTGCGATTCCCTTACACCACATACTGAAGTTTGTGATACATCTGCCTCTCTTTCTTTCAACTCTGTTTCTTTCAACTAACATCATCTACTGAATACTGGCAGAATACTATTCTAATAAAATGAACATGTTATCATGTCGGAAGCCTATAGACATGTACAGGGTAATCAAATTTGTGAATTGTATTAAGTTGTTGATTAGCTGATCTCAACTTAGGGAACACAGTCTGATTATCTATGTGACCTAACCACTAATAGAAGGGTCCTCAGCAGTAAAAGTAAGTAGAAGATAGTCAGAAGTTCATATAGCTGTGTGGGAAAATAAGGCTGTGGAAGATACAATAAAGGTAGCATTGAAAACAGTGCAGGACTGAGGGTGAAGCCAAGAAGCAGGCTTCTAGAAGCTGGAAAGGGCAACACAGCACATTCTATCCCAGGACTTGGAAGAATTTTATCTCATGGCGTCTGTCTCAGAGTTCTAGCCTGCATAGGCCTTGCATAGGCCACTGAGCGTGTGCAGTTTGTTACAGCAATGATCGAACAGACAGAGCATCTTCACATTTCAGCTTCACTCCTTCTCGCTTTCCTCCGTTAGACCTTTCATGTGCACAATGCTTATCCCTTTTAAAGGAGTAAGGCGCAGAAAAGAACAACCACAGCATAAGTGAGCCACTTACAGTTTTTTCTTCAGTGCTATATAAACACCCAGAACCTCTTCACAACCTGTAATTCTGTTGGAAAGACTTTAGTTAACTAAAGGGATGGATGCCCTTGATGAGGAGGCCCTAGGAGGCCTGCCTCGTTTCTATGCATCTCAATCACCATGACGTAGTAGATAGTTTTCTCCTGCCTTGTGCATCGTGAGGTGCATCCACTAAGAACCAGGGCAAGGACACTGGAAGTAAACCTTTGAAACCGTGAGGCAAAATAAGCATTTCCTGCAAGATGACGATGTTGGTGATTTATTTCACAGTAACAGAATACTTAGCAACACATAAGAACTTTTAGGGTAGATTGCTAGGCGGTTCATGTGTTATCCTTAACCAGTAGTCTACTTATTTCTGGAGCAAAATAAAGTGCTGGTTTAGAACAAAAATGACAGTAAGTGGTAACTAAGAGAAACAATCTAATTAATGTGTTAAAAAGTATCTAATTTTTAGGTGTATGTTTTAAAGTTGTATGATTCTTTACAACAGCAATAATTCTTGACAAAATACAATGATAATGATTGCAAACTGGTTCAGTCTGCTGTGTAATGTACAATGTACTTTTTTTTTTCCTCTAAGAAATAAGACAAATTCTCAGATTATCTCTATTTCGGACAGTGACAAAACAATTGCTCTTAGAAGACCTCATGATTAATAAACAAACATGTTGAAAGTCACATGATGAAAAAAATTCTGTGGTTTATGCAAGACTAATAGTATATACGTTTTTATAAATTAGTCTTTGAGTGTTTCTGCAACTAATAACAATTATGGCCCCAGTGTTGTGCAGGGAGGATCCTCATGGAAAGATGTTGTCTTAAATCAGTATCCTGGCAGCTGTGCAAACGGTGAAGCAATTCTTCAGCACTCTCCGTGGCCTTCTGAGCAGATTTCCAGGTGTAAATAGGCTCTCTCTGTTTTTATCTACCTCTTCCTAAGGGAACCAGCCCTTACATTTCACAGTTAAGGGAGCTAGCAATTGATGTGTCACTGACTTGGTACAAGTATCCTGCTGCTTTTTAACTGTGATGCTGCATTCAGTTTCCCAGAAGGACAGAGAATGAAAGCCACAATGGGAGAAACTTCCAGAGGAAGCCAGAAGGCAGCAGAGAGGGAGAATAGAGATGTCTCTGGCTTGGAAAATGGTAGGACTTTACATGACAAATCTGAAATTTACTGGGAGCTTATTGTGACACTAATGGGGTCATTAAGACAGGGACATGAAGAATAGGTTTACAAATTCCAACGAAAGTTAAAGTGAGGTAGTTATTGACTTGAGAACACACAAACACAAAATAATGTCTGCCCCTAATAGACAGTATTTATAAAGTTCACTTAGTGTATGAGATGATTTCTCTGTCTAAAATCGTGCTGCAATTAGATTAAGTGAGAAGAGAAGATGTGGTTGGTAAACGTTGCTCTCCTTCTACCATAAAGGAAAGCAAAAAATATTCAAAATTTGCAAGGTAGAAAATAGTGGCATGTGTCGAGAAATATAAAAATAAATACACAAACCTAGCTAAGAGCAGTCAGGGAGTTAGAAGTGCTTTCTCTTAGGAGCACAAACAAGGTGGTGATGCAGTAGGTAAGGCTCAGTCACTCTCCTAAATAACCCTTGAAACACGTCCATGCGTAACCAATACTGTGAGACGGAACAACCAAAGAAGACTGCATTCTTTAAAAAAAAAATATTCAAAAGTGATTTCAGATTTCTTCCATCTTCATTTCGCAGAAACATTTTAGCAATAATTAAAAAAATATTGTGTTAGGCCCCAGCTCTGCTGCTCCACAGGTGTCTGTGTATCTGGCCCCCCTTTTTTTATGTGAGCTTTGATTTCTTCTTTATGGGAGTCAGAGGAGATTAAGGAAGACTATGTGTGTTAAGTTTTGGGGGTGCCCCATACATGACCACTTTAGCCTCTTCACTGCAACTTTTGATCTTTCTATTCTGATATTTATGTCACCAAAACCAAAATAATTTTAAGTCACATACATACATACATACATACATACATACATACATACATACATATGTATATTTACATATATCATCTTGGTGAACCCAATGCTTAGACTATGTGTTTTATCACAGTCTTCCATTACGGGTACTGGCTCTTTAATCATGTCTCCCCAGTTCCTCTTGGCATTTTCTTCTCCTAAAAGCAGTTTCTCCAGAGCTTTTATTCTACTGCCTCCTGGGCAATCACATTTTTTCATGTTGTTAACAGTCATGTGCTGGTGGTCCTCCCTTGATAGATCTATCACAGACCCCCCATGCTCTGACTTCCGTAACTATAGCTCCAACTGCACAGCCCCTGCCTTCTTTAATTTGTGTGCTATTTATTTCTTTTCCCTATCTCATGTGGTTTTTCTCTTTATTACTTTGGATTCATGAAATAATGCATTTAATGTCAGGACAAATAATTTGTCTTCTTGGATGGAAAAAAAAAAAGCCTACTTGTTTCTTCGTTTCATTCTGGGAAGAAGTTCATGAAGCATTGGTGGGCAGGCAAATGGTCAGAACACACAGCACAATGAAAGGACAGATTCAAATGGAGAAAGAAATGGTATTTGAGAGGAGACTTGGGGAATATATGCAACTGGTGTGTAGGAGGAAGGCAAGGAAGACTCTCAAAGTCTGGGTAAGCTATACTCTGGAAGGGCAGATGTTGGGAGACCTACTTGAAAGCAGAGTTCATGGGAAACAGCTATTCTATCATGAAGCACTCTGAGCAGACTTAGAATGTTTTACTTTCCAAAAGAGACAGGATGTGGGAAGTGAGGCAGGAGCTAGGGGAATTTAAAGGCATACCATAAATATACGTAAACAGTGAGATCATTAAATATCTGTGTGGATTATTTCCACATGAAGGGTCTGAGAAAGCTTAGAAGCAGACGACTGCCTTTTGTGGCATGGGACTTCCTGTTAGTGAAGGTGTGGCCTTTAGACAGGATGCCTTCATCTCTAAGGAGTCTCTGTTGCAAGTCAGAGTCAAGTCGGTCACACAGGGTGGTAGGGACCTGTGGGTTTATTTTTAAGAAACTGCATCAGAATGACTAGTACGATAACTCTGTTCTGTGGCTAAGGAGCTCAGGTGTTTAGCATGCTGACCGTGCACAGGGCTTTGACTCCCACTAGCCCACAGAAGAGAAATCTTCACTGTTTTGGTTGTAAATACTTTAAACATAGCTAAGGGATCATATTCTAGTTAGTTATTCTGTGGATCCAGAGCCAACAAATGTATCTGTGAATGACAAAAAGGGAACTTAGTTCACCAAAATCTTCCTTTGATATTTTAATGCCAGTGTATTCTATTGGAACAGCCTTCACTTCTTAATCTCCCGGTATCTCACATCCTAAGCAGAGAAAGTGTTTGTTTGTTCGGTTGGTTGTTTGGTTGTCTGGTTATAAAAGAGCTTATTGTGAGTTTACCACTCCATAAGACAACGCTCCTCATTTTCTTTTCTCTTTTTCGATATCGATCATGTTTTCAATTTTTTTTTTTAAATAAGAAAGTGCAGAATAAGATTTCCATAGATTGTGCAACTATGACTGCATTCTCATTTCCATTGTTCTCGACAAATGCAATTCGCTGCCATCCGTAGGATTTGCAATGGGTGATATTGTAAGAAGACACTGGGAAGGCTTCCTTATGGTGAAAGGCTTTCTGAAATGTAGATTGTGTACAGCAGAGGTCAGGAGGAAGGATCCATTCCTGAGACCCAGATGTCAGCCACACCTCTTGAATCTTTGTTTTATTTCTTCATTAGGAGGAGGACAATCTTGGTTGCTTTTCTTTGGGTCTAAGTTCATAGGACCTTTCTTACAGAGCCCTAGCGGTTCTTGGCTTCAGATCCTATCTTGCATTTTTCACCCCTTGCTATATTTTGCAGAGGTTTTGCAGTGGTCTCATGGCCTTCTTACTTGGAAGAGTTTTACAGGAAAATCTGAGTAATATTTATTTTGTATCTTAGAACACATGGAATAATTCTGTATTCCCTATTATAGTTTGTATATAGTATCTATCTGCGTATGACTCATGTTTCTGTGAGACTCAGCGTCTCACTGTGTTGTCCACGTAGATATGGAAGTCTCTCTGTAGCACAATCTTCCTGGGGTTGTAGGACTGCACTGCCTTTTTTTTTTTTTTTAACTTATTATTTTTTTTTTTTTAAAGAGGATCTGCTTCATGCTGTTTTAAACTTAGCCTTCCCAGTAGTTTGCATTTTTCTCACAAAAGTCTTCTCAGGAAAACATTGCCACCCCACTGTTCCTCAAGTCAGGTTCAGCTGAAAGTCAGCTAACTAAGCCTCCTCTGGTGCTCTGTGTTCTCTTTTCTAAAGCTGTACCACTTGGTCAATAAGAACAAACCATTCAGAGGGCAAAGGGCTTTGGGACGTAAGCAAGATCAGCAATACAAAGCAATGTTTATTAACATAGAATATGCACAACCTTTGATAATCTGAATTCTCTTGGTTACAATTCAAATGATTTTTCAGTCCTAATTTCACCAGGAAGTCCAAGAAAATTCCTTTGGGATTAAGTGGACATTCTCTGTCTCTCTGTCTCTGTCTCTCTGTCTCTGTGTGTGTGTGTTTACTTCTGTTCATCTATGTTTCACACAACATGATTCTATCTTTACTTTTTATATCCAGTCAGATAAGATAATCACATGTAAACATTGTTTTTCACCATCTTGGCATGATTACCAGAAGAGATGATGCAGCATGTATCTCTATAGCTCTATATTAAACCTGAGCAAAATTCTTCTGTTCTGTTAGTTTCCTGTGTGCATCTCTGTTCTACTCCGTGTATTTGAGGGAATGGAGTGCTGTGACAAAAGAGCTAGGAAATTTCTCAGCATTGTTACAGTACCGTCAGAAAGAGTGTACAGGATGCTCTAAAATATGTTCTAAAATATCACAGGACAGGAGGAAGAAAGTATGCCACATGACAGAAATTACAAATGCCAAAGCTTCACAGAGAAATTGTCTCAGATCATCAAGTCTTCTGAGATTGAAAATACTACTATACTCTGTCATGGCTGCAATCCTCATTTTCCCACAAAGGCGCTGCCCCGAAAGCTTAGTTCTGAGTCTTTGGCTGAGAGATGACAGAAGTTTTTCTGTATAGAGAAGAAGTTATGTCATGGGTCATGACCTTGCAAGGATACTGTAACCCTGGACCTTTCTTCTAGTTCTCTCTTCTTTCTTTGCAACGAGGCAAGCAGTTTTACCTATTGCTCCCTCTTTACCATGATGTACCTGGACACAGATCTGAAGCAATGGAGCCATGCAAGGGAGACACCTAAACTTGTAAGCCAAAGTAAACTTTTCTAAGGTTTAATGGTCTTTTAAACCGTTTTTCTCAGGTATTTTATCACAGTGACAGGAAGCTAATATACATTCTGAGTGTCTGTATCATCCTGAAATCCATATGTTGAATCTTAACTGCCATTGTGACACGCTTAGGAGGCCAGGAGTTTGTAAAGCACCCATACAGAAATGATTAGCTTTTCTAAATAAACGAGACCCCTTTGCCATGTAATGTTACATTGGTAAGATCCTAACTCAATTGACTTCTTAGTTTTGGAATTTAGAGCTTCCAGACTGTGAGAAATAAAGTTCTGTTTTGTATAAACTAATTAGCCCAAGGCATTTTATTACAACAGCACTGACAGAACTGAGGCAAACACTTAGATCTTTGATAAGTTACTTGGTAACCAGCTTAGGTAACCTGATTAGATAGGGATATTTCCATGGCATAGGAGGAACAGATGCATAGATCATAAGATATAGGTTGATATCTTACATCTCAGCTTCACTTTTTGTTGCTATTTCTTTTCCCATCTTTGTCCATTCACCATCAAAAATCAAAGTAAGAGATTGTGGGGTTGTGAGTTTATTATACCTTATAAATGCAATTTGAGATATTATAGTAGGAAAAAGATTAAACTCTATCAAATAAGATAAAATGCTGAAAAATTGTCCAGGCTCCTATATGATGTGATCTGATTAAAATTCACATTTCTTCCTGAAGAACTCAGGAGAAAATCCAATGCATTAATATTTCATGAATACTGGGATAAGTAAATCTAGCAATTTCCTTTGAACTATATGCTAGGAATGGAATAAGAAAGACAATTCTGGTTCATATTTATAACCCATGAAAACTAATAGATTATAAACTCGGGAAACTCCATTTTCCACTTTTGAAAAAGAAACATGTTTATAAATGAATTCAAAAGGACATCAGTAGAAAAGCAGAGGAAGACTCTTGCCAGTGACAAAACCTGAGATAAATGACAATAGTATTGCCACAGCACCACATTAGAAAAATCTCTTTTGTGATATTAGTGAACATTCTACAGTGAACACATTGTATAAAGATTACTGTAGGCTTGAGAAATGGGGATCAGGTGTCATTCCTAGATTTAACCAGAAACCAGGGCAGCTCCAAAGTTTTGTTTCATTTATTCAGACAGGATAACTCAATCTTTCAAAATTTTTTTCCCCCTTTCAGGTGAAGAAGTATACATTTTGGAGCTCTTGTAATGGAGTCACCCATTTACCCAGTATGTAGGGTTACTGTGGATTTTGTTCCAATTTCTAGATAGGAATATGCAATGAAATATTGGTGAATTTTGGTTTAAAAGACTAATTATAATATATGTTAGGATATGTTATTTATAGCTATAATTATTTGACAGCATACTGCATAGAATATTGTGTTTTCATTTTTTTATCATGAAAACTTTGACTTTAAATTAGAGTCAAATAAAAACAGATAAGAAAACGTTATACTTTCTGAATGATAATGAAAATTATATCTCACTAATAAATGCAAGGTTGGGAAATTAATCAAAGAAATCCACCAATCGGGCACTGCTGTAAATCTTTCTGAGCACGAAGTGGATGCTGGTTCTGGTCTAACCTTCTCATGCTGGATCCCCCTTTCCCGGTGCTTCCTGAACTGGCATGGTGAGGTCTCTGGACCCCTCATTTCCAACTCCACAATGGCAGTATTTTTCTGTAAACACACTTTACAGTAGCTGAAAGAAAAGCCATTTTCAGATGTGGGCCAACCACTTGGGCTGCTAGGCTGATTGAACTTGGCATACTGGAAAATGTTCTGTCTCCTCCTTCATGGAGGAAAGATAAATTAAAACAAAAACAGAATGGGAAGGTTCCTTGGGGACGGCCTGGGGGTTAACTTCTTTAACCAAAGTATCCAGCAGCAGGGAGAGCGAAAGTGACATTTTGTAAACCCAGTATGATTGTGTCTAACCTGTACGCCATTGATAGAGACAGTGAGATACTTGCAACTACCCACTCCATCTAAAATGTCTGCCTCTCTTTTCCTTCCACGAAATCTCACAGTTTATTCCAAAGAATAACCACCACCCATGTCAATGGAGTGGAGTCATTTAATATTTTTTTTTCAAAGAGGAACTAAAAGTCTCCCTCTTTGGAAACCTCAGTGAACCGTGTACAGCACTGTGCAGCACATGAACTTGTGATGTGGAGTCATGAGACTGGAGAGGGCATTTTGTTGGTAGGCATGTCACTTCTCCCAGAAGTCCTGAATGTAAGACAATGGACATGTGGATAGATAAGCTCTGGGGAAAGACACTTAGGGGCCTCTCAGAGTTGGATTTTCTGGAGTAATATATTTTAATTTTAATTTTCCTAGGACTGCATCTCCTCAAGCTTGAAGCAAACTCTGGGAGGCTGTGCTTGGAGCAGGTCCTTAGAAAAGCAAGTCCCCAAAGCAAGGGTTCTGTCTAGATAACAGATGTTCTGCGACCATTTCAGATACAAAGACAGAAGAAATCTGAATGGATTTACATTTGGTTATGTATCGCTCTGCAGTTTTGGATTTTCACAAGAATTTTTAAAATAGAGACATATTTTTCCCATACATTCTTCAATAAGTTTCCCCTAATGTTAATATTTATAATCATGGTATGTTCTCAAAAGTAAAAAGTTTACATTGATGCAGTCAAATTTATTGGACTCAGATTTCATTCAAATTCCCCAAGTTATGTCATGAATAGCCTTCTTTGGTTTGAAATCTAATTGGACATTGGTTTTATTTAGTTTTATTTTTTCCTTTCCCTTTTTATCTTCAAGTAATGCAATAAAGAAAACTACTTTCTTGAAGAGCTTTGATCCTTCAAGATTATCAGAGCATAGTAAAAGTTACATTTTTTTTTTTTTTAAATAGCGTTAAACTCTCACATAGAATTGCCTGGCTCCCTTAAGTAAATACGAAAATTTAAACTTAAGCATAATAAGAATACTGTTACCATTTCAGGGAGATATGCAATTTCTTTCCTTCAAGCAAAATCCTTCTGCCTAGGAAATGATTTTATGATAAGCTATATTTGATTTATTACAACAATGCACTGAACAGTTTCTGTTAGGAGTTTTCTAATCCATTTATATCTAAATGAGCACTCTCTTAAAGCAGATACATTCTGAGATGCTTGGAGGCAAGAATCCATTCTTTTTTTTTTTCTTTTAATTCTGAACATTGCCTTATGCTTGATAAATATTTGTGGAATTAATGAACATTTGAAATTGCCTAGAATCTTCAGGCTAGAGTGAGTTTAAAAACTTGACATTTGCAGGTTAATTAGACTCCAGAGTTTTCACCTCTGACTACCTTTGGGATGTTTCCGTGTAGATGGTGTCAAAGAGGTTGAAAAGTGATGTGTTGTATAGACAGCTTCATGGAAATGTCATGAACCTGCATAGAATATCACCAGAACACTTGCTAGGTTTAAAATATCTAATGCTGTTTTTTTTTTTTCTGAAAGAACTTACAAAATCTCTAGCTTATTATTATTGTCTAGTTGTCTTTAGAGACATGTGTCCATAGCATGATGACAAACATCAAATGAACTAGGTGGACCTAGTTGGGTATAATCAATTTCCTAGTACTGCTGTGTCATTCAGACAAAAAAAAATTGTTCTAGGGCTTGAATATCAACATAAGAAGCAGACTATGCCAAAACACACCTAGTGATCATCTTACTGTTTCCAATATGCTAGTGTTTTGCTAAAAGTTGAATTTTAGGGGTTGGAGAGAAGGCTCAGTGATTAAGATCCAGTACTGGTCCTTCAGAGGATTTGAGCTTGGTTCCTAGCACACACCTAGGATGGTTCGTAACTACCTGCAATTCCACCTTCAGGGGGACCTGGTCCCTTTATCTGGACTCTATAGACCTAAACTCACATGTATACTAACTCTCTCTCTCTCTCTCTCTCTCTCTCTCTCTCTCTCTCTCTCTCTCTCTCTCTCTCTCTCTCTCTCTCTCTCTCTCTCTCTCTCTCTCTCTCTCTCCTAAAGAAAAAGAATGTTTTTAACATCAATTTCTCCTTCCCCCAAGTTTGTCATCTTTCTGTCTGGGTTCTGGAACCCTTGCTGATAGATGAGTCCAAACATATTTCTCTATGCCCTCTTAACATAATACGCAGTATCTATGAGCTCCTCAGTCATCAATTAAACCAAAGGAAGATTGAAAATATTCAGGCAAAGTAGCATCTGGTCCGAATACATACAGATGTTTTTACTTGTTATTATTCTCTAAGCCATACAGTACAACTACTTATACAGCATTTATATTGTCTCTTGAGATGATTTAAAGCACATAAGAGGATATGGGTAGTCAATATGCTAACACTGCATTATTTTATATGAGGCATGAGCAGATTTTAATATATGAAGGGTAGGGGCTCCCTGAAGCCTGTCTCCTATGGATACCAAGGGATAACTGTGATTGCTTATGTCTGCTTTATTAATGCTTTGTTCTCTTTCATTTTTAAGCCAAAATTAGTTGTAAACCCAGATAGAATTTTAAGGTTAATTAGAACCAAGTCTACAGGTGTTTGTGCCTCATCTTCCTGTTCTATTTAGGTAGAACTTCAACTTCCCTGGGGCAATCTAGACTTCTGGTGTATTCTGAATGCATCACTCCCAATTTCATGTATGAAAATGTTAACTCTCACCACCACAGTGTGAGGGAGTGCATCCTTTTGGGAAATATTTAGATCATAAAAGTTCCACCCTCAGCACATTGAACACTGCTCCACTGCTGGTGAGAATGCAAACTTGTACAACCACTGTGGAAATCAATATGGTAGTTCCTCAGAAAATTGGGACTTGATCTACCTCAAGACACAACTATACAACTCTTAGGCATATATCCAAAAGATACTTCATCTTACCACAAGGACACTTGCTTCACCGTGTTCATTAAGACTTTATTCACAATACCGAGAAAATGAAAACAACCTAGATCTCCCTCAACAGAAGAATGAATAAACAAAGTGTGGTACATTACACATGGAGTATTACTCATCTGTTTTTTATAATGACACCATGAAATGCACAAGCAAATAGATGGAACAAGAAAAAAAAGTAATCCAGAAAGACAAACATGATATACATTCACTTATACGTGGATATTAGCCATTGAGTAAATAATAGCTAAGCTGCAATCTAACTGATAGGTTAGACATAGCGGAAGGGACTAGGGGAGGATATATAGATCTCCCTGGAAGGAGGAACTAGAATACATTTTATGGGTAGACCGGGGCCAAGCTGTGAAATGGGAAATGGAGTATCAGATGGGGGTCAGTGTGGAAGGGAGACAGGGTTGCAGCAGGGAATGCAGGGAGAGACATTTAGAATTGAGGAGCATTTGAAGGGCTGTAGGGAAACAAGTGCAATGGAAACTTCCTAAAATATATGGAGGTGATTCTAATGATCTCTTCAAATAATAAAGAAAACAGAATCCCACCATCTCTTGACAACAAATGAAGCTTCCGGTGCTGGGACTGGGTTATATCCAATTGTATTTTTGACAAAAGGGATTCCATAGAAATTCCCAAACAAGACAATCTGTTGCAAAGACAATCAGTTGCTCTCCACAAGCTGACAGCAAAGCCCCATGGCTAAAGACAACAATCACACAGCTCATTGAACATGGAGAGGTAGAGTTTTGCCCATACAGAACCTTCACCCATGTTATACTGTGTTGGTTTGAGGAGATCCTCTGCAGACACCAACCAACCCACAAACTCTTTGATTTACAGTCTCTCTTGTCTGCAAAATATGGTAGGGCAATAGTGGCACAAAGCTTGTGGGCATAACCAATCCCTTTCCCTTAAGGACCACTCTACTAGATGGAATCCATACCCAACACTGCCTGGGTGGTCGAAAACCAGAGGCTAGATAGCCCAGGTAACTACAGTAAAACCCAGGACTACTGGTCTAAGGAAAAAGTTGCAATAAAATGACCCCCAGTGATATTCTGCTGTACTCATAGATTTGTGCCTTATTGAACCATCATCAGTAAGGCTTCCTCCTGTAGCACATGGGAACAAATAGAGAGACATATAACCAGACCTTTGACATAGAATGAGACTTTGTAACACACATCCCTAAATGAGATGTCTCCATCAAATTTCCCCTCTCAGAGTTCAGGGAATGCCATAGAAGAGGAGATGTAAGAAATGTGGGGTCAGAGGGGATGAGGTACACCCAGAGAACAAGGTGTACTTGTACTAAAACAACTGAGCAGAGCTCATACAAACTAATGAAGACAGAAACAGTAACTTCTCAAAAAAACGAGTTCTACCCATGTGTATATATTAATGCTGCTATATAAAACTCTCACTACATTCCCTCTTCTGCATCTGGATACTTTCCTTCCTCCTGGCATAGTTTTGTCTTTGGATGTGGCTGGAGATATTGAGGGTAATCAACTGAGTTCATTTGCTCTCAAACTTAAGTGATCGGTGACTTAAAAGAAAGAATACACAGGGGGAACATTCATTTTGAGACATCTGTACAGACAATAAAAAGGTTTTTTTCCTATAAGACTCACAAAGTACAGGACACATAAGCAAAAGTAGAAGAATGGGATCTTATCAAATGAAGAAACTTCTGCAGATATAGAAAAGACAACTTAGAGTAGTAGGAAATGTTCTCAGACTATTCATGGATAGAAGATTAATAACATAGTATAGGAGAAAAATTTAAACACCCAATAACAAAGCCAAATATGTAGCAAGATAATTCAGCCATAAGCAGAACAAAATTTGTCATCTGCAGACAGAGAGATCTACAGGAGATAACAGTGAGTTAAATAAGGCATACACAGACAAGCAAAGACTGCATGTTCTCTCTTAGATGCGCAGCATAGAAACATTTTCATGGAAGGAAAAGGCACAATAGAGGCCAATACAAGCCAGAAAGAACAGAGAGTGAGGGATAGAGGAATGCTAGATAGCAGGTACTAAATATAGCTAGGACAAAGGAATTTTAGTGTCCTCGTAACAACAAGTGGCAGTAATTTCCAGGTACTTACTATATTTTATACAGAACCAGAAAAATTGGATCTTAAATGTTTCAACACAAAGACCTTGTAAATGTTCAAGACATTGCAAATACTAACAACTCTTATATGATCCATTATACTCTCTATACACATCTATGTATCAAATTACCATACTTGTACCTTAGACATGTACAACTTAAAATTTTAAATTAAAATTATATTTACATAGAACACAGATTTATAGACAACCCAAAAACGGCATCAAACCGGCGATAGAATAGCCCTCTCTTTATAAATCATCCAGCCTTAGGGATTCAGTGGCAGCAATTTAAAAAGTGGCCTAAAACAAGTTTAAATATTCTCCATTTGATAAAACAATGAGAAAAGAAAATCATGGTGCAGGAGTGGAGGATGTATATTTGTTGCTTAAAGGATTGAAGTGTTAACCTTGATTCCACAGCTCTGGCTGTGCACATAGCCAGTGGCACTAGCAGCCCACTGCTAGTGATATTCCCAGGGAGGTTTTGCTTGGGATTATTTAGAAAGAGGCAAGATAACACGTTCACTCACGATCATACTTTAATAAGCATTATTGATTTTGCTGGGTTTATGGATAATGGGCATAATTTGGAACAAGAGTAAAGAAGCTTTTTCCATAAAGGGCTTGGAGTGAATATTTCAGCCTCAGTGGTCTGTCTAAACCACTCAACTCTGCTTTGTAATGTGTAAACAGATCTTGGCACCACACAAACAATGCAGTCTCTCTGTGCTTCAGTAAGACAAGTTATAAAAGTGGGGGAGGAGCTGCATTCGGTCTCTGTGCCATAATTAATCAACTTTACTACATTTTTCCATGTCTTTCTAGGATCAGTTCACATTTGGTACATGCTTATACAGATCTGATTGCCTTAAAATTCCATCTATCCCATAAAACCTCATGAATTCACTTTGTGTTAACTGTGTCTCCAAGTTCCATGTCTTAGAATGAAAGACTGGTTGGATAGGTATAGTTGGCCTCTTCATATGCAATGACAATTCTTGGCATGAGGGGGGTTATTTTGGCTATGGATATAAGTATGAGGCAACTAAATCATTGATGGACACAATTAACTCAGACACGCAGTTTATTAGGTTCAAACAGAAACAGCACGGAAAGTCACAGTTCAACTTAGCCATATTTGAGGAATAGCTTCTATCTCACAAAATTGGAGGTCTATATGAAGTTTATTCAACACTCTTGTCTTAGATATCACCTTCCTGGTAAATACGTCTCCTAGGTGGCATGAGTCTTAGATGTCTCCAGAAACATAGTCAAGATGTCTTACAGGAGCTCAGGCTGTGTTTTCTTGCATCTCATTCCTCTCCCACTTGAATACTTAGAACATGCATGGCCTGTGATTGAGAACAGAAAAAGACCCAGTAGAGTATGTAAATGAGCCACCCTTAAGTATGACATCCAGAAGGGTAGTTGTATTAAATATAGTTACAGAGTCTGCTAGTGGATGCTGTGAAATGCTTGTGCTGGATAGGAGTGATATTTCTTTACAAATGTTCCAATGCTTTTTAGGCAGCCTCCATGACTGGTCAATTATATGATGGCTTCCATTCATCAATCCAGTCAGCTTGACCATGAAGCCACTTACTATTTTGTGCTGTCTCCCGACAGCAGGCATTTGGTATGAACTATTAGAAAGTTTCTATTTTCCTTCTGGGAGCAATGGATATTAATTTTTTCCTGCTCAATTACCCTTGTGGAATATTAGTCTTTCTTAGTTCTTGACATATTGGCCACTTGATGCATAACATGTTCAGAGTTTTCTATCTGAGCAGTCAAGCAAATTCCCAGTGAAGGATATAACCCAGGAAGTTGAATCAGCAGACAACTGGCATCAGTATGAGATAGGCTACGCCTTCATTCTCTTTCCCATATTCAGTTCAGAGAGGCTCCTGTACAAGCTGGATATTATAATTTAAGATGCCCTGTGAAAGGAGAGGTGTGAGTTGAGATCCAGTTTTGATTTTGACTCCACCTCTTACTCGTGTGACCTGATGTAGCCTCTCTGGTAGAAGACATATTATGAAGATAGAAGCTTGGGCTCTACCCTTTGAATGTCAGACTGTTGATATAATCGACTTTTAAAAATTAAAACTCACCCAGGAATCTTATGCTGGGAGGAAGGAAAGGCTATAGACCTTGTATCAACCTGAAGAGGACCTTGGCTCCCCAGAAGAGTGTTCACATGGTTCTAGTAACTTGTTAAACCATATAGGACACTGGAGAGAGACAGGAAGGGATGAATAATGATTGGCAGGACCACATCTTCAGAGTATATCACCCTGTCTTGAAACCTAAACCTTGTGACAGTGTGCTGAGGGTAGTCTTGGAGTCACTGGACACCTTTACTTCTTCCTCTTCTCAGTGTGGCCACATTGGAAGAAATAAATCTGCTTCTGCTTTCCACTCCCACTGATCTCTTTAATTGGTACACTTAATGACCCAACCCACATTGCTAAGAGGGACAAGGCCAAGGCTATAATTCTTTTTAAAACTCCACAATATTGAGACAAGTCATTTAATCTTTAACTCACTGACTTCATCTGCAACACAAAAGCTTGCATACACTGCAAAAATAAGATAATTGTGCATAGAATTGTCAGTGTACATAGAAAATAACTGCATGCACACAGACAAGGTACATATATATGTATAGATGCATGCATATTTACATACATACATTACATAGAATTAATACATATATATGTAGGGATTTATACGTTTTAATATATAGTAATAGTGTACCTCATAAATTCATTCTCTGAAAGGATATTTTCTCTTTCTGTCTCTGCCTGCCTGTCTGTCTGTCTCTGACTCTGTCTGTGTCTTTGTCTGTGTCTCTTTGTCTGTCTCTCTCTCTCTCTCTGTGTCACTGTTTCTGTCTGTCTGTCTGTCTGTCTGTCTGCCTGCCTGCCTGCCTGCCTTCATCAAACCAGGCCCTTGTACCAAGATCATGTCACTCTACCCATAGACTACATCTTCATCTCCAGCCTCTTCTAAGGGTTCTTTTTTATTATTATTACAAATTTTCTTTATTTACATTTCAAATGTTTTGGCGAAAGTTCCCTATACCCTCCCTCTGCCCCTGCTCCCCTACC
>NC_034591.1:25926893-25934080 GCF_900095145.1 Mus pahari
GGATTGCAAGCTTGTACAACCACTCTGGAAATGAGTCTGGCAGTTCCTCAGAAAATTGGACATAGTACTACCGGAGGATCCAGCAATACCTCTTCTTCTAAGGGTTCTTAACTCACATAACCTGGCTGAGTGAAGGGACAGCTTCCTTAGATTCCCCATTAGGCCTCTCATTAGCAATGCTTTACAGCTTGTGACAGCACATGCTCATATTTGAACCACAGCTTAAGGAGACCTTGGTAGTTGCTGAGACTCCTGTGTAATGGGATTTATATAATGCTATTAAGATACAAAAACTTCTTCTCTGTAAACATCTTCCATGTGAACCCCTGAGGCTGCAATACTGATGAGTTTATGCCTTGATGCAAATTAAGATGAGCCACAAGCCCCCAATTAAATGGGCTTACGGAGATCACTGGAAGCTCTCTGGGCAAGATGTAACAGAAAAGGTTTTAAGGAGCTCAGGAAGGAGGAGCCATAACAGTGGATTTTCTTTCATTCCAGGCAACAGCTTTATCTGTGTTCTCTCTAGGGGCAGAGTTATATATTTTTGAGACTGAACTTATTTCCTAACAAGCTATTCATGTTCCTTACTGACTGTGAGCTTGGAGTGCAAGTTTAAATGCAGGTGTCCTTGGTTCTATGAGCACAGAGATCTGAGCAGCCCTGGGCAATTCTTAACCTTCGCCTAGATGTCCAGTACTGTTGGGAAAGACACATCAAGCCCAGGAATGGTTCTGATCTGGCAGCCCTATCCCCATACAGCGTTAACTCAGAGAAGACTCAGAAAGTCATCCTTTTTAGATAGTGCCGTTGCCTAGGAGCTGTGTGCGCTTTTAAGGTCAGTTTGAGAATGATAGATTTGCAGGCAGCTGATGGAGCAAAACATCAGAATAAAACTTCTCCATATAATTGAGTGTCCTGCCTGCAGAGCCACCCTGATGAGCGAATGTACTCTCAAGTTTCAGAACCCCAGCAGTTTCCATTTAACACATTAAGCAAGATTGGACTCTCTATCTTCCCTGGCCCAGCCAGATTCAACACAGCAGTAGTGTTCTGACCGTAGGATCCTTGTCTTGCCTTTCATTATCTTCCCCCACCCCCTGCTGGTGTCCCTATTATGGGCAGATCCATTTGGTTTGTTTCTCTTTTGGTCTTTATATAAAATTAGAGCTAACAAATGTATTTGCTTATCTCCTTCAACGCCGTTCTGGAAACAGACATATCTGTTCCATCAACCCATCTTCCCTGGCTAATAGTCTTAATTCAGTATAGACATGCTTTCTGAGCAAGAATACCAGCTGTACTCTGTACTATGCATTAGGAGTCAGTGGTAAGCAGGCCAGATACAGAGTCTCACAGCCATAACAGAGAGCCAGGGGAATGAGTCACTGTGCTCTCTATAGATCACTACAGATGAGAAAGAGAGAACTTGCAGCTGGCGGCTTGTGAAAGCCCGTGTCAGGAACACATCCCGAGGAAGTGTCTTCAGGACCAAGACCCTGCTGGTAGATAAGCAAAAAGTAAGAGTGACAATCCTGTGTAAAGGCCCTGAATCAAAGAAAATTTCGCAGACTGGAAGGACTCTAAGCAAGAGAGCCCAAGAGGAAAGAGAAGAGGAACTGGTAGGGATGGGCAGCAGTGGCCACATTTGACAAGAACAAAGCCATGGGGTTTACTTTTTTTGAATCATCAAACCAATGGTTTGGAAAGGCTTGGCAGACCTTTGAAAAAGATGAATGTAACTTTAATAAGGAGAAATGTAAATGAGGGAGAGAGTGGCTTTCAAGTATGTCCTCTAATTCTTTGATATGCCTTGCCTTCAGGGCCAGAACACGATTCGTTCTAGGGTGTGATATTCTCAGTAACTTATTCCTGCTAATAGTATGTGGTGGAGGTGTCACTGGGAACCTTCTGAAATTGCATCAACACATAGTAGCCTATCCAGTAGCTCTTTAACCAGCTGGAGGAAGGCAGCTACTCTGCCATGAGTAAACTAAGACATTTTGCAAAGAAACTAGGAACTGTTCAGGAAGCCAACTGGGACAGGTCCTCCAGCCACAGTCCAGTCAATAGCCCCTCCAACCAAGTCAAAATCAGCCAATAGAGCAACCCCTGGCCTCCTGACTCTCGTAAACAATGAAATAATAATGTTATCTAAACAGGTAGATGCTGGAATGAGTTAACAAGCAGCAATACATATTTGTTATTACATGAGAGAGTCTGACATTAATCCAAATAGATGATGGCAGCCTGGCCTCACTTCCTTTTTCTATGGAAATTAAAATTGGAGAAATCTAAATATGTAGATGTACTTTTGGTCGAGGCTTTGTTATCTCATTTTAGGTTGCTTTTATACCACATTTCTTTTGAATAGTCTTGTGATAAGATGTATATTACTTTCCTTTTGGGTTACACGAGGAAGTGCAAGCAAAGTCCACAGACCTCTTATACCCTGATACCTGTCAGTACAATTCCTGTTATTCCAGTGTAGTGTCTGCTTATGTAGATTGCCATTCATTTCTTCCGGTCTTGCTCTCTATGGTGATGCTAGCTTCCATGAAGCTGCTCTGTGCTTCTCCCTTTTTCAAATTGCCTCTGTGCAGTCTCATACCTTTCAAAATAAACTTCTGATGTTTTGACCATGCATTGCAGTTTCTCTACTTTGTATGGGCATCTGCTCCATTCCAATCTCGTCTTCCCCTCAATTAGTTCCATTTGCTGATTTCTCGTTTGTTTGTTTTTTTGACATTTGGTTGAGTCACTTAATTCCTGTTATCCCCAGATTTCTCATTTGTTTATTGAGTGTGATAATAAATATCTATGCTTCTTCATGTGCAGGGAAGCATAATAAAAGTCTAGTTTCCACATTATAACAAATTCAATGTAATTATAAAAATCTAAGGTACTAGTGTTTCACTTCCTGCACACACACACACACACACACACACACACACACACACACACGCACGCACAGAAAGAGAGACAGATAGACAGACAGACAGACAGACACACCTCAAATGGCACAAATATTGAAGGACATCTCAGAATTATACTAGCTGATAGACTTGTGCTCTGGACTGGTGGTCACCTAATGTCAGCATATGGCATACCTGTGCCTTGTTTCCAGGCAGAGGCATGAGATACAGTGAATCATTGCTGATAAACATTCAGTCCAGTTTACCAGATGAGTTATTCTGTGGCAGTCTCCTGATTTGCAAAACAACCCAGAGTATTATTGTTCTAGAGCTTTAGGACTGGGTAGGAAACTTCCTTACACACCTGAGCAAAAATGTCACCACTGGAAGCCACAGATGTGACCTCATATCTTCAGATTGGTAAAGACCTCAATATCCAGAGAAGGCTGAGCACTGGAGATACCTGACCTACACTGAATGCATCCCAGCTTTGACATAGAACATGTTTGTGATAACACCATTTTTATAGCCCTGTAGGCTTGCTCAGAGTTAGGGCTGTACATCATTCCACTTTCTGGTGAGAACTTTCAGTTTCCTAGGAGCTGATTATGTCAGAGGCTGGATGTAGTACCTAGAATAATATATACACATTTCTCCCTCTGTGAGCCTCCTTTAAAAGACTCAAAGATCCCCACGAGAGAAACTTATTTGCCAAGGACTTATCCCAAAGTGCTTCCAAAATTTAGTTTTGATTGCCTGAGTTAGTCTGACCATACAGTCATTTCCTATGCTCCAGTGAATAACTCCCCCCATTCCGTGTTGACCTACCCTAAAATCATGTACATACAAGTAACTCTAAAGGGACTAAGCAGGTTGAGTTCACATATCCATATATTTATTCAATATCAATTAAGTTAAATGAATAAATTAAATTTGATATTTATATTTTATATAAATTAAACACACATATCATCAATTGATATATGTACAAATACAAATATATACATCTATATGAGATACATATATTTCATACATATGAAAACATATATGTCATAATAGCCATGAATGCAAGAGAGATCAGGTGGGGTATGGTTAGAAACAGGAAGGGGAATGGAGAAAGTGATGTCATTACATTTTAATTTAAAAAAAATTTTTTTCAAAGCATGAATTTTGGAGAGGCATTGATGGCATGGGTTGGGAAGAGTTAGGGGAGAAAACAGGGGGGTTGGGAATGATTGAGTTTTATTGTTTATATGTATGAAATTCTCAGGAATAAAGAAAAATTATTAAAGCAAAGGAAGAAAACCTGAGCTATTTCGTGTGTGTGCTTTACAGTTTATAAAGAGCATTCCCTGTTGAGGACAAGACAGAAGGCTGAAGGAGAAGCTCTGGGATGGAGGATGCAAGTTAGGGTCAGGAGCTTCTCTGGATTTTGCTCTTTGGTGTGCTTGGTATCTGGGTGTGGTGGCAGAGAGTGGCGCGTGACCCAACAGTCATGAGAGGTGACTAGGGTCTGTTTTCCATCCACGTGTTTCACACACAAAGACTTTTGGCAACATTAGAGGCTGAAATTTGAAGAGGACTTAAGCCATTTGTCCAGTGTACCACAAGTGAATCCTATTTGTGCCAGTATGAAATTCCAAAACAATGATTATAGATGGAGAGCAAAGAAAACCCGAGACATTGAAACAAGGCAAGATCTTAAGATGATCATGTAGCCTCTCTTCCTTCATAAAATACAAACCAAGCACCAGGACTACAAATTGAAAAGCCGAGTACCTAAGCCAAGGAATAATCTCCTTAAGACTGTCTGAGGTGTGCATTCACTCAGAAAGAGCCTATATGAAAGTCACACTCTCAGTATTCATTTCATCAATGTGTAAGCATATGTCATTTTCATTTTTCCTTTTCCTGATTTCCCAAAGGCCCAAGAAACACCTCTGGCTCTATTTCTACAAAGTAAAACACACACACACACACACACACACACACACACACACACACACACACACACACTATATATATATATATATATATATATATATATATATATATATATATATTCATTCTTTGTCTTCATTCTAAACTTATAGACTCAGAATGTTCTCCTCTAGGGGCCCAGAAAAACACTGTTTTAGAAGACTCCCAGTGTAATCTTATGTAATTAAAAGCTGAGAACTCTAGCTGACTGTCTCTCTCTCTCTCTCTCTCTTTTTTTTTTTTTTATTCTCCCTTATCGGAAGATAAATGACACCAAGGACTTTGAAAGCAAAACCAGGAAAAAAAGATCACATCTGCTGTGAAATTTCCAAATACAATCTTTCTAAGTATGTGTTGGTGCATAAACTGATTTGTTTTGACTGATTTTATCTGTGGGGCCAATGCACAGAACAGTCACGTCAATCAAAAAGTCATTTCCTTTTGTTTGTGTTTTAACATACGCCAGCCTGGGGCTTGTCACAGACAAAGGTTACCTGATTACATTACAGTGCAGGCGGTTGGGTGACTTCTGTGGGAGCCACAGGGAGACATATATCAAAGAGGAACTTTTCCGTGAGCGGGTCGTACTTAATGAAAGTGTCATCGGCTCTCACGCAAGAGTTTATCTCCATTCCACTCAGCTCTTGAGGAGAAGCTGGGTACCTTCTTATAGTGGTCATTCTTATTTTTACGTAGGTAAAAGCAATTGTTCTGAGAGGAGCGATGGCAGGCGCGATGGCACCGTGCAGGAACAGGGTAGGGAGACTCAAGGCACAGAAGCTTCAGCCCCTCCATTCTGGGAGAAAGCACGAGAACCCAGACAAAGCTGGGGTTTCCCCCACCACTCCCCGAGAGTCACTGAAGGAAGTCTGGCTCTCAATTACCAGCCCATCTTGAAATATTTCTTTACTGTTTCAGTTTTCACATATTTAAAAGGGATGAGGTAGTAACAGGTAAGGTGCATCGACAGCCTGTTTGATGCCGGGACCCCTCTTGAACTTTGGACATATATCAATTCAGGTTGTCATCACAGTCACTCAGTAGAGAGGTGGCATCAAGCTTATTGCAGAGGATCAGACAGAGGGTACTGAATTTATGTTACGGTACTAAATACCTGAGAGCATTAGAAGAAGAGGAATGGTTTTCGCAGCTTCAGTCCATGCTATCTTGGCCGTCCTGGTTAGGGGCTGTGGCCAAGCAGCAGATGATGGTGAGGGGGCCTGGCTGAGCAAAACCACATCATTCTAGGAGGCAACCGCACAAAGGAAGAAGGGAGTAACCCACTTCAAGGGCGTGCATCGAGGATATAAAACCTGCCAGTTAGCCCCACTCTTGGGGTGCTCCACTATCTCCTGATAGTACAACTCTAACACATTCAGAAAGAGACTGGGAAACAGAAGAACTCCATGGAGTTTTTAAGAGCATTAACTCTAATAATATTGAGAGTGTGTACTTAGCTCAGAACCTGCTATATATTAACAATAATGGTTACAATTGGTGCGGGTTTTTTTGTTTTTTGTTTTCACTTTGGTTTGCCTCAGCAAACCATTTCCAGCCATCTTTTCAAAATCACAGCCTTACTGGTGTGGCCCTTGAGCTTGTTAACGGACATGAGTGTTTGAATGCACACTGGAGGCACTTAAGACACACTTGGACTTTAGGGAAATTTGTCTCAGGTGGCTGTCAACCATTTTCTCCAAATATGACTCTCACTTGTCACCCTGAGCAGATTCAGTAGTCACGGATGTTAAGGAGGGATTTACCTGAAAATATTACTGAACACATATTGTAATTCTTTCCAAGGTCCCGTGCTGTGGCCAGGTCAGCATCCTATATGAGGCTGAGGAGGGAGAACACGGTGCTGAAGCTGTGTTTTGATCTTTTCCCATCGAAAATGAATCACTTATGGTGCTTCAGGTAGATGTTTCCTACAGAGCTCTCTGAGATATTAAATGAGAGAACCGATAGAAAGGTCCCAGGCACATTGCATAACACGTAGAAGGTACTCTACATAAAACTACTGAAGGATGGTTTTATTATTAAGGTCAGATACCATAATAACGTTTCGGACACAATAGTTTGGATATATAGTGTCTCCGGTGACTGGGAAGCCAGTACAAAGTGAGGTTGTATAGGTTCAAGCTCTGGTCAGGCTAGTGTAGGAGGAAGTCACTTACAGAAAGACCATGATTGTTTATTACTTAATTAAACCTCTTTATTGAGGGTTTCTATGAAAACTATGGTGCATGGATACAATTCTTGTTCTCTCTCTCTCTCTCTCTCTCTCTCTCT
>NC_034591.1:25934286-25946265 GCF_900095145.1 Mus pahari
GAGAGAGAGAGAGAGAGAGAGAGAGAGAGAGAGAGAGAGAGAGAGAGAGAATTGAGTGGTTACATTTAGAGGAATTCCCTTAAAGCGAAACTGGGTGGAAGCCATGAGGTGAGAAACAATGAGAAGCTGCTCTTGACTTCCACATAAGAGCTCAGCATGTATGCTTGCTGACTATCCAAAGAGGGTCTTAACAAAGCTCCTAGTGTCAGCAATGGTTCTTTATCCCAAGATTGTGACAAATTGTTAAAATTGCCAGACCCTGAAAACTACTGGCTTATGCACACTGCATTCACCAGTGCTGGCCAGTCAGAGATGAAATCAGGAGAATAACTTCCTGTTATCTTCTGATGTGATAAACTATCCTCCCCTAAGATCGAGGATGCCTTAGGACAATGGGAAAAGAAGGACCTGCAGTTGCATATTAGGTTCCCTGCCACCTAGGTGGGCCTGGAAAGACCAAATCCAAAGTATAGAGGTAGAGTTGCATTTGCTCTATGTGTTTAACAACTATTGAGATTGCTTGTAGAGATCAGGAGATACTGAAGAGAAAACAAAAACTGAACCATTGACAGTTTGTTCTGACATCCACCCTGTCTGATATGGAGCCCGGTATGTATCTCACATTGAAGGATTGTTATGGAATCACCCTGAGGATTAGCAATACAGATTGTGGGTTTTACCCTCATGGCTTCTGAATTGCCAAGTCTAACGCTGTCAGAGAATTTACACTCCCAATAAATTCCCAAGCGATGACATTGCTAGTGACCCAAAGCTTACCATTTTGATGCCTATGAGGTTTTTACTTAGACACGACTTATATTTTCATTCATTTTTATATGTAATGAAAACTCCTTTCTTGTATAACATGAAATTACATTCCCATTGATGCAGAATCATGCAAAGGTAATTTCTAGGCATTTTATTTTAAAATTCATTAAAATACAATGTTATATATTTATGAGAGAGTGTATCAATACATTTATCCAATATATAATACCCAGAACAGAGTAAATGTCATATCAAACATCTCCAATACTTGTTTCTTTGTGTTGGAAACAGCCAATGTTTTATTTACTATTTTGAAATATACAATTACTTGTTGTCAAGCATAATTATTCTACAGATTATGGTAGTTAGTCCTACCTCTGACCCCACTCTCCACCTTCTCTCCATCCCACCTCCTTTAACCCTTCTGGGATTTTCTCACCACCACTCTGCTTTCTGCTGTCATGAAATAATTTTTTTAGCTTATAGAAACTTTCATTTCTAGTGACAATTTTCAAGGCCCGAACAGCAGCAGATAGAAACAATTCCATTGTTCTTTTACCTTTTGTAAAACGTCCTGTTCTTGTCTTTAAAATTTTATTGTTCAAGAAAACCCTGAACTTGTTCTTCTGTACATAGAAGTCAAGTATTGCATGTTGAACCCAAGAGGTCATGAACATAAGAAATCTGAAACTAAAATTTGTGATATATAATCGTATCATGTCATTTTCTTAAAACATGAATGCTCTAAGCTATTATTTGAGTGGATTGTTAAAAGATAATTTTGTAATGAATTGTATACATTTTTTGTGCTAGGACAATATCCTGATATTCTTTCATCAACTAGTAAACAAGTATAAAATGCATTACTGATTTTAAGTAAGGCAGTGGCTAAAATCATGGGTTCTAATGCCTAAGATACCTCAGTTCAAATCTGGGCCATGTCTCTTCTAAGTGAAGTGTAACCAGGGACCAGCTATATTTTGTTCTTTGGGCCTTAGTGTTTTCACCTGGGTAGCAGACATAATGCCATCCCTTAGGGCTGTAAAAGGACTGACTTAGAACATGTGAAGAAGAATAAACAATATAAGCAGAACTACTACTATTTCTTAAAGATGATCCCTTCTTCAGGCCTCTTAGTTCTCTTCTGAAGCTCTCTAATTTTATAGATGGAGCACAAAAAATTCTGAAACAAAAAGAAATTGCTTAGTTCCTACATGTCCTCTGTTAGAAGAAAGCGCTGTTGTCAAACATGTTTTTCATTATTTTGATAAGGCTGGTGTGTTTGCTCAGTGTTTCCTCTCATTTCAGTGCTGTTTGCCTGAATCAACATGAGCTAGCAGAGCTCACATAGGCAAATAAATATCAGCAGGCCGGAGAGGACTTGTCTATAGCCAAACAGATCATGCTGGAATGCTAGGTTAACATCAACACAGGAAACAATGTGGGTGATTCCTCTTACTGCTAAAGAAGAATGCTTGCAGTTGGAAAGTAGAACTCTGATTGTGCAAACATGATAACACACATGAAGACACATATACACACACATATAGAGCGAGAGAGAGAGACACCGAGGGACATAGACAGAAAGACACACAGTGAGAGATGGAGAGACAGTGTGATAAGAAGACACTAAAATGTTTTTTACCACATTTATATCTGCTGTATTCTTTTAATTGTGACTCCTGTTTTATTTGGCCTTCCCATGCATGTACATGGAACCTCCACGGATCTGTTCATATATGACAAACATGCAAAAGAAACTGATCCTGATTAACTTTTGAAAAGACCAGATATATGTTCTGAAAAGAAAAAAATTTAAATAACTTTGCAGTAGCCATAGCATCTCTACAAACGCAGGAAGTAGGTGACTGGTAAAGGACAAAACAAGATTCAGAAGGGCACAGACATACTGATCAGCAATGGCACCCTAGAAATCAAAACACCTTTCCTCTTGGAAGCCGTTTTGCTCAAGAAGGAAGGTCCATCCATCTTGCCTTTTGCTAGGGAAAGCTGAGGTACATTGATCAGCAGTTCTATCAAGCCTTTTGGGTACAATTTTTGGTGGTCCCTGAGGCTGCCTATAAAAAGAAAAGGCCTAGTGTCACCACTCACAGAGAGAATGTGGATTCAGAAGAAGAGAAAACTACAGACAGAGTAATGCAGAATTGCATTCCAACTGTACTTATTTATTTAACTTGAGAAGTTGCTCTCACCTTAGAATAACAGCAAAGATAACCTTAAAAATAGAATGCTTGCCCTAAATGTAGTCAAATTCATAATGTATCATGTTAGGCACATTGAATTAACTAAAAGCTAATATTTAACATAAATATTTAAGACAGTAAGATAAAGCTCATTACGTGAAGTAATATTCATTTGAAAGGCTAATTTATTCGCGTGCAGTGGCTTTTTTGGTGTCCACTTTCAAGAGCAGCGAGGGTAGTAATAAGCATGCTAGCACCACTGTTAATTTATTGAAAGCAATAGCCAGTAAATATTTACTACAACCCTAAACATCTTCATATTATTTTTATTAATATTTCACCTAATAGTTTTCCTCTTAATATAATCAATTCAGTGTCTTAATGCTTAATAACTTAATTGGTTTTCAATTTGAAAAGATGAAATGGGAGTTTAAACTTAGGATATAAAAATTATATCTACAAGCTAAAGAAGAAGGTAAAATATGTAAACCCCTCAGGAAATGGAAAATTACCTTAAATGCATGCCATAAATTTTATATTAAATGAACAATGAATCACAGATGTTACTTCTCTCCAAATCTTTAATATTCAACAATTGTGTCTCTGCTTAATATCCTTTGCCATGAAATTTAATTGACCCTGGTTGTGTCAATTAGAAGTACTTGCATTATTTATGGATTTTATATGAATTATCTTCATCAGGTCTGTGGAGCTTCGGGGCACTTGCTCCTTCACCATCAGCATCATCAAACCCTCATCTTAAATTTCTGGAATTTTGAAATCATTTTAATCCAACGAAATATCTCTCCTTGAGGATTACTGCAAACAGAGAAGGCTTTGCTCATGTGAAGAAGGAGAGTGTGGAAATTTCCATGTTGTGCGCTAAAAGTGCTTCGCCAAATAAAGTCTTGAATAAAAAAGTGTTTGACCTGATTTTCTAATAGAGGCAAGAATATTTTAAGCTAAGATGCATGTTGTACAATATGGAATGTAGAATCTCTGGTTTTATCTTTTCCTTTCTAAATAAATGAGTAAACTATTTGTAAATAAGAGTTATAGGGGAAACAAGCTACAGTCTATATTTGGTTCATGGCCCTGGTTTGCCTTTTCCATGACTCATTGCTATACATGATAAACTATCTCAAATATAAATCTATAAGGCATGTATGAACATCCAAGTAGTAATTCAGAAGCAAGTACATCAGGCATCAATGAACTTCAGAAGTTAAAGGTAATCTATGAGGTGCACTTGTTAGTTTTTCATCAATTTAAAACAAACTAGAGTCCCAGGGGAAGAGAGATGCTCAGCTGAGGAATGGTTTCTATCCTACTTCCATATCATAGTACATTTCCTCAAATGAAGATCCCTATGGATGGAGCAAAGGCCTCTATGGTCCATGCTTGCCTGGGCAGGTGGTTGTGGACTGCATAAGAAAGCAAACAGAGTGAGCAGTGTTCTCTCACGGTCTCTGATTCACTTCTTGCCAGAAGGTTTCTGCATGAGTTCCTAGCTAACTTTTCTCAGAGATAGACTGCAACCTTAAAGTTGTAATAAGAAATAAACCCTTTCCTCTCAGAGATAGACTGTAACCTTAGAGTTGTAATAAGAAATAAACCCTTTCCTCTCTAATCTGGTTCCGGTCAGTGTTTTATCACAACACAAAACAAAGACATCCTCCAAATTCCCCAGTTTCGACTTCCAGAATCACATCTTTAGATATTATTTTCCATGGAAAAAGTATTAGCATAGTTACTTTAAAATCTAACAAAATTGTCAAAAGGCATGTGTTTAAGATGTCTTACGTTCCAAGAAATGTTTGAGATTCCCAAGGGTTTATATTTCTATCAACATTGGTTGCTAGGCAGGTGGGATGAAAATAATATGGCAATATTTGGTGTATATGTAAAAAATGACATCATATGAAACTTGATGAGTTTAAAGTCTTAAAGTATGGCAGATTAGGGAAGAGACTGGGATATGACGGATGTTCAGTGGGTAAAGGTGATTTCTGGCAAGCATGATGTCCTGAGTTGGATCCCCTAGGACTCACATGACTGAAGGAGGGAATGGACTCTTGCAAACTATCCCTGGACCTCAACATGTGTGTCACAGCATATACATGTCCAACACACAGACACACACACACACACACACACACACATACACGCAGGTGTGCACGCACGCACACACAAACACATATACACATACATATACACACTTGCAGCACACATATGCATGCACAAATAAACTTAATATATAAATTAAAAAAATAAGGAAGAATCAAAGGTGATTGAACAGTTGTATTATTTACTGCTGTGAGGAAGATTTTTGTGACAAATGTCAGTAATAATCTTTAGTCATGCTAAGGTTTATGTTTACTGTATGCCCTCATGGAAAGGGAGACAGATGAATGTTAAGGACTGGAAACTTTCATGCTCTCAGGGTTTGGTGAACTCTACCAAAATATTGGTGGATTGCGAAAGTAGATCATGAGAAGGAGAAGACTCAGAAGCAACCCCTGGACTGATGAAACCATCAGAAGTCTCATGGAATACGAAGTGTCAAAGGAAGACACGAAAGTCATGTCCTATATACAAAAAACAAAAACAAACAAACAAACAACAAAACAACAACAAACCCAGATTTGAGGCTAAGTTTTGATTCTTCAGGATGAATGGTAAACCAGAACAAGAAGGAAAGAATAGTCAGGACAGATGAAAACTAGACGAAAGGAGGAACAAATCTCAAACTGATGCAGCTAAACAAGGGTGCAAAAGAAGGCCTATAGTGTCTGTGATAATGGCTATGGAGTGGTAAGAACAAAAAGTTCAGACCAAACTTGGTATAGGCTGAGAAGAATGGCTGACATGCTCTTCAAAGGAGCTTACAGAAAAGGGAACTGAGAAAGGTTACCTTGAAAGACGCTTATATTGATACAGGTATGAATTCAAAGGAATGCTCCCCCTTACTGTTTAATCAGCATGCAAAGTATTAGTTACCATCAGAGCATTGTCAAGCAAAAGTTGTTTTCACTAGTTCTCCCATGTTCTCCATTCTCCCATCCTCCTTCATCCCACCTCCATCCTTTCCTCAGAGCTGCCTCTTTTTTGCTGTCTTATCACTTAATACCATTTTGTTCTTCTACTCCCATCCTTTCCCTGTTATTTGCTTTCCTCTCTCTTGGTCTCCTTTCTAGTTGTCTTTAAGTGTTTACACCCAGGTTTATTTCTTCTCTATTTACAACAGCAAGCAAGTGAATCCTGCTCAGATGACCATCAGCTGAAGAGTATATGATGAAAATATGGTTCATGCACATAACGGGATTTTACTACACACTAAACAAAAATTAAATTAAATTATGAAATCATTACAAAAATGGATGGATACAGTGTCCAGTGGATGCTCTGGTGAGCTGTTCATTCATTTGTCATGAGCAGTGGCTGCCTATTATCCCCAGTGCTCAGGAGGGAGCAGAATTGTCCCCGACAAACATACATGAAAGGCCAAGTCTTGTGGCGTGTCATCATTCATTTTAATTAAATAGGATTAGAACTGTCCGTGGACAGTTTGACATGAGAAGCTAATACGAGGCTCAGAATTCAGGCAGAACCATGTTCTGTGTCTAGGCATCTTACGGCAGCTTTACATTTCTTGGTTGCCTTTCTGCTAGAAGAGATAAAGCCAATACTCTATACACAGATTCGGGAGCAGAAGTACTCAGGTTTGAATCCTAGATTCACCATTCATTCATTCAGGGTTAACTCATTATTTGTGGACCTCAACTCTCTCATCTGCAGAAGAGAGGCAACAATGTCATCTGCCTCATCTCGGTCTCCTGAGAGAGCGGGAAGTTAGCAAGACTGACTGCCTATTGGTTCATTGTAAGCCCCCTGGGAGTGATTTGGTTGAGTCAAAACATCACAAACTTCCTTCGGCCCTTGAAGTTGCTAAGAAAGGACATCGACCCTCTGCAAGCAGCTGAGTTTTTTCAGGTGATGACATTTTTCTGGCCTGTTATTTTCTCTGCTTACCTTCCCAGAGTCCCTATGGTGAATTTCCACTTACCAACCAACAAACAAAGCCAGCCCTCCCCCCTGTGAAGGCCTTGCAGAGCCACAAGCTGCAAATAAGTGTTAGCAGGGACATGACCATGAAGGCCAGACAGCCTGTGAGTGAGAAGAGAGTTCACAGGCGTGATGGGAAATGACGTATGTCACCTCCACTTCTAAATCACTTCAAAACCTTTCAGCCTGGGGATGTGCTATGGATGTGAGTCACAGCTATTGCTCTAGGCTGAAGAGCTGAGAATCTTACTGGCTTTTGCCTGTTGAAGTCCAGATCTAGACCTAACAATCTTTGTAACAGGCAAACAAATCAAATCAAACTTTCTTAATCTAACACAAGAGAGTTTGACTGGGACTTATGTGTATGTATGCATGTATATACATACGTATTTGCGTACATAAATGCATACACACAAACATTCCTTGCAGTCTAATTATGTAGCCAGTTATATTTATGCTTGGTTACCTAGCAGACTATGGCTGGAGCAATGTGGGAGCAGATATAAATGGCTATGTTTTCAGTAGGGAATAGGCTACACCAAACCTCTCTTCCTGAGCTCCTATTGACTCTCCTTCCTACCTTCTATTTAATCTTTTGGAAGTTAAGACCATTCAGTCACTTCTTCTGGCAAATCAAGCATATTATAACAGAGAGAGAAAATAAATACTTACTGACATACTTCCTCCAACAAGGCCACACATCCTAATCCTTCCAAATAGTGCCACTCCATGATGACTAAGCATTCAAGTCATATGAGCCAGTGGGAGCCAGTCGTATCCAAACGCCCACATCAGGTAAGACCCTCCAACTCAAACATGCAAAGTGGAGACTAGCGGAAAGCACACAGCTCGCGTCCTTTCTGGTTATTTATATGCTTATTTGTTTGTTTGTTTTCTGGAGAAAGAGTATCCCTTTGATTCTAGACCCCATATAGGTCCTGCCTCTCAGAAGAGCAGAGACGCCTATCTCACTCAACTTGTTTTATTATCAACATTTCCAACCTGTCTCCTATATTCTTATTTATTTCATTCCAACCGAATGGTGGACTTTACCCTTGGCTCTTTCTAATAACCCAAGACTAGCCCACTGTTAAATGATTTATTCCTTACGGAACAAGTTGAGGATTCTAGAGGGGTATTCTTTAAGACTCAGATCTGGTGATTGCATTAACACAGTCTGTAACTGTGTTCTACCTTCTAGGTACATGAATAAGAAATCTCTAGAATACCAGGAATGCAAATAAGGGATCTTTCAGATTTTAGATCCCCAGAGCCAAGCCACTGTGCATGTTTGTGTTTTTCTAGGTGTCTTTCAGGGAAAGCCTGTCCTCTTAGGCACAACTACTAACCTTAGGATGGAACACAGGATTTGGGAAACAGGAAGTAGCTGGAAGGTTGGGAACATTCGCCTGCTAGGTGGGTGTTTACTTTTTAAGGGTTGGCTTGAGAGCAGTACCCACTCGCAAGTTTTCTGTGATGTAATTCATTATGATATCTCTTTTTAAAAATTAGATATTTTATTTATTTACATTTCAAATGTTATCCCCTTTCCCGGTTTCCCCTCTGTAAACCCCCTATCGCATCTCCCCTTACCCTGCTTCTATGAGGGTGCTCCCCCACCCACCTACCCACTTCTGCCTCACAGCCTTAGCATTCCCCTACACTGGGCCTTCACAGGACCAAGGGCCTCCTCTCCAACTGATGCCTGATAAGGAGAGTCTGAAGTCCTCTATAGAACTGAGATCTCCTTATTTGATGATCTTCACTTGACTAATGCTCCAATCTTTAATACAGTTTCTCATGTTGTGGTGACACATAAAATTATTTCATTACTTCCTAATTGTGATTTTGCTATTGTTAGGAATTATAATGTACATGTCTGATATGTAAGGTATCTAATGTGTGAGCCCTCTAAAAATGGTTGTGGCCTGCAGGCTGAGAACCAATGTCCTAATTCTTCTGAGGCAGCGTTTATTCTGACCTTAAGGAGTGAATGCTACCTCAGCATCTAACTCTGAACAAAGCACTATTTCCAAATTCAAAAAAGAAAAGTGCAGTCCTAAGTGAGGCAACCCAATCACAAAAGAACACACATGATATGCACTCACTGATAAGTGGATATTAGCCCAGAAGCTCAGAACACCATATACAATCTGCAAAACACATGCAATTCAAGAAGGAGGAAGACCAAAGTGTGGATACTTCGATCCTAAAGGGGAACAAAATACCCAAGGAAGGAGTTACAGAGACAAAGTTCAGAGCAGAGACTGAAGGAATGACCTTCTAGAGACTGGCCCACCTGGGGATCCATCCCATAAACAACCACCAAACCCAGATACTATTGAGGATGCCAACAAGAGCTAGCTGACAGGAGCCTGATAAAGCTGTGCTCCTGAGAGGTCCTGCCAGTGCCTACAAATACAGAAGTGGATGTTCACAGAATTCACAGGGTCCCCAATGAAGGGACAAGACACAGGGTCCCCAGTGAAGGAGCTAGAGAAAGTACCCAAGGAGCTAAAGGGGTTTGCAGCCCCATAGGAGGAACAACAATATGAACTAACCAGTACTCCCAGAGCTCCCTGGGACTAAACCACCAATCAAAGAAAACACATGGTGGGACTCATGTCTCTAGCTGTATATGTAGCAAAGGATGGCCTAGTCGGTCATCAATGGGAGGAGGGGCCCTTGGTCCTGGAAGGTTCTATGCCCCAGTGTAGGGGAATGCCAGGACCAGGAATGGGAGTGGGTGGGTTGGTGAGTAGGGGGATAGAGAGAGGGGATAGGGGATTTTTGGAGGGGAAACTAGGAAAGTAGATAACATTTGAAATGTAAATAAAGAAAGTAATAAAAAAGAAAAAGAGAAAGAAACTTTCCCTTCTCTATTGCTCTCATAGTATGGCATGGATAAGAAGTATTTGAGAGATGACTTCATGGTGAGCCAGAGCCTAACAAGAGAAACAGTGTGGTAGCTGGAGGAACTGGAGACAAGCTATTATTTGCTAGGAAACAGACTCTGGGACAGACTTAGAGCGCAATTGGAAAATGAAGAATTGTCAAAATGATTCATCAGGAAGGACAAAAAGACTAGAGACACAAGGAAAGTTCTAGAGAGAGGTTAAATATACCATGTTGTAGGAAAAATGGGTCAAGGTTGTAGTCTATACTTGATCATGTTTATAACCACAGACAGATTATTAAGTATCCATATTTTATAGAGACCAGACTTAAAAGAGATTGAATATCACTTTACAAGAAAAGAAATATGATTTGCTAGTTAAAGTAAGTCTAGTTCATTTATGCAACAGATTGTAAGTCACTCACTTAAAGGTATACTTTATAAACATCAGTATATCAGAATAAAATAGACAAAGCTAAAGAGAGTTTTAGAAATATGCTCCATTTAAAAAATATCTTTTAAAAAATATCTTGCATGGCACGTGCGCATATGTGTGTGTGTGTGTGTGTGTGTGTGTGTGTGTGTGTGTTTGCGCGCACGCGCCTCAGAGAGTATGTAAAGCCAGAGCACAGCCTTTCAGAGCCCACTCTCTCCTTTTCTCTCTTTTCACCATTATGTGTGGGTGCTGGGGATCAAAATTAGGCTGCTGGGTTTGTGTTGTCGGGTAGCAAGTGCCTTTCTCCCCTGAGTCTTCACTCTGTCCAAGCCCTTTCCCCTGGCAAATTCCTTGATAGTAGTAGCTTCAAATGAACCAAAAACACTTTAAACCTCTGCATTCCAAGTTAGGGAGAGACTTTCAATACAAGCCCATGTATCTAAATGGAATGTTATTAATGTAGTACGGATACCTTTGCTCTAGAAGGTACAAGCTGAGAACTTTCTAATTCTTTTTTAAAGCCACAAATGTCTACATGTCAAGTTCAAGTCTACCACTGACAATATTACTCGTGGAGATAAATTGTAAAGGTAGAACAGGTATTGTTCACCATATTTCTTTCCTTAATAATGGCACGATTTTTTTTTTGAGATGCTGACAAGAAAGATCATGAAAAATCACCCAACCAAATGCTCATTTCTTTCCTTAATGTCTCAGTGTTTGACGATTTTCTTCATTGTCATTTTCTATAGAAAATAGATGAAATTCACTTATTGAAATCCACTGGACGATGTGATTTTATGAAAAATCATTAGACACTCGATAAAAATGGAAGGTGTTCAAACGCAAGGCAACATTTGTTTCTACTCACTCTGTCACGTCCCAGTCATAATTATGTCCCTTTCATTTTAACTAACAGTTTAATGGTATTTTAGAGAGATAATTTTTTCCTGATCATAGTATAATTCATCATTATTCCTAATCTACTGTCTGCTATGCTACACCGCACACTTCTCAAATATCTTATTCTAGAAAAATAGCCAGGTAGCTGCCCTCACTGCTGACTAGTAGGTATTTCTTAGGCACAATGCTTCTTATACCAACTTTTAGAGCTGGACTGTAAGGTAAAATGAATAACATTCATTGTAAGCCTAACTGGATTTAGAGTCTTTGGAAACGCTTATGAAGATGGTTCTAGAAATGTTTAACCAAAGAAAGAAGATGCACCAGCGCTTGGGATGGAATCTTAAACTGAATATGAAGGCAAAAGGAAGCAGTGTATCAGAGCTCATCCTCTACCTCCTCATTGAGTATGCATGTGATCAACTACATCCTCACATCCTGCTGCCACAGAGATGCTCACCACCATACCTTCCCCACAACAAGTACGTCCCCTAAAACTAAGCAAAGATAAACTCTTCTTCCCTGAAGATGCTTTGTTAGAAACTTCATCACAGCAACAGTGAAGGTAACTAATAGGTGAAGAATCATCAACGAATGTGATTTAGTCCCTCTTTTCAACATACCTGTTTTATATATATATATATATATATATATATATATATATATATATATATATATAGAGAGAGAGAGAGAGAGAGAGAGAGAGA
>NC_034591.1:25946330-25947607 GCF_900095145.1 Mus pahari
ATTGAACTATAAGAAAGATTGATAAACTAATGTATTTCCATGGGTTATACCAAAAGTTCATAAATGGACTCTCTCTCTCTCTCTCTCTCTCTCTCTCTCTCTCTCTCTCCCTCCCTCCCTTCTTCCCTCCCTTCTTCCCTCCCTTCTTCCCTCCCTCTCTCCCTACTTCTCTCTCTGTGTGTAATTGTGAGTCCTCTCTTGTTTACTCTCTTCTCTCCTCTTTCTCCCTCCCTCCATCTCCCTGATGACATCAGGTCATCAGGTGTATATAGTTTAGGGAGTAAGACACTTAATACTCACATGAGTGATCACACAGTCTGTTAGACAGAGTATGTAAGTTTTCTTTTCTACACAAGTTGGATTAAGCCATAGAACATTAAGGATAAAGGATAATTCATTTGTATGTGAAGAAAATAAGACCCCCCCCCCCAAAATCTTAGGCCCTACCTTGGCCTTGGTATGACATGTTTCCTGCCCCTGGGGCAGGGCCAGCAGGCTTGGGCCTCCATGAGTATTGGCTGCTGTGGGAGCAAGGCTTGCTTGTATAATAATGTAAATGTTTTACTCCCCCCCCCTTCAAGGAATCTCCTCCCTGTTAAAGTTAAGGACTCCATGATAGTCAGAGATTTCTTGAGTTCAAGAGGTGAAGTTATGGCTAACGTCTCAGCAAAACGGTAAATGCTGGGACCTCCAGGACAGCCCTGAAGCCTGTGGAAACGAACTCTAAAAGCAGGAGTTCAAAGATATGTTATTTCTCAATATGTAAAATATAAGGACTCAACATGAATTATGAGGGGCTTCATGAATGTAAAGGACATAGCTGTGCTATGAGCCAACTTGTCAGAACGACACTAAGGAAGGAAACAGAGGTTTAGGGAGTGATGATTGCAGAAGATCCCACCCAGCTAAGGGTTTTGTTTATGCTTACAAAGGCAGGCAGATTCCAGAGTTCAGGGTTGGCCTGGGACAAAGCAAGATTAGACTCAGGTGTGGAGGAATGGTAATTTCAGGGTAGGGTCCCACTCAGTTTATTGGCTGTGTTTAATAGAGGCAGGCAGATCTCTGAATTCTTTAGCAATGTTAAAAGGAATAAAACAACCCTGAGATTCCATCTCACACCAGTCAGAATGGCTAAGATTAAAAATTCAGGTGACAACAGATGCTGGCAGGTTGTGGAGAAATAGGAACACTCCTCCATTGCTGGTGGGATTGTAAGCTTGTACAACCNCTCTGGAAATCAGTCTGGCGGTTCCTAAGAAAATTGGACATAGTACTAC
>NC_034591.1:25948319-25957741 GCF_900095145.1 Mus pahari
GCAACCCTGTAGGTGGAACAACAATATGAACTAACCAGTACCCCCTGAGCTTGTGTCTCTAGCTGCATATGTAGCAGAAGATGGCCTAATCGGCTATCACTGGGAAGAGAGGCCCCTTGGTCTTGCAAACTTTATATGCCTCAGTACAGGTGAATGCCAGGGCCAAGAAGTGGGAGTGGGTGGGTAGGGGAGCAGGGGCGGGGGGTATAGGGAACTTTCGGGATAGCATTTGAAATGTAAATAAAGAAAATAAAGAGAAAAAAAAAGAATAGATGTGCTTGCTCTCTCTGACAAATCAAGGGGCCGGGGTCTTGGGAAGCTGATTCACAGGATAATCAAAAGGGAACCTGAAGTATGACTGGACTGATATGTAAAAATAAAAGACTGAGCCAGCTGCAAGAGATGAGCTATCCAGATGATATTTTAGAACAGCAAGTGAGAACTCCTTGGAGAACTGTCTTGAGGAGAACATAGAGAGATGGGGCAGTCCATTGATTTCCAGAGAGAGCAGTCCAGAGAGAAAGCAGACCGGAAAGCTGTCTTGAGCAGAACATAGGACGCCAGGTTGGACTCATGATTTGACTTGGAGTTGTTTGTTTTCACTGCTCCCAGACATTCCTTCCTCAGAACCCCTCTCCAAGCCGAGGCTGGTCCTTGGCACTAAAACTAAATCTGATAACACAGATATAGAAGGCCATTATGATTTAATGTCTGATTTTAGCTCTCGCAATCCTTAATGCATCATCATGTGAAGAAATTTGTCTTTCCTCACAAGAGAGACACATCTATTGGGTTTTGCCTGACTGGATCTCTGTCCAGACTCAGGGCTCAGAACTCCGATCTTCTGGCATCTGATATGCTGCTGTGTCTAGGCCAGAATTCCAGCTGATGTCACCTTAAAAGACAGAACGGTATCTGCAGTTCCTTACACTGCCTTGCATCTCCTTTTTAAAGTGTGGCCATCAGCTTGAAGTCAACGCCTGCTGGGCAGGGGTTTGTCTTTCTTATCCTGGTCCACAGAAAGTGCACTTATCTTAGAAGTTCTAGGGCCATTATCAGACATGTTAGGTTAAATCTACTGAAATTTATTTTCTCATAGTTCTTGAGGCCAGAAGTTTAGTTTTAGGATGAAAATGGAGCATTAGGAAAAATCTCCCATGGTTACAGGGCGAAGTGTCTTCCCTTTGTTTTCTAGATTCTGGGGGTTGCTGTCACTCCTTGACTTGTGTGGTCCTGTCCCTTAATGTCTTTCTCTGAGTCAGTGTCATCTTCTTCTCTTCCCAGGTATTTGTTGCCCTTGTATTACTTGTGCTTGTATTTTGGGTCCACCAAAATAATGCAGGAAGATCTTCTCATTTCTGGACCCTTAAGCACATCTTCGTTGTCTTCTACCAACAAGAAACAATCAGAGTCTAGGATTTAGGGTGGATTTTTGTTTTGTTCCTGTTTCTTTGTTTTGTTTTGTTTTGGGGGAGGTACTAATACTTAGCCTAATACTTGGGCATGGGTAACTGGTCATCTACTCTTAACTCACAGACAGTGGCACATAGTCACATCCTGTTCTCATGTCATCTCTTTAGCACATAACGTCCTGAAATCACAGAGAATTTTATTAGCTTTCCTTTTACCTCATCTCTTGTGTATATATAAAAAAAGAAATACTTTACAATTTTTCTCATGGATTGTTAATTTATGTTTTTCAATGCATGTTTAGCTGTCAGTTTTTCTCCGAGCTCTGGAGTACAGAAAATAATGGAGGGCATGAATGAACACTCAGAGGAGGAGTCATCAGTCCACCATGCTCATCTTTCCTGAGCTTCGATGCTCGTTCTGATTTCGGAGTCCAAGGAAGTATGCTGACAGTTATCGCCATGGTCAAAGAATCTTCTCAGCTATGTAGTCAGATAAAGTGGCTGGGGGATCTGATAATCACCATTGATTATCCGTCAGATGTGTCCAGGTTTATGACATCTTTTCAATATTACAGTCTTTGCCAAAGAAATAGGCATCTTGAATTTCTGTGTTCAGAAGAGATAATGATGGCCAGAAACCCTGTGGCAGAAAGATAAATATGAATGTAGCCCTCTGAGAATTGCCGTGCTAGAGATGATGTCTTCAAGGCATCTAGTCTGATTCTGATTCCATTGATATTTAGACAGTCAAGGCAGCTTTGAGGTGGGGCCTGAGGGTTCCACAATGTTATGTTTGAAATTTGGCATTAAGCAGTGAAGCCACATGGGAATGAGTCTTAGTATTGGTCCAGGGTGTAGGAGATCTAAACATTCCTGGATGAGCTTTCTAAGCAGGGTAGTTGGGTTCCATCCCCACAGGCAACCGCTGTCCTAGTTATCTCCAAGTACTAACCCTAGAGACTGAGTGGAAAGGACATATACCCTTCACTTTCTTGACTGTGTGAGTCCCTTCAGCTGTATTCCCAAATATACACCTGACATATTTTAACAAGTGAGCTGCATTCCTTGCTAACAGGAAATGCAGTAAATTTATCTTCCTTGATGACTGTAAAACCTAATTGTTAAAATCTGTAGAACTACTCTTTGAACCTCTGACCTCCTTATCAAATGTGGCTACGACTTCATTCATTAAAGGAAAAGAATAGCAGCTCTGAATTAATTAATTAGTATTTTCCCCAATGATTGAGAATATATGAAAAAAATCATTTAGAGTTTATCTTCCATGACTCACAGATTGTTAATGTCTTTCCTGCATTATAATTATACTTATTATTTATATAAGTAATATATATATATAATATATATATAAGTAATAATATATACTTATACTTGTTTAAATATAATTATATTATAATTATACTTAACCTTTTCTTTAAAAATAGAAATTTAATCATACTTTCTTCTCCCCAGTTCAAAGTTAACTATATTATCCTTAAATTATAGGTTATAAGTGTTTTATACTTAACAGTCTTGCACAGAATTGTAAAAGACAGATATTTCTATTATTTACTGTGATAATCTCTCAAGATTAACAAGTAATTATTTGAACATTAGATCTGAAAAGAATTTTAGTACAGATGCAAAAACATCCTCAAAGGCTCAGATCAAGTGGATGGTCACAGGCTTTAAATGGACATCAGTGTCTCCATCAGCAAATGTAAAATAGAACATAACTTGCTGTGTTCTGAAGACAATATCTATTGCAACCTGGAGAACCCATGTTAGGTGATCTTATCCACATGGATATTACAACCTGGAGGCATGGTCCACTTGCATCCAATATCCCTCCCTATGCATGAGTAAACTGAACTAACATTTATATTGAGATTCTAGCTTGTCCATTCCTTTCCCTGATTCGTTGTCCAAATCAAATGTGGCAGTGGTTGTAATTGAGTCAGTCTAACTTCTCAAATAAGCACGCTTCTGTTTGTTTGCTCTGATCACTTTTCTAAGACTAAATGCTACATTCATTTATCCTCTTCAGCATTGGTGATCACTCCAGAGTACTTCCTGGACTTGAAGAAGGTAGCGAATCACAGCCATCCTCAGAAGACCCCAAAGCCAGCCTACTGCCACAAACTGACCAAGCCAGAAGCATCTTCTAGGCATTGTACTGTGCAAAGCCAGAAGGATGAAACGACTTGCCAAGTGCTGGGAATGGAGGCCTTTAGCCCTACTCCATCTCTGGCTTTTGTTTTATTGCAAGAGGTAAGAAATATTACACTCACTATTAGGACCTCCATTACACCCCATAGATTTTTTTCTTCTTGGTTTTTTCGACACAGGATTTCTCTGTGTAGCCCTCGCTGTCCTGGAACTCATTCTGTAGACCAGGCTGGCCTCGGACTCAGAAATTCACCTGCCTCTGCCTCCCAAGTGCTGGGATTAAAGGTATGCACCACCATGCTTGACTGCCCATAGAAGATTTTTTAACCTAGATTTATTATAGTTCACAAGGCCTTTCTGACCAAAAAAACACTGACCTTCTTCTACAGTGGTTTGCAAATAACTTCTGTCTCATAGACTAAGTGACAGCTGGTGGCAGCTTTGTTTCCAGTCCTATCCCTATGCAAGGGAAGGAGGTTGCTCCTCTACATGCCCTCTCTCTGTTACTGACTGATGATTTAACCCTCTCTTAGCTCTGTGTCATTTGGATCTCAAGTTAATGGAGAATTAATGGAGAAGATAGATTGTTTTGATCTGAAAATATTTAATTTCTATTCAAGAATTAAATAGTGATCAAGAACTTCCTATGTCCTATATGTAATTCTAGGAATTAGTGTACTAGTGATTATTTGGTTTCCCATTTTGTAGATATCACAGGAGAGCTCAACTTGGGAAAACATGCTTTAAAGAAGAAAAATTTCACAAGCCATCAGGGATGCCCCCACTCCCTTTTTTGATTTTGTAGCATGATAGAAGCCAGAGGCCAGCTTCTCTTTGGGGCTTCATTCTTCATCCATGAAATCAAACTTTATATGAATTTATTTTGACAAAATTATCTTGTTAGTTTAAAATTGGCATATCAAGGTTAGGCTTTTAAGTCCTATTTCAAGGAAAAACAAAAACCTCTCTCCTCGGCGTCATATTTGCCTCCTTGCAGCACTGGATTTATGAACAATGAATACTTCTTAATACTGTACTTCACATCAGAGGACAACCCATGAATCTCCAAATGTGACAAACTATGCAAGTGTATTGTAAGGTCCCTGATAAGAGTTTTATGTGCGGTTCAGCTAATTGGTGTGCAGTTAAGAGAATTGCCAGGAGAATATAAAGTCAACAGGCTTTCTGTCCATAAACAACAGGGCTGTAATCTCAACTTTCTGTAACCCACAGGCAGGAGAAAAGAGCTTTTTGACAATGAGTAGCTGTTGCCACAATGAGTCATGCTCTTTTCTGTTTGTTCTAAGATTGAGGGGAAAAAAATCTTAGGAGAAAGAATTCTTTGAAAAGCTGTAGAAAGCAGCTGAGCCCAAGTCCTTAAAAACATCATCTTAGGATCATTGTGTTGTTATGGAGGCTGGGGGTGGGTGTGGGGGAAGAATGAGTAAAGAAGGCTCTGGAAAAAGGAAAGAGGAAAGACGGGGAGAGAAAGAAAAAGGGGGGCCAAAGCACTGGACAAGGAAGAGGCTCAGCAGCAGAACAAGAGTGTCCACGAAGTATGTCCCAGGAAGTATGACTCAGCTTGCTGAGCCATGACTATGGAAGAAACCCACACATTCTTCTTGCTTTCATTTACCTGTCTGTCAAGACATTACAAAACAGCTTGGAAAGTTTCATCTCTTTCCGTCTGCCCACGTAGGCCGTGTGTTTGTGACACACACTTCCAGCCGTGTTACTTCTCACAGAGACCTCACACTTTTGGTCACAGTGGGCAGAGTGATTTCCTGTCCACATGGTCGACCTCAGCATAGCCAGTAGGTCTCTTTGGGGAGAAAGCCACTTGTGGGTACAGAAAGCCATTTGCTTTAGTTTTAAAGGAACTGTTGAACTTATTCTGGGTTTCCAGTCGAGACCAAGAAAAAGAGGAGTGGCTAACTCTCTCGTGGATGTTTTTCAAACCACAGTGATTGGATTGTTGGAGTCTAATAACTCTTACAAGTGACATAATTGTCCACATGGGACCAGGGGTGAGATTTTGCTTAGTGGTAGAGGTAAGAGATAGATTTGTATCTTAAGATGCTATTCTAGTGGTTCTAGTAAAGTAGTAAAAATGGTTCTGGTAAAGTTGTGTGAAGCCGTGGGTCTCCCAAAATGGTCTGTGAAGAGAATGATTCCCTCGGTTATAAGCACTGTCCATAGACATAGTTTCAACATTATGACAAACAATTATGAGACTTAAAGACTCATTACAAATTTGCAAACACATATGCCAGCAAGATTTTGCTGAAAGGATCCTGATATAGCTGTCTCTCGTGAGGCTATGCCAGTGCCTGGCAAACACAGAAGTGGATGCTCACAGTCAGCTATTGGATGGAACACTGGGCCCCCAATGGAGGAGCTAGAGAAATTACCCAAGGAGCTGAAGGGGTCTGCAACCCTATAGGTGGAACTATAATACGAACTAACCAGTACCCCCTGAGCTCGTGTCTCTAGCTGCATAGGTAGCAGAAGATGGCCTAGACAGCTATCATTGGGAAGAGAGGCCCCTAGGTCTTGCAAACTTTATATGCCCCAATATAGGGGAACACCAGGGCCAAGAAGTGGGAGTGGGTGGGTTGGGGAGCAGGGTGCAGGGAGGGTATAAGGGACTTTCAGGATAGCATTTGAAATGTAAATGAAGAAAATACCCAATAAAAAATTGGAAAAAGTTAAAATAAAAAAGGAAACACACACACACACACACACACACACACACACACACACACACACAAATTGCAAACACAAGCTCATGGCAAATATCCAGGGTCTTTCAGACACAGATGGTCCTATCCTGGTGAAAGACTGAAAAAGAATCTTCTTTTAGTGATACTAATGACTGCTGAGCTCAAACAGATTGGGACAGTCTTACCAGTTTTGTGTCAGATGCTGCAAAGAGTATCTGCTTCAGGTGACTTGTATGCAAATGAAGAAAAAGGGGTCCCTAATATGTTCAATTGTTTGCACATTTTTGTCTTAGTCCATGTGTTTGTCTCTGAGGCAGAATTGGCACCAGAAGTCCTAGTGGCAACATAGCTTAAATTTAATATTTAGAAGTATGGTAAAAATGTCAAAATGAGGTTGGACTGACACTCTGTTCAACCAGTGAGACATTCCCAAAGGCACGGTTAAAGGAGCTTGGGAGTCACATTCCTCATGTGTTTGTTTGTTTGTTTGTTTGTTTGTTTTAAGGAAAACGGTGCTCTGTGTCAGGAGTAACAAACACAAAGTGAATTATCTCATCTGACATATTCAACATCCTCTGCATATATTGGGGGGGGGAGGAAATCCTTTGAAAGGAACATAAAGAGGAAAAAGAGTTAATTTAATCAACATCCTTACAAAAATAAAGTCAGTATATAATACTTTAAGAAATATACCAGTGAATGTTTCATTTAGAAATCCAGGTGGAGGCTTCTGTCAAAAAAAAATTAGCTAAATAGAATAGATCAATTTATTGTTCACATTTCATTTTTCAAGAATCATTTTGAAATTCTCTTTGTATTTCATGGTTAGCTGCTTGTCATGGTGAGACACAATGCCTTTAGAGTTGTCAGTGTGATAAGGTGGAAAGCCAGAGTTCAAATCAAGCCGCCCAAGCATTTGAATCATCTTTAATATCTTGATCTGGTGTGCACAGAGGTGTGCTGCTGATGTCTGTCTTTCACTCAGTGAACAGAGAAAAGGGAGACTCAATAGGATTCACTCTTGAATACTTGTCAATTGGACAAGGATGCTTTCTATTGCCCGACAAGCGTGGACATTCAAAAAAAAAAAATCATAGGATGTATCTCAGAAGAAGTTATTATCACTGTGACCTTTTTTAACGGCAAGAACTTCACTCAGACTCCAGTAGCAGTTGGTCAATACCTGCTCAAATGGGCCACTGTATTCATGCGGCTCAAGTCATTTTTCCACAAGCAAGTCTCACAAAACCACTTGCAGTTCAGACTTCTGTTGATAATGCCCAAATTTAACTCAATCAGAACCTGTGAAAATGGCTCCTGGGAACACAGCAGGCTGCCGGGTGAGCCACAAACTCGCCGGAGCTTTAGAACCTCTATATTAATTTTTCTACTGATCAACTGGTAACGTTTTAGGAACATGAAAGGCACTGAGCCGCAGTCTTGTCTTCCCCGGTAATGTGGTACAACAGAGAAGCAAAGAGTTTTCTGTGTCACAAACATATGGATGTAAGGGTGGGCTTTATTTAACACAAGCCGTAAGTCTAATGTCCCTATGAGACAAAGCATACTTTGCCCTGTAGTGAATCGTGTTCAGCAAATGATAATCCTTTGTGATAGCAATGGTGATGGCTTCCTCTTTCCGTTAGCCTTGACATCCTAACCATTGTGCTATGCTAGATGGAGATAGTTTAAAATGGGGGGGGAGGGAGGGAGGAAATGTGTGTGTGTGTGTGTGTGTGTGTGTGTGAGAGAGAGAGAGAGAGAGAGAGAGAGAGAGAGAGAGAGAGAGAGAGAGAGAGCAATAATAAACCCCTATTTCCTTGTTTTCTGGTATTTATTTGAACTGACACTATCTGCCTTTGAGACAAGGTGTCTATAACGTACTGGCCAGGACTACATATATGTTCACCCTAGTCTCACACTCATGGCAATCCTCCTACCTCAGCCTGGGCTTATATATATGAGCTAACAGGCTCAGTTTCCCCATAGTTTTCAAAGGGAAAAGGTCACATCCTGAATATCCTAGATTGCAATATGGCTAGCTTCTTCACGTCTTGCGTTGCTTTTTAATTAGTCGTGTGTATGTGTTTTTATTGTGCTATACTGGATATTAAGAATATTTCTGAAATTTCCTGACTCATCTCATAGAAACGTATCTTTCCTGGTGAATAAAAAGTGAAAGGTTCAGAGGCTTGTTGACAGAAACAAACAGCAGAGTCTCACCATGGCCATGTGACCGTGGAATTAGCATATCCACAAGACATCCAGCTGGAGAGTCCAGATTTCCTTTTGAAATCAACAAAGCACCAGCCTTTCACTGATGCTCAGTGAAGATAAAGGACACTGCCAACCAGTGCTTTTAGAAGCCTTTGAGCTTCTAACAGACAAGTTTCGTGTTCACAAAGACCAGGGGTAGAAAAGAAAAATCTTTACACCCAGGGACACACTGGACAGAGCTGTGCATCTCATCTCTGCTTCTCTGTCTTTTCTGTTTTGGTTATAGGTGCTGGATTCTATACAATTAATATATTCTCCAGAAATTCAAAGGAGTCCTATCAAGAACCAAAGTTTGACAAAAGCCTAGCAAACAGGAACATGGAGGCCTACAGGGAGGTGATCCCTGGCACAGTCCTTGTAATTCCTTGCAATTTTTGACAGTTAGTGCATGAGCACAAGAGAATAATCTGGAAAGATGTCATGACCAGAAACTCAGATCTATTATGGTGAAAGATTGTGGCTTCCATAGCTCAGCCGTGTAGAGCAAGCAGGGTGGGGGTAGGGAGGGTGAGTTTATGGAGATACAAAGGAAATATCAATTGTTTTCCTTAAGTTAACATCAGCAATGAGGCTAGTGTTTTATGTCAGTAATACTCCTGTAAATTCCTGTAGCAAAGGAGATTAACCAGAATCCTAGAGGAGCCATTCTGTGTGTGTGTATGTGTGTGTGTGTGTGTGTGTGTGTTTATGTGTGTCTGTGTATGTGTGTGTATGTGTGTGTCTGTGTATCTGTGTGTGTGTATGTGTGTGTGTATGTGTGTGTGTGTCTATGTGTATGTGTGTGTGTCTTTGTGTATGTGTGTGTATGTGTGTATATGTGTGTGTATGTGTGTGTATGTGTGTG
>NC_034591.1:25957806-25968985 GCF_900095145.1 Mus pahari
TGTGTGTGTGTGTGTGTGTGTGTGTGTGTGTGTGTGTGTAGTTTTTATATAAACAGGTGAGTAGCACAAAGACTGGACTGTAGTGGATGCTGTTGTTTTAAGGCTAAGTTCTCCCTTCCAAATGGGGCCATTGACTACAGTCTAGTCTCTGCTTTTACCAAAGTTGTTTACTAGAAAATTCTTTTAGTCGAGAATTCTGTCCCAAAGTATATGTCCCCTGTACTCCAAGGATCCCTGCCTCCAGTGACTACCCAGTTCGGGATACAGAAGCAGATGCTCGCAGTCAGCTATTGAATGGAACACAGGGCTCCCAATGGAGGAGCTAAAGAAAGTACCCAAGGACCTGAAGGGGGCTGCAACCCTGTAGGTGCAACAACAATATGAACTAACCAGTACCCCCAGAACTCGTGTCTCTAGCTGCATATGTAGCAGAAGATGGCCTAATCGGCCATCACTGGGAATAGAGGCCCCTTGGTCTTGCAAACTTTATATGCCCCAGTACAGGGGAAGACCAGAGCCAAGAAGTGGGAGTGGGTGGGTAGGGGAGCAGGATGGGGAGGGGGCTGGTATAGGAAACTTTCGGGATAGCATTTGAAATGTAAATAAAGAAAATATCTAATAAAAAAAAGAAGAAATGCAAATCTGTCTAGTTCGCCTTGGTTGGAACTAGTTTGAAAGGCTCTCCCAGGTCTATAGCTAAGGCTCTATGATGACTACATACTCCAACTCAAATTCTTCCTTCACTTTGTCTTTCTTCAGTTATCAAATATACTGTTCTTTAAGATGTGGAGATTCCCATATATCTATTTCAGAATCTTCTCCCAAAGAACTTAAGGTGATAGGATGTACCTATAGTACTCCAAAGTGGGCTTCACTTACGTTCATAAGAAGACATTTAAAAATCAAAGATGCATAGCTATTCTTCCAGTGTGACACAATAGATTGTGGACAATATGTATAGGACTCCTTTGGCAAAATATGCTGAAGAAATCAACATAATGTTTTCTGTTCAAAGTTGTCATCACAGAATTTTTGATAAAAATTTCATTATTAGGAAAACTTTGAAAAGAGCCATCCTCTCATTGGATCCCATATGACTCAAATCGTCCTCAGAGTTTCCCTGCAAGGATTATCTTAATTTTCCCCAAATGATAGAATTTAAAACTGTCACTGTTGGGTAGAGATGTCCACAGTAGGGAAAACTCGCTTTTCAAAAGTACCTAAAAGTATAGATGTGACTGAAGTTAAACTTGAAGCTTTCTATAAAAATATCCAGGATTGTTCGTAGTTTCAAAAAGATAAATGTATAAACCTCACAGTGTGCAATGTTTAACATACATTCCACACTGTCTTTCAAATTGACTGCAGATACAATCACTAAACCTTAGAAGCCAATGTAAGCTGAGTCTTGCTGACTCTTTTTAAGCATAACACATACAGACAGCGATAGCTTTTTAAATATCTGGGACAATTTGTAATATTTCATGGGGGAAATTGGAAAGATACTTTATACCTTTAGGCAAGAGTGAATTATTTCAAACACCAAGTGGTTCCAAATCCCACTGAGCTCAAGAAGTTGAATTTCCAGAGATTTCCAGTGGGCACAGCACTTGGCATAATAAACTTTCTCTCCTGTTTCCTTCCCTCTACTTCAAATAGCCACATGCCCTCTAACCAGCCCTTGTGACAAACCTCAGTGTTGAATGATGGATAATAGTCATTTTCACAAATTCACTTTAAGGACTATGTTTTGTTTCCAAATATGAAAGCTGTGGGAACCATTCCCTTAGGAAAACAGTAAAAATACAATCAACACAGTTGAAATTTCAAAAGTCAAATTTATAACTCTACACTACAGCCTAGTTTCTCCCTCTGGGCACTGTGGTATTACAGGCAGCATAAAGGGCTCCATTGGCATGTAAAGATTAGTCTAAGGCTATGAGAGCTGGGAAGGACCTGGAGATAAACCGTTTTCTCTGTCTTTCTTTTATGGGTGAGACAAAAGGCTCTGGTAAGTGATGGCAGAACAAAGAAGAGAGAAAATTCAAAGCCAGAGCCATAAAGTTCCTAAGATTATTTTAGCAATCTTATGAGCAGCCCAGTCACTCAGAGCACTGGTTCCTCTCCAAACCCTTCCTTAAGACTCTACATGGAAGCCTACACCTCTACCAGATAATCTATCAGGAAGCTGACATTGCTGTAAAGGTAAAAGATGGAAAATCTGTCATAGAGTGACCACATTTACTTTGACCCTTTGTGCATGTTTCTTTTACATAAAATGGATGAGGAGGACATGCTGCGAACACTGATGAGCTGGTGGCATACAAGTAGAAAGCTGGTCCTGTGCTCTCTTTATCAGTCACCATGAGTCGGGGACTCACACCCAACACCTTTCTCTCTTGCGAAGCATTCAAAAAGATCTGCTATTGTTTTGTGCCCAAACACTTGATTTGCCTAATCTAATTTGTCATGGAATATTTCTTGCTCTCCTTAAGAATTCTTAAGATTTCAATATCTACTTCAGCCTCCCATCCCCTGCTTTCTTGGCACCATGAATTAATTTATGTTTTTATATTTGTGCAGCATTTAGATTTCTTTACTTAGAGGAATTTTCTGCAAAGATATCTCACAATCCCAGGTAGAGATCCATGGTTTTGAGCTGGGGAGATGGTTAGGCAGTAAAGTGCTTCCTAAAGTGTGCACTATGCAAACCCCCCCCCCACCAACCCATTACAAAAGGAAGGTACACTGATATATACTTGTAATCCTAACATTTGAGAGACAGAGACAAGTGGATACCTGTTACTCAAATAGCCAGCTAGTTTATCCTAATTGGCCCTACATCCCCACGAGAAACTCTGTCTCAGTACACAGGTGTGCACACACACACACACACACACACACACATGTTCACACAAATTAAAAAATGTAAGGTCTGGATATGAGGAGCCAGGATCTGCTGTGAGAGACTGAAAGGGACTACAGAAGTTTGAGACTTCCTTGCAAAAGATCAAATCACAAGGCATCTTATATAAGGAATGATTCCCTGGTTCTCTCTCTCTGTATCTCTCTCTCTCTTTTTTTTTTTTTTTTTTTTTTCAAAATGCTGAAAACTTTTAAATCCTTTGAAGCTGTGACTTCTCCACAAGAGACAATTTTCCATCAGGCACTTTCTACAAAGCAAATAGAGGGAGGTGTGAGTCATCCCTGAGATGGATTTCACATGTTCTCTTAATAATGTGAGCTTTGTAGCGAACAAAAGGTAGACTATTTGGCATTGGTATTTGCGTAATAAGAGAGCTGCTCTTGGTGGTCAGCGCCATCTATGTCCATCTAGGTGGGAGGTAATGACAGAAAAGCTATGTTCCAAAGGCTCAGTCAGTGGGAGGGAACAGAGTCGATGCAAAACGAGCTTTAGAGGACAAAAAAATCCAGGCACCAAAGCCACTTCTTACAGGAATTTTCCCTATCTGCAGAATGCTTTCACAAAACTCAGTAAGCTGACACTGAAGATTCCATAAGAACTTTATACAAATATGCAGCATACATATGATACCTGACTATAATATAGCTAATAAATTATAGCAATTATTTTAATCATCATATACATTCTGCAGTATTTGTTTTGTTTCTTGAGGCAGGGTCTCTCCCTATGAGACAGCTTTGGCTGTCTTAGAACTCATTAGGTAAAACAGGCTGTCCTTGAACTCATAGAGATCCGCCTGCCTCGAAAGTGCTGGGATTAAAGGTGTGCACAACCATGACTGGCCATCAAATAAAATTTAAATTTTCAAGTTAACATCTCTGTTGGATGTCCATCCACATACAACTGAAAAACGTTTTACAACAAACTTTTAAATTTTGTTTTTGTTCATTATTTTACGAATAGGGGTTTTGCCCGTATACATGTCCGTGTACCAGACACATGGCTGGCACTCTCAAAGACCATAAGAGAGTATTAGATTCTCTGGACCTGGAGTTAAAGACAGCCATTAGCCACCATGTTGATACTGGTAATCCAACTGGATCCAACAGGAGCAGCCAGTGCTCTTAATCGCTGAACCATCCCTCCTGCCATGTAACATTAATTCTTCAGATATCATTCCACCCTCTTTGTTTTTCTACCAAAGCTAATGAAAGTTGTTTCCTTTTTTATTATTCATTTCTCCATCACCGCCTAAAAGTCCTCCTATTAATAAATACATGAAGAGAAGAGTTAGTGTCTAGAACAACTTACTGTATGATTAGATCATGAATGTTGACAGTTAAATAAATATTAAAAATTTAATGACAGCAGAGATTGAAATAGCAGCTCTCAATCTGATAAGATTTCCAGCCAGGCAGTGGTGGCACACACCTTTAATCCCAGCACTTGGCAGGCAGAGGCAGATGGATTTCTGAGTTTGAGGACAGTCTGGTCTACAGAGTGAGTTCCAGGACAGCCGGGGCTACACAGAGAAACCCTATCTAGAAAAAAATAAAAATAAAAATACAAAATACCCCCCAAAAAAAGAAAAGAAAAGAAAAAGAAAAAAGAAAAAAATATGATTTCCACTAGGGTTAAGGGAAATGCAGGCCAATGCTTTCTTTTTATAGATGAGAGACATGAGACATGAAGAGTCTGCGTGATTTGTTCAGAATGAAAAAGTGTTTTCATGACAAGGAAAGGCAATGACGGCTATGACTTGGGGTTTTGGTGAAATTTTTTTTGAACTAAAATTTATCTGTAGACCTTAAGTGTTCAGTATACAGTCATATTTGTACTTGCATCAGTCAAGAATAGAACAGTTCTGGAGCACAGGGGATCCCATGAGTTTCCTCTAGCCATCACCCCTGTGGTAAACGGCATCCTGCTCCTGTCACCAGTGAATAGATTCACATGATTTAAAATTCATCTTTACTGATATGAATGTTTTCTTTTGTGTCTCGTTTCTTCTACTCAACAATTACTGCCTGACATTCAGCTATTGCTGCTACATTGCTAATCATCCCTTCAGATTCACTGTTGCGTAATATGCCACTATGTAAGTTACATCTTTCGGGACCATTTGCGTATTGTTCACAGGTTGGGGGTGCCGTAAGCATCGCTGTGTCTTTATTTGGATATATGGGCCTACACCATTTCTGCCAAGTATATATTAACTATGGAATCTGGTTTATAACTTGATGTACATATAAGAAACTCAATCTTTTGGCTATGATAGCAGCCTTGACATGTAAATTCTTCAGCTTGGCTGGACTTCATCCCATATATTCAACCATGGAATGACGAAATATAGAGAAGGGGAGGAGAGACGCCTTTTGAATGCTATTGGTAGGGATAGTGCCACATTCTAGGTGTCTTGACTAGTCACTCAGTCAGCAGACACTTTAAAACCTAGGGTCAAATACTGCGTGCTCTCTCTCTCCTCTCTCTCTTCTCTTCTCTTCTCTTCTCTTCTCTTCTCTTCTCTTCTCTTCTCTTCTCTTCTCTTCTCTTCTCTTCTCCTCTCTCTCTCTCTCTCTCTCTCTCTCTCTCTCTCTCAATTAGTAGGCATTTTATCTACAAATCTGTCATATCTTGTTTCTTCTTTATAACACTACCCATCCTTCAGGACTTTCTCTATTAGAGCCTTTCTTTTTAAATTTTTTAAATTATTAAACTAAATGTTTTTTTTTTTCAAAAACAGTTTTTTATTAGATATTTTCTTCATTTACATTTCAAATGCTATCCTGAAAGCCCCCTATACCCTCCCACCCATTCCCGCTTCCTGGCCCTGGCATTCCCCTATACTGGGGCATAGGGTTTCAGACCCCTTCAGCTCCTTGGGTACTTTCTCTAGCTCCTCCATTGGGGATCCCTGTGATCCATCCAATAACATACTGTGAGCATCCACTTCTGTATTTGCCAGGCACTGGCATAGCCTCACAAGAGACAGTTATATAAGGGTCCTGTCAGCAAAATCTTGCTGGCATGTGCAACAGTGTTTGGATTTGGTGGCTGTTTATGGGATGGATCCGTTAATCAGCACACAAAAAAGAAAACTTTTTAAAATTTACTTATCTAGTTAGTGTGTGAATGCATGAGCACTTGAGTGTGTGTGTGTGTGTGTGTGTGTGTGTGTGTGTGTGTGTACATGAACACAATGGCATATCAAGCTACACATTGGGAGATCACAGTAAAGCTTGTTGAAATAGGTAGTCTCTATGTAGGTCCTGGGGATTGAACTCAGGTTTCTGGCTTGGCAGTGAGAAATTTTTCCTCAATAAGCCATCCTGCTTGGACCAGATAATTGTTTCCCTTATGCTATCATCATATGGACTTTTTTTTTTTTTTTTTTTTTTTTTTTTTTGATATTCCCAACTCGCAGACTTATAGACTCACAGTCTCTTCTGTTCCTTCTGCTAGCCCTCTTTCCTTTTCCAGGGGCACCCTTCATGCTCAGGCAACATGTATTACCTGACCCTATTCTCTTTTTTCTGATTCCCTTTCCCTTACTATCTCTTTTCCCATCTCATAGGATCTACATGTGGAAGAAAATATGTATTATTTCTCTTGCTGAGTCTGATTTATTTCTTTTAGTAGTTTCCATCTCCTTTTATTTTCCTGAAAATGCCATGATTTTTTCCTTTATGTTTAAATAAAAGCCCATCTGTAAATCTACTGTCTGTTGATAGCAGATAGGGAATGGGGCTATACTAGATAGTAGCCATCAACAGGCAAATGGATAAAGAAAATGTGGCCCATATACTTGTTCCAGACTCTTCTCATCTCCCTAATCCATACTCAGTTTCATTGCTACTAGTCTACCGGAGCTCTCCAATTTACCTTAAATAAACACACACACACACACACACACACACACACACACACACACACAGTTAATCATCAATTTGCAAGGAATAAGTATCTCGTTGCTTCATGATCTACATCATTAGGTGATAAGTTATATGATGGCTGATATATGTCTTCTTACTTCCCATATATACTTAGAGTTTCTGAAATCACTCTAGAAGTTTGTTACTAAGAGGTATCACGAGCCCCCCCCCCCCGTAATTATTTTGTGCATAGTTGCAGTTTATTACAGTGAAAAGACACACCCAGAAAAGAGGAAACCAAGAAAGGGGATAGCATTTGAAATGTAAATGAAGAAAATACCTAATTTAAAAAAAAAAAAAAAGAAAAGAAAAGAGAACAGGCTCACAGGCAGAGTTTAAGGACGTCAGAGATAAGCTTCCAAGGGTTCCCTCCCAGAGAAGTCACAGGGCTACTGCTAACTTTTTCACAACACATCTGTAATTCTAACCATTGGGAAACTGGTGGATGTCTGAGATTTCGAGGCCAGTGTGGCTTACATGTGGTTTACATGCGTGTTGCAACCATCCAGGTTAAATAGCAAGACCCTGCCTAAATAAGAAAGACAAGAAAACAGAAAGAAGGGGGAAGACAAGAAGGAAGCAAAGCAAGGAAAAAGAAAAGAATATTGTGTCAGAAAACCTGCTCAAAAGGCTATTCTGACTCCAGGTAAACACTCTTCCGTTGAAGCCTAGGATAGAAGATTTCAAAGACTCTCTTCCAGACTTTATGAAACTTGTTAGATCTTCTGTCATTTAGCCTATTGGTTATTTACTTCCCCTTATCCAAGTGTACTTAGGTCACAACTCCATAATGTACATTGGAGATTCTGAATCACAGATAAAAGGCAAAGAAGTCAGGTTAGGCATATATTTGCACTGACACCAAAACTGTTCTCATTCCATACCTAATCTTATATTTCCCAATTTGTGTTTCTTGACAGAATTTCATGTAGGTAACTTAGCTTGGCAAAAGTAGCTTGTCTGAAACTCTTCAGCACCCCACTGACCATGCCGCACACATGGTGGGGAGCGTAGGCATTTAACCGCCTTCCTATCTGAAAAATCTACATTCTACTTCTTTTTAGTTTCCTTCCTGATGTCTGGGATTAAGACTACTGAGGTAACAGCTGTGTCAAAAAGGTCATTAAACGTAATTCATTTATAGAACTCTGATTTCTTTTTTGGGCTAAGACCATTAATTTCTGATAAAAAAACGTTCTGTGTATTCATACAGGAACTCATTTAGAAAAATGGTGTTCATTTAAACACCGGAGGAACACCTTATTTTTCTTCCTGGGCTTAATTGAACAATCTTAATACAGAGCAAATTAAGTAAGGTAGGGTCTAAGCATCCCCACAAAGTAATTGTTCACTCTGTTTAGTAAGATGTATGCTTAATGAAAACCATATTTTTTCCATAGGTGTAGAAAATAAGACAGTGGTAGTTTGTCAAGTCACTCAGTCCATATATTCAGATTTTCCAGCCACCACCACTGAAGATTGTGGTAAATTAGTTGGCTTCACATCTTAGATAAAAGCAATTAATGCCAATAATTAATGTCTCCCAAGCTGGCAAATTTAAAGTAGAAATAACTAGGTGCCTGGTTTCATTCATTTCGGACAAAAAAAAAAAAAAAAAAAGTCTCATGGTACCTTTGTTTCATGATCAATCTATGCTAAGGAAATCCTGCTTGGAGATTAATAATAAACAATCACCCCTCAGTAGAAATATAATAAACCAACTGAAGAGGCACATGAGAAGCAAGTCACACTGAGCACTGGAATTCAGCCCCTGGCTCATTCCTTTATCCTGTCCCACTGTCTTTGGAAGCTGAAATCTTTGTGGAAAATGCATTGTCTTGCACTTATGATGCATACAACAGTGTGTCTTCCAGCATATTCATGTAACAGGCCCAACCAGGCACAGACCACATCCTTGCTCAGGTTTTGAGCAGAGTGAGATAGGCCTCCCCTAAAGTCTGCTTCTTCCTTGCCAACGGTCAGTCGGTGCTCTATCCCCACAGCACTAGAATTACGGCTTAGCTTGAGCCCTGCTTCTAAAGTGGGTGCTGGGGTTCTGAACTCAGTTATGTGGGTGCTGGGGTACCAATTTGGGTTCTAACCCTTGCATGAAATATGTTTTACAAACTGAGCCATCTCTTAAGCCTGTCCACGACGCAACTTTGTAAGTTGAGCTTGTTAATCTTTGTAAGACCTAGCTAAATCCGAGTTTCCTAATTTAAATCTAACAATTATTTAGTAGAACAGAAATTCTTATTTCTTCTGATCTCCGGGTAAGGAATCTGATTCTGACTTGTGAGATGAGTTAGAGTTCCTCCATTAGAAGTTACTGAGGCAACTCATAATGATGCTCAAAGAATGCCTCTCCAGAGGGGCCTATTTAAAAAAATATATGAAAAAAATCCAAATTACACATGTATCATCATAGTAGGTCTTGTGGATGAAGAGTCATGTTAGCAGGAGTTACACCTGGTGGCTGCTGTACCCAGAAGGGCTAAAGGGTAGACAGAGAGAGAGAGAGAGAGAGAGAGAGAGAGAGAGAGAGAGAGAGAGAGAGAGAGAGATCTGAGACTTGCAGTCTTGTAAGTTTGTCCTTTCAAAGAGCAGCACAAGATGAAAGAATCTCAACTCCTCTTTTCTGGCTTCTGGCTCCCCTCGCTCGCGGCTTTGATTCCTATGATAAACTCAGAAGCAAATAAGTTTGCATTAAGGTCCTACTCTGTCCTATCCAAAAACAAACCAGTACATTTTAAGTGTGTCGGTGACTCTTTGATGTCATGAAAGACACTAATGGCCCTTAATTTCCAGGGGGCCTTTCAGGTTCCAGAAGGCCCTGTGTCCTTTCTCACTTTTTCCCCCACACAGAGTCATATGCTGCTTAATGAGACTGGAAAACAGACCCCCCCCCCCCAAAGCAGACCAAGTGCTTTCTGGGTGCCTAGAAGATAAGAAAGCTCTTGTCAAATCACTGCAAAGGCCATCTGGAAAGTAATCTTGCAGAGGTTCTAGAGAAAACCGGCATATCTAGTGACTTCTTTTGTGATTGGGCTACCTCACTAAGGATGATATCCTCCAGATACATCCATTTGCCCAAGAACTTCATAAATTCATTGTTTTTAATAGCTGAGTAGTACTCCATTGTGTAAATGTACCACAGTTTCTGTATCCATTCCTCTATTGAGGGACATCTGGGTTCTTTCCAGCTTCTATAAGGCTGCTATGAACATAGTGGAGCATGTGTCCTTATTACCAGTTGGAAGATCTTCTGGGTAAATGCCCAGAAGAGGTATTGCTGGGTCCTCCGGTAGTACTATGTCCAATTTTCTGAGGAACCGCCAGACTGATTTCCAGAGTGGTTGTACGGCAAGCCAAATCTGAAGAACAAAGTGCAAATGAAGAGAGGAGCGTGGGGGTGGGGGGGTACTGGCTTTTTGTGATTAAAACCACAGCTCTATCCTGGATCCTTGGACTTCTTATGAGACCCAAGCACTGTTTAAAGTTTCATCTGGGATCCACGAAAGCTGGTATCAATCTGGTCTAAAGTATCTTTAGGAAGGTTAGGGATCTAAGAAGAGAAGTAGGCCAGGAGAAAGACAAGCTTGTGAGCAATGTCAGAGCAAGCGCACTGGCCACGATGCTTTTTCTGAGTCAGTTTTATTTGCACCAACTGCCTACAGCAGAAATATGCCTTCACCATTCCTGACCGGATGTGGACGTCGTATGGGTGGGTAGGCAATGAGCATCGGAAGTGGAGCACCGGAAGTTAAAACGGACAGGCTCAGGTCTGCTCCTCACACCCTCTTCAGACTAGATTGCTCTCTAAAACCTCATCCGTGTTTCAAAAGGCTACTTTTCTCCAGGTGGCCCTTTTAGATTCACACTGCTGCATGTCCCTACTCAGTTATAGCTGTCACACACCTAAAAGGGCAGCTGTGTAGTGCACATCTGAAGTGGAACTCAGTGTAGAGTGAGTTACTGATCTCTACCCACTTTGATCACTCAGATCAAATCCCTCTCCTGGCCCTCCTCATCCCTCTCACCATGCTTACTAATGTCACTTGAAAGAGTTTCTGGGTTACTAAGATGAGAATCACACTCACCCCTTGTTATCACAGGGTCATTGAACACAACAGGTAACTTGCATGCTTAGAAATGAGTGTGACAGGGTTCCTTCAGCAGAATCTTGCTGGCATGAGCATTAGTATCTAGGTTTGGTGGCTGATAATGGGATGGACTCCCGAATGGGGTAGTCTCTGGATAGTCCATCCTTTCATCTTAGCTCTAAATTTTGTCTCTGTACCTATATCCTTTCATGGGTATT
>NC_034591.1:25969350-25995528 GCF_900095145.1 Mus pahari
GGGGGGGGGGGTATAGGGAACTTTCGGGATAGCATTTGAAATGTAAATAAAGAAAATAAAGAAAAAAAAGAATAAAAAAAAGAAATGAGTGTGACATAGATTATGAATTTAGAACCTTCAGCTATTACCTCCATTCCCAAAGGACCACAGTCTAGCATGCTTGGACAGCTGTTAAGTTTTTCCTGCCTGGTCCGTGGCTGGGCAGACCAGTGTTAGACCCGTGGAGAGACTTAGTTGGAGGACCATCTGGAGGTACTATTGGAGAAATAGATGACATCAAGCTGGTTAAGGGACAGGAAAAAGAATCAAGAGCAGTCAGCCATTGTGGGCAGGGTCCTGCCTACTTTGAAGCAGAGTCTAAGCATGCCTTATTCTTCCTTAATCTATAGACCTACATGCTGCTCTTGGTGATTCTACAAGCCACCACCCCACACCCCAGGAGCTAAAGAGTAATTTGTCCCTCTCAAGTATGTAGAAACAGCAATAAGGCAATGCATGATACCTTAATTAACACATTTTCTGATAAGACAGCCTTATTTTAAAACAACAAAAAGAGGTGTGTGTGTGCGGGGGATGGTGTTAATAATTCATCCCTGGGAAACAAAGCTCCTGTAACAAAACAACTAAGTTATCTGTCAGAGCTGTCAGGATGCTGCTGTCTCTTCAACGGGGATGGACAGAGAGACTCACTGAGCAGCAGCTAGATCAGCTACCCAGAGGTCATTGATGTCCCTTAGTCCTCCTCGCAGGACAGTGTTTGGTGGCGACACTTCTCTGACACCCTGCTCTAAAGAATGTCCCAGTGCCTGGCGAACACAGAAGTGGATGCTCACAGTCATCTATTGGATGGAACACAGGGCCACCAATAGAGGAGCTAGAGAAAGTACCCAAGGAGCTGAAGGGGTCTGCAACCCTATAAGTGGAACAACAATATGAACTAACCGGCACCCCCTGAGGTCATGCCTCTAGCTGCATATGTAGCAGAAGATGGCCTAGTCGGCCATCATTGGGAAGAGAGACCCCTTGTTCTTGCAAACTTTATAGACCCCAGTACAGGGGAACAACAGGGCCAAGAAGGGGGAGTGGGTGGGTAGGGGAGCGGGGGGGGGTATAGGGGACATTGGGGATAGCATTTAAAATGTAAATGAAGTAAATACCTAATAAAATTGGAAGAAAAAAAAAGACTTCAACTTAGAAAAAAAAAAAAAAAAAGAATGTCTCCTTGATTCCCTACTAGAAAGCAGAAACTGCTAGGCAGAAAGACAGATTGCCTCTTTATCTCTATAGTCGATCCCTTCCTTTCTTCCTTCTTTCTGTTCTCTCTCCCCTCTACATTTCAGATTGAGAATGAAGAGACAGAGATGAGCAAGAAAGCCTGAACTTCTTCTGGAACATCTGCCATTGTTTGCAGGCCCAGGAAAAGCAGTCTCTTTTAGTTCTTCGGGGGAGTGGGGGACTGATTCCCTTCTAGAGGGTGAAGCTCCTTTATGGTAAAAAGACAGCGAGGCTGAGCATGGCGGTACTTGCCTGTGGTACCAGCTGCTTAGAAGATTAGGAAGGAGGATCTGCAGCTGAAGGCCACCAGGGCTACATAGTGTTTCATGTCTCAAAAGAATAAGAGGTGGAAATACGCTCTGTCACCTCCAGCTGCTTGTAGAGATTGGAAGTCATCCCAGCCTTGGCATTGACTTGTCCAGCTGACCCGATCCAGATAGAGATGCTCAGCTCCACCATTCTAAGACTCTCGTGGGTGTCTCTTGTGGTCGACAGAACATTTTGTGCCATTTTAATTGGTGTTTATGACCTTTTCAAACTAGAGTTATGCACTTTTTCACTTTCATGTGTCCCAAAAGGCTATTTCTATGTCTCATTTACTTCTGCTCATAAATTATTACTGAAAATTATAAATATCCACTAGAAAATGAGAGCCCTAAAGAATAATACAAGAAGGAAGAAAATCAAACTCACTGATTGTACCACTAATTGCTAAGCTACCGACGTTTCTGTATTTGATTCTTTGTCCCTGTTTATTCAAGTGGGTAAGCCCATCTTGTACAATCTCTGTCTCGTACAGATGACCTAAACGACACCTATTGAGGCAGAGAAATAGGTTCTTGAACACTTTCAAACAATTAGATCCCCTGACCCACACCTCCCTCAAACCTCAAAGTCTCCACCATGGACCGAGCTCTAAGAGAAGTCAATACTCAATGCAAGCTACGTGCAGACCTTTCTCTCTGACTAACCTTGCCTTCACATTGTCATCTTTAATCCAACATACAGGTTGATAGGAGACAAACTTGATGACCTAATAAAATGAGAGTTTATCAAAATTCCCACCTCCTCCTGTGCGAGGTACAGTCCATTTTTTTTCCTTCCAGTGAACCGTATGGCCAAAAGACTTGTTTTTCAACTATTTACTTTAAGATAAGGAGTAGCAGGAGGGACTTCAATAAGCTTTTGATTTGGAATAGTTCCCTGAAGGTTACTTTAGTGGATTTGCATACTTGAGTCACAGATTAGCCATTCATCAGCTCACAATGAATGTAAATGAGGGGTAGTTTCTAGCAGGGAAAAAAAAAATGTTCAGTCACAAAAAAAAAGGAGAAAAATGTTCAGAAGTAGACCAAGGAGGACACCAAGTAACAGGGAGAGGTTAGGTGGCTTCTCCTAAAGGAAACAGAGGGAGAAAAGGAAATATGAAGCAATTTCAAAACCTCCAAGAGTTTGTCAAGCTTACAAAGCATCGTGCCTTCCCCTATATTTCCTGAGTGAAATTATGAGTGTAGAGCTGATTAATCTATTGAAAACTCACAGTGGGGTTGGGTGATGGAGGGAGCATAGGAAGTAATTGTTTATGAAGCTGGACTTACGCAGCTGAAGGGAGTAACATTGAATCCCATAGTTGAATTTACGTACTTGGTCCGGCCTCCTTTCAGTGGAGTCCAACTCCTTACTCATAATTGAGTATTTTAGACATAGTCTACTATACATTTATTTAAAATAAACTTGTACAGTTGCATCAAGCAATTAGACCCTGCGGAATCTTTCTTAAAGAAGCAGAAACATCACATGAACTCTTCTGCAATTAGTCAGATTTAATTCCAGAGTGCCAATGGTTGCCACACTATTGAACCAGGTCATCCATATGGAGACTTCCTTTTAAAGGATTTCAATACAACAATAAATAAGAAACAGTACAACCTTGAAAAAAAAATCCTAAATCACAAACACGTATAACTGAAACTTGGACACAGCTAGTTCATTTACACTAACTTAGGTATTTCAATCCAGTCTCTTGTCTTCTTAGGGTCCATAAAAATTTCACCTAGATTTTTTTTTTTGATTCCTTTCTAGCTATCTTTGAGCATTATCTTAAATATCTATCATAAAACACATGATTTGAAGATTTAATAACCTGTATTTTTTCAGATTAAAACAAAGACAGAAAAAGTCTCTATTTGGTCCAAGGAAGTGTTAGATCTTTAGGACCAACGTGGTGGTCTTTCAGACATGAAGCTGCCCGAGCCACCCTGGTACCCGTGTTCTACATCATCTCTGTATCTAAAGCACAGGTGAGAGGGAGCAGGAATGAGGGCATCTCCAGCCCACACAGAAGTCAGGCAATAGGAAACCCCATTTTCTGTGGTGAAGAGAGAACAGCTGTGCATAGCCATCAGTCCATACAGAACAAGCCTTACAAATATCTAAGTTATTTACATTAGGTGCTGATAAGTACTAATAGAACTCATGGAAAGCATCATGACACTTGTATCAAGTTTAGTGGCTATAAAGCCACTAGATTTTAAATCACAGTTGCAAATTCAAAGATGCAGTTATTTTCCTTCATATTTCCCCTCAGAATGTCTAGGACACAGCACATTTTTTATTTCTGGGAATTGCTTTTTTTTTTTTTTTTTCCTCCCTTAATTGGACTCTCTAGATAATTCTACAGGAACAAAAAGAAATATACTCTGGAATTAGTAGCATGAAACAGGTGCAACAAGATACCATTGAAAAGCTAGTTAAACCTCAAAGGTGAATGCTGTAAGCATAAATGAAACGAGAGACGCGCAGCTTCATCAGGGTCCAGATGTTGGCCAAGCAGCTCTTATCAGAGCGATCTTTATAAATGTAACAAGCTTATTTCAATGCTACCCACAGCGTGAGGCTGATTTCTATTTTGCATCGTAATAGATTATACAGCTTCAATTTCCAGTGGACATGCCCTAACATATTGGATCTCTCAAGAGACACAGAAGTGGCATTGGCAAGGAGGGCCAGAGGGCTAAGCAATATCATGCAGTATTTAAAAGGTTTTTTTTTCTTCCTTCTTGACAACCAGCAAACTGTGATTACCAAGTAGGATGATTCACCACTTCCAGCCACCAGAAAAATAATAGCATCCCATTACATGTACCCACTGCAGAATGACCAGCTAAATGTCTGGATTCTGAAAGGCATGTGTGTTCACATATGCATTATTAGATAACTCTTTAAGTTTTTTATATAGAAACCATGTTGCATGCCTTTACTTTTTGAAGTGAGAAATGAGGTGAGGTGGAGTTCAGGAGTTAAGGTGCTGATGCAGAAAACCCTCATAAAGAGCATGTAACAGTGTCTTCAGCCACAGTGGTCCTCCAGCAGGCACTGAACTGAGCTTCCAAAGACACTGGTCTACATTGCTAGTTTGTTCTGAAATCCAGAACTCTCATTATAGACACTGGGAAAGCACAAGGCACACCAGAGCCAGTCAGTTAACTAAACTCAGGCTTTGGAGACAATTTCTGTTCACTGGAGAAATTTAAATAGAACGTCATACATAAATTTAACATTTGCTGATTATAAATCATAAGTAAACTCTTTTGGAAAATAAAATAACATAATCTAGTGTGTTTAGCATGTCTTGATATATATGTTATGATTTCAGTGACAAGAACGGGAAACACATATCTGTCCAAAATATGACCATGTAAAAGTATCTTTGTAGGTTTTATATCCTAAGTCACAATTCTGTGCTAGCCTGTGTCAACCAATGCTAAAGCTTCAGGCAGAAAGGAAAACTGAGAATAGGAAACTCCGTTTTTTAGCAATTATTCAGAATACCTATTATGTTGCCATTTATTAAAGATGAAAGCAAATTTTCTGGGGTAACATGGCCATGCTTGCTTACTTTAGACACTGCAGAAGACAAAGCGTTTCAGAGACCATCAGTATTTTAAATAATAGTCGCCAGTGCTGTGAGTGCCACTTTGCACAAGTACATAGTACAAAATGGCTGAAGTACGCTTAGAGCCGTTTCAGAAATTATTGAATATTCTGACCTAAACCTCAGGCCAAATTAATGTTGTTGATGCTTTTTAAAAAAAAAAAAAAAAAAGACTCAAATGAACAACTCAAACAGCAAGCTTTTTACATTAAAGTTTTATTGCAAAACAACTCTAATTTGATGCTTACATGTGGAACAGAGATAATAGGAAAATATGAAAAGCCCTTCTTTCCATCATTAAAAGCTTTGTACATACAGGAAAAAGATTAATTTATGGTGTGCTATAATCTTGAATCTGAGCCAAGATGTCTGAGGCAGTATGCAATTTGTTGCATGATGTGACTGTTCAGAGCAAAGTGCCCACACCAGTCATGTCTTCAGAACCAAGGCGACTGCAATCTACTGCTAAAACGAAGGTTCCTTACTCCGGTGACTACGAATTAGTTTTGTTTGTTTGTTTGCTTGGTTGGTTTTGGTTTGGTTTGGTTTGGGTTTGGGTTTGGTTTTTCGAGATTTTTCTGTATAGCCCTGGCTGTCCTGGAACTCACTTTGTAGACCAGGCTGGCCTCGAACTCAGAAATCTGCCTGCCTCTGCCAACCGAGTGCTGGGATTAAAGGTGTGCACCACCACGCCCGGCACGAATTAGTTTTTTATTGACTGTGCATTCCAAAATCTCCTACTATTGCCAAAGTTATGGACTACAAAGGCAAGAAACATTTGGATTCTAAATATAAATAAAAAATATTTTGATAACAATTGGTTTCAAAGATGGGATTTAATACTTTCGGTGATGGTAAAACATCACAAATACTCAAAAGAATACATAGGCTTTACGAAAGGCATGCACGCCACACATGCCTTACAAAAGAGATCTGTGTGATAAAAATGCAAACAACAAAGGCAATTAATTCCACCAACAACAGAGATAAAAGTTAAAATAATTTTTCAATAGCATTGGTGTGAATGTCTCAGTGTCTAGAGCTGGCTTAGTGTGAGGGCAGTTTACTATCAGGGACACCAGTAATGAGAATCGAGGCGTCATGAGTTTTACAGACCCTTTCGTCAGCTAGTTGTTTGCATTGGAGGCACTATTGATTCCTGAGAAGCAAATAGCTGGTCACATTGTGGCAAGTGGATCTGAGACAGCACATTCAAGCTCTCTTCGCTCCTACGAAACCCACCCTGGGCTCCTTGTTCTTCACTGACTGGGCATGGATTCTTTAGTTTGCAAAATTCTCTTGTTTGACACACAAAAGCAAGTAACTCAAGGAAGAATAATGCAGTGAGATACATACATACACATATATATTTTTCTTTATTTACATTTCAAATGCTATCCCATTTCCTAGTTTCCCCTCCCAAAATTCCCTATCCCTTCCCCTCCCCCTATTTCCCAACACACCCACTCCGATTCCTGACCCTGGCATTCCCCTATACTGGGGCATAGAACCTTCACTGGACCAAGGGCCTCTCCTCCCTTTGATGACCCAACTCACCCATCCTCTGCTACAAATATAGCTACAAATATAGCCACAAGTACCACCATGTGTTTTCTTTGATTGGTGTTTTAGCCCCAAGGAGCTCTGGGGGTACTGCTAGTGAGTTTAGTTTTTAGCAATATGTAAATATTGGAACACAAGGGCTGGGAAAGAGAGAAAGCAGAAAGATAAGGAGGCTCAGAGCACTAGACCTAGAGGCAGAACATGTGTGGAAAGGAGGAAAGTCTTGACCTTTAGTGCACTTGGCTGTGTGCAAAGACGTGCAGAGGCTAGTGTGACTCAATGCTTTTCCTACAGTTTTATTACTGCAAATACACTTTTCTATATTACAACTCTCTACTATACTATATTAAACTATATATACTATTCTCTACTATATCATGTCATACCATGCCATACTATACTATACTACTATAAAATACGATATGATATATACAATATGATGCTATGGTATGCCTTGCTATGTTATGCTATGCTATGCTATACTTAATACATTATACTTCAAGTATGGAAAGAGAGATAGGACATGGTTTCATTTGTCTGAAATGCAGAGCCCAGTGCCGGGCTGACCGGGCCTCCAGAAGAGCAAGGAACATCCAGACCAATAAAGTCTGATACAAAACATGTTTTGTCACTTCAGGTTTATCTTTGTACCTACATAACATATGTGAAAGTTGTAAATCAGGGTGGCGGGGGAGATTCATTTTTAAACAAAAATCTCAAATAACTACCAAATTTATTTTGACTTGGAATATGTTTATTGATATAAACACTACCAGGCAGATAGAAGCTAAGTAGAAAATTGTTGCAAGAAACTCAGCAAGCAAAATACTCTTCCTGACAGTTTTGAATAACTCCAGTAAATGAAACTTTGGAGAATAAATAATATGCTCTTCTCTATGGGATGAATCCTGCAGTCCACCTTCTATAACACCCTCCCACCATACACTATGAGCTCCGTACACAGAATCACTTGACAGATTTAATCAATACATGGTGTCCACATAGTATGAAGAGCTTCTCTTGCTACCTGTATTACCGCCCGTAACCTGTTTACTCCTGACATGCACTGTGCGCTCCCTACGGATGGGAACCATAATTATTTCTCCTCGCCTTCCCAGCATCTGGAACAGCATCTGCATAATATTTGCTCAATTAGAGTTAACCGAATGAGTGTAAACTACTTCTATTTTCAATGGTCTTTTAATTATGTAAAGCAGTAGAGCAATAATGAATGCCAGAGTGCTAAATGTAACACAACAGTGTGTCTTTGTGCTTTAGAAATGCCTTTTCAAAAAGAAATGAATTTTGCCAAAGTACTTCCTACTTAAAGAAACAAAAATGCCTTTAACTTGCCCCATGTTTCTAATAACTCCCTTTATGTGACTCTGTGGGAAACACAACCTCCTGTTATCTTTTGTTAGTTCTGTGTGTTTTTAATTGGCATTATGAGCATAGGCTAGAATATGTGAACATAAGAAACATCTCTATGCCTTTAGTTTTCATTTTTTATTCCCATATTTGGACACATATAGGCTCTTCGTGCATAAATATTTATTACATGTCACCAGAAAGGGAAAAAATGTACAGGGAGGTGCCAGTGGCTTTGATGAAAGCTGATCCTAGAGACTAAGAGTGACTGCATTTTGAGTGAATGTTTATTCTTTTGGAACAATACTTACATGGAGCCAGCATTAAACACAACAATGACAAACTTCCTGACTGCATCTTTCCAAATAATGACAAAGTTGATCCTCACAAAGTACAAGAGCTAACTCTGTGTCCCCACACTCCTGCCTTTGTCCAGTGTCTTTCGTGAGTAACAGGCAGCTATTTTTTTCATGGATCAGTCACACATGTTGTCAAACATAAAATAAGGAAGATATGTTTTTTTTTTAAAATATTGCTGATAATGGTAGTTAAATTGTCAAGCCAGAAAACAAACTCAGAGTCAGGTCATTTGACAAAAGAGATCCAAGACTGCATCATAATGACTTTTCTGACCGATCTGTCAAAATGTCTTGCAATCTGGTGAAAAATATTTAAAGATTCAATTTATTTTTTTAATTAATTTTTAAATATTAACAAATTCTTATTAAAGTTATAATCTACTCTACATCCATGAAGAACAAAGGTAGTTTGTAATTCAAATATTCAAGTCAGGCTCCTTCATATGCAATCAATGTAAGAAAAAAGAAGCAAGCATGGGCTACTGTGGTTCTCAAATCCCTCCAGGATTTTTGGCAAGGTGGAAAGACATTTCTGATTGATAATTCAAAGGCTGTAATAGAATTTGGTAGCTGTAGAGTTTCATCTCAAATCAAGTCTGTCCATGATTTTCAGTCTTTTTTTTTTTTTTTAACTAACTGCCATGTAAGAGAGTTAGTGGAATAGTATGTGGAGACCAGAACTCCCTGCAGTTAATGACCATTCGATTCAGAAGGTGTTAAAAGACTAACGAGTTGTACGAAGATGCTGAAGGTGAAAATGAAAAGTCTCTTTTCACAGACACTGTAGGGATTGAACAAGGACAGGCAAATGCCAGAAAAGCCATTGAAAGAAGAAATGGCTTATAGGCACTAGGAAAAGCTCTTCTGAACTCTAAGTAAGGACAAATTTTTAATTATTTTATTAGATATTTTCTTCATATACATTTCAAAGGCTATCCCGAATGTCCCCTATACCCTCCCCGTGCCATGCTCCCCTGCTCACTCACTAGTAAGGACAAAATTTAACCAGTATATTTAACAAGTGGAGTCTCAGCCTCCTGATGTAATTTGTTTCTTTCTGGGCTAGAAGAAGAAACTGATGAAGCTGTATCATTTATGAACTACCTACTGTTGAGGTTTCTCCAGTTTCATTTAATGCCAAGAAAGCACAGGAAGGATGTTCACCTCATTCTTGTTGATCCCAAAGATGGAAGGAAAAGTTCACAACCATTCTTGCTGGTTTGGGGGAGATGGCACTCTTACATTTGTGATCATCTTTTTATTGTCTGCATATGATTTTAAATAACAGATATCTGTCATGTGTGCTGTATGAAAATGCTCTTCTACAACCATTTGGGAAAAAATCCAAACAATAGCAGCATGAGACAGAGGAGAAAGAGAGGCAGAGGCAGGAAGCAATCAGTTTCTTGCTGAGAAAAATGATTTAGCTAGTGCTTAAACATTATGAACATATTAAATTATATCTTGTTTAATTAGAAATAACTACAGCAAGAATAATAGCCATTTAGGATGTAACTACATAAAAAAAAGAGAGATTTCAAAAGCAAAACCTATCACCAATAGGGCTGCCGGGGAAGGTGGGTTATGGAAGTTAAGCGTTACAATAAGCCCATGGTTGTGTACAGTATTTATACTAATAGTAAAACACAAAGATTATATACACAATATTTTGTCAATAGCATGAAAAGATGTATAGGAGACACTTAAAAAAAAATAAATGATTCAAAACTAGGACACCGTAACTAGAATGTTGGAACGGATAGCACAATCATCCAGGAAGCACAATGAAACTTCAATTAAAGTCAGTCTTCAGCTGCCAGGGGCTTCATAGGTGATGCCTATTGAGCCTTCAAGGAACATAAAGTTCTAAACGTACGCATGCTATTCCAGAGGATAGGACTGGTAGGAAGAGACTAAATTTATTTTAACTCATCCAAATCACTGGAGAATTCAAGATTTCAATGAAAGCAAATTAGAGCAAACAAGACTTATATGTGTCAAACTGATAAGTCATAAAGAGTTTTGCATGAGTGTATTACAAGATACACTAAAAAATACCTTTTCTTCTACACACAAAAATTTTAAAATACTTTGTAATTATAACATGCTCATGTGTTCTCATCCATGGAAAAACACAGAAAATCATTGAAAGATGTAAGAAGTTACTGGGCAATAGTATATATAATATATTAATATGCTATTAATTATAATTAATTGTATTGATTAATTAAATAATTATAGATATTATTAATATATTACTGTATAAACATGATATGATGGTAGTCATTTCTCACCCCACTAACTTACTAATTTAATCAATCCCAAAATGATCTTATGTGATTTTATGGCATTTAAAATATAATTTTAAAATTAGTGTATAGTAGTAAACATATAATGTTGCCTAAGAAGACTTATTATTAATTATTTTACTTATTTACCTCCCAAATGTCGCCCCCCTCTTCCCCACCTCACGGAATTGTGCCCTAAAGCAAATTTTAAAAATACAAGGAAATGAATTTTCCATGCTGAAAGTTTAAATATCTTACAGTGTATAATTGGAATTTTATAGGGCTGGATAAGAAATAAGCAAATCCATCAGTGGAATTAAATAAGTGATAGAGAATCTGGTTTGAGGATATTTGGGAAATTAGACCATGACAAATGAAGCATTTCATATCAATGGAGAAATGACAGATTTCGCAATAAATGCTTTTCAAAAATTATCTAACCATTTTGGGGAAAAGTAGTTACATTCGTCTGTGTGACACTAATAATATTAAATTCTGATTGATTGAATATCTAAATGTAAAATACATTACAATGAAGATAATAGAAGAAAATATGAATGATTGTGTTTATGTCCTTGAAATAGACACATTTAGTAAATTTGGCTGCAGCAAATATTAGGACTTCTAATTTATGAATTATAGTGGTAAGAGAATAAAAGAATATAGGCAGTCTGAAATATTTGGAATATAAATACAAAGGATTTCATCAGTTATATGTAGATTCCTAAAAATCCACCAGAAAAGGGTAAACATTGTGATAAGCAGCAATAGGGAAGGGTGAGCAGATTGTACATGTGAGAATAGAAGAAGACAACACAGACCTAAGATTTTATCCAACCTCAGCAGTATTCAGGGAAATAAAAATGTAAATAATATATTCATGTCTGACTGACAAAATATTAAACATTTTAGTGACAACAAATGTTGATGAAAGTGTAATGAATATATTATTCTCATGTCACTTAAAACTTAAGGAGCATGAAATGCATTTCTCAGAGATAATGTGGCATCTACCCAAAATGGTGCTGTGCCTGGGAAGAAAATGGTGTGAGTAAAAGTGTTTGTTACCAGAGCGAGGAGCAGCTCCGTTTATGCCATGATTATGCATCAGAGTCTCTTACATGCATTTTATCCTGAAATGACAATGCCCTCTTTCCCACATCCCTCTCTTGCAATCACTTAGTGGATATAGAAAAACTGACCACATAGAAGATGATGCAGTTCTCCTAAATGTCTATAAAGTTGGGTCTTCACTTGCACCTCGCTCTCTGGCCATTGGAAGCTCCAGACAAAATGCTTACTTTGCTGCTCACTGTGGGGGTTTTGGTGGCTGTGACCGCGGCTGGTTTTGGTTCAAGGGTAATTTAAGTGTGGAAAAATCCAAGCAATGTGTGCACGATCTCTTTTCAAAAGCATCAAGTTAAATGCAAAAGCAAGAAGAAAATAAATAACACTTTCGTTTGCGGTTGTTCCTGCAGGGATTACTGTTTTCCACCTGGGATGTGCTCCATGATTTCAGCTGGAATTGGTTTCAGCTCTATTCCCACAACTGTTAACTCTTAGGCCAGTATGTGACTGAGCATCTTCTACTTTAATTGATCTAATTTGCACGCATAATTCTGATGGAATTATTCATTGTAAAGTGTGCCTTTGAGCCTTCCAGCACTCTCCCAGTTTTGCCTTGAATGCATCACATTAATTTACCTGCAAATTTCCCTCTTCCTCCAGAGGCTGCTTTTGGTTATGTAAATACTTTGTACAAATTTTCTTTTTCAAATTGTTGTTGAATACCAGGCTCTCTTTCATGCTTCTATTAGGACACAGGTGCCAGATCCTTCAAAGCTGAGAGTTAGAGCGATCACTTTTTCAGGGAGATCAGAAATGCTTGTCAGGACTCTTATTAACAGCAAAAAAAAAAAAAAAAAAAAAACACAAAAAACAGAAAACAAGATGATCAACATTCAAACTCTCAAAGATTATAACTTCATTGTCGATGTCATTCAATCTTTTTGCGAGGTATCGATAGTGAAGACGAGACTTTCAAGATCATTTAACCCTGATTTAGTGTATTACACTGTTTGGAATAATAATTGAATGTGGCAAACAAGGGCAGGAGTGGTAATGGCAACACAGCTTCATTATTCTAATTCTCTGTGTGGCATTAGCATGTAGTCATTAGCAGCTGCTTTATATGACGCTTGAGCTGTGCCCATATAATACTTCTGTCCTCCGGCTAATGTATGTGAGCATCATCAAAATGTATTCAGCCTCTCCACACCTCTCGCCAACTTTATTATGTTATTCATTAATTATTTTTTCATGTTTCTGACTTCCATATGCTGTATGCCCCAGAGGTTTAGCAATTGCCTGAAGTGCCTGAAGTACAATAGCTGTTCAATCCATAGGCAAAGAAGGAAGACAGAAAAAGAAGAGGCAAGAAAGATGAAGAGAGATGTAAACCAAACATGTACAAATATACAACTATAGTTGTAGTTACTGAGCACACAAGCATATGCACAACTACAGTAACAGTTACAGAAGACATAGACAATAATTACAAGTTAATAATATTACATATACTGTAGCTAGACTTAAGTGTGTGAAATTTTATGAATGATGAATGAGGACCGGTCATGATACAACTCCTTGACTTAGTTACCCATAGTCCAGCAGGCTCAGCCGTGAAGTGGGGGTGGGCAAGGCGAATTACCTGTTGATTGTATCTGGAATCATCTGGATACTGTCAGCGTACAAACACCAGAGATTTTTTTTTTTTAATCCTTAATGTTTAACTCTATTTCCTATGACTCCTGGCAGAAATAGCATTTACTTTGCCTTTCTGTGGTCCCTCCTCTCTCGTTTCATCTTTCCTGCCTCTCTGCATTCTCTCTCTCCCTCCTTTCCTCCCTTCTTTTATGCTTTCCTTCCCTCCTTCATTCTTTCTTTTCCCTTTCCTTTCTTTTCCTTCCCTTCCTTTCCCTTCCTTCCTGCCTTCCCTTCTTTTTCATTCTTTCTTTCTATCCAGATAAGGTCTGGGGTGTTTAGAGTGGTTTATTGATAGGCTCTTCTTGGCTTTCCTCTTTTTATTTCATTCTGCCATTTCCTACATACACACACAAAGGTATACAGATTATATAATTATACTTCATATGTTAACATGTATGCTGCATGTTCAGACTATTTATGCTTTGATCCACATTACGGAATTGTCATAATTTTATATATTGCTAAATAAGACTTGAACACACATGATGGGTTCATTCCAGTAATTTCTGATCTGAGAAGAGAGTGCCACAGTGCACTATCCCTGTTTAGTACAACATACCTGTAATGAATAAATAGGGAATTGTAAATTGGTGAATTGTCCTCACTGAACTTTCTTTTTTTAAAAAAGATTTATTTATTATTATATCTAAGTACACTGTAGCTGTCTTCCGCACACCAGAAGAGGGCATCAGATCTCATTATGGATGGTTGTGAGCCACCATGTGGTTGCTGGGATTTGAACTCAGGACCTTCAGAAGAGCAGTCAGTGCTCTTAACCACTGAGCCATCTCTTCAACCCCTCACTGAGCTTTCTGATTCATTTGATTATATCTTGAAATATTAATATTCTGGCTGACACTGTGGTCTGACCCATGTAGGCAAATTGAATATGGATGAGTTTGATTAGGGATCTGAATAGTTTGCAGCAAATAAACAGCATCATAAATGCTGATGACTATTCTTGGGGCAGATGTAATCTTCATGAGGAGATAAAGGCAATTGTGCTTTGGGAAGAAGTTAGTTTGAGGCATTGACGGGTGCTGGCTACTTAATTCATCTAGCGATTTGACGTCAATCTCCAAATAAAGGCAAAGATCTAACGTAAAAGTCATATGATACTAATATTGATTGATTTGAACATATATTTCATATTTAAAGATGAATTATCTTGCTGTCTATTATAAAGCAAACTTGGCACAATTTTTTTTCTATATGGTTATGTGCATTGAATTCTATATAACAGAACCACTTGAGTATCTAGCCAGTGATAGAAATGGGGACACTATTTCTTTTGATGCGTTACTTTTAGATCACATATCTCTGCCAATACCCACAAAACTGCTAGCATCAGACCCTGTATTACAGCTAGCATGCAATAAAAATGAGCATAGTCTCTGTCCCTTTTACATTAGCCTTCTTCTCTGAGTAAATGGTTTCTCTTAACTTTTCCTGTATTTAGTGATTAGTGCGATACGCCAGAGACCTATATCTCTTCCTGCATGCCCACCCTTGTGGGCCGTACACCCTTGCTGCTTTCCGACTCTGCTCCTTCACCCAGGGACCTCCAGTGCCAGCACAACAGTCTACCCTCTACCATCTTTGCAGAATTTTAACGCTGGCTCCCATTCTCTGCTGCTTTCACAGCTCCCTCTCCTAAACCTAGCTGCCGGATTTTTCTGTAAGTATTACTCAGAGACCTGATGGGCTTAAGAAGTCTAGGCAGCACACTGGAGAGGATGATTTAGGCAGTCCCCACCCCTTGCCCCCTGCCCCCAGCCCAGTCCCGAATGGTGTCATGACAATGCTCCCTGATCACTTCATGTTTAAAATTTCCATCGAGTTCCTTCTTCAAATTTAACATTCATGATTCTTTTCAATGCCTATGGCCCCTCTAGGCCTGCCAGCAATAAAAGACCAGATTGTTCTGAAGGGTGGTTGTTTTTTTAATCTTTAAATTTTTCTTATTTCTTTTTTATTACTTATGCTATTTATTTACATTATATCCCAACTGCAGCTTCCCCCTCTCTCCTCTCTTCCCAGTCTCTCCCACTCCCCTCCCCTTTCTCCATCCTCCCTTCCTTCCTTTCTTCTCAGAGAAGGGGGAGGCTTCCCATGGATATCAACCAGAATTAGCATATCAAGTTGAAATAAGACTAGGCACATCTTCTTCTATTGAGACTAGACAAGGCAGACTAGATAGAAAAAAAGGGGGGGGATCCAAAGGCAGGCAATTAGGAGTCCCACCTGAAGACCGAGCTGCACAACTTTTATATGGATACAGAGGACCTATATCCTTCCCATGAATGCTCTCTGGTTGGCAGTTCAGTCTCGGTGAACCCCTATGAGCCCAGGTTAGTTAAATCTGTAGGTTTTCTTGTGGTGTCCTTGACCCTTCTGGCTGAGAAGGGTAACATTTTAAACCTCAGCAAATTTGCCAAAAAAAGAAGAAAGAAAGAAAGAAAGAAAGAAAGAAAGAAAGAAAGAAAGAAAGAAAGAAAGAAAGAAAGAAAGAAAGGACCAGCTACCTAACAAGTAATGTTCATACTGTTGCCTATGATTCGATAATAGAGGACATCTGTATAAGTCATTAATTCTGGAACATTACCCTCAGTTTGAGGTAATGTTTTGTTTTTATTAAAGGTTAAACATGCTGTCTACTGGCATTCCAAGGTCTGTATGATGGATTTAAGCTATAATTTATTACTTCAAGAGCTGACAACATTTTAAACATGGGATTTTTCTACAGCCATTGTACATGTTAGACACATGCTAATTAAACATGATGACAATATAAATATTTACTTGGAGAAAGTGCCAAGGGCAAGGTGGTAAGAATAAATCCTAAATCCTGAGACATAGAAAAATGGGTGTTTGTTTGTCTTGAAACTGTGGGAAATAAACAGCTATGGAATTATCTTTACATTGTTTTTTAATTGATGGATTTATGATGAAGAAAAAAGTTACAATCCAAGGGGAGCAGAGTTAGAGTTTGTACGTAAAACCCCTTGCCTAACTTAACTGAGTTATGTTCTTTAGAAACTGGGGGATGGACAGGAGAGGGGTAGTAATTGGAATGTAAAGTGAATAAATAAATTAATTAATGAAAAAAGAGATGAGGGTTGCTGCCAGAGACTTAAAAAAAAAAAAAAATGAAGGCAAAGGAAAAAAAATCCCACAAGTGAAAGAGAATGGGATTCTCACATAGGTTCATGGTTCAGAGAATTTGGGATACTTCCAGCAAGGAGATGCTTCCAGCAAGGTGCTGCCTGGTGAATCTTTGCTCCCCATCAGGTTCAGCTAACTCATAGAATCTTCGCTGTGACTCACTGAAATCGTTAGTGCTAACTGCTATACCTAATTGAGCCTATTTAACACACTTAGCAACTGACACATGTTGGTGGAGCTTTGGAATTAGTGTTTCTTCAAAGGCCATAATTTCTAACAGTTGTGCAACTACATCTGTAAAAAATCCTGATTACAAAAACAAAATTCAAAGCCCTTTAAATCTACAAGCAAACCAATTGTATTGCTATTCTTATAAGTTATATTCTTGGGCATTTGTAATTCAACATTTATATCAAATTTTACACTCAACAGAGTCCTATAACTACTAAAGTCAATTCCCAAGAAACAACTGTAAGGATGTTTTAATCATTTCCTGACAAGACAAACATCTCTGAGATGACAACTCTGGGAGTGAATGTACTAAGCTGATTGATTCTGTCTAGTATTTGAATGCAAAAAGCTACAATACCTTTTAGAGATAATTTTTAAACATTTGTATATGATAAACACTAAGGAAAAGCTGCCCAGCACATTAAAATTTGCAGGGAATCATAATATGAACTATCTACCTAAAAATATCCATAATACATGTAAATGGGTATATAAATATATAGTTTCAATGAAATTTTATCATCTTGGCTGACAAACTTTACCCCAAGAGTCATGAATTATCTAACAAAACCCCAACAACAGACACAAGAAGCTCTCTTTTGAGTTGTTGGTCAGGGCTGTCCAAGAGACTATGAAAACATTATAGTCTGTTGCTATTGCCCTTGGTTGACACCCCCAGAGATGATGAAATATATGTTCTTATTGCTGAAGGCACCAGATGCTTCAGATACAGGACACAGAAGCTCTGAGATGGATCTGACCTGAAAGCCTTGTCCAGGAAGAGTAGCTTTCATGGTACCAGAAGGTTCCAGGAAGGCTTTCAACTGTGGAAATGAAACGATACTTCTAACCAGCTCTTATGCCTCTCAACTACAACAGTCAGCATGACACAATAAATCTAGGGGTGCAATATTGACACTCATACCTATGTGGTATCCAATGGTTCTTTAGTTGAGATTCAGGTCATTCAGCGAGAAATGAAATTATGCCTTGGTACTGAAAACCTAGCTAACTACCCTGGGCTAGTGAAATTACGGATCTTGGAAGAGAAATTAGAAATGCCATTTTATTAAATGAACATAATCCATAACAAATCTAAACATTGGTTTTCATATCCACAAGCAACCACAATCCTCACCATCCATTAAGGAAACATATCTTTGCAACAGACAGAGTTGTGGAGCTCTACCCAAGCTAATATAATTACATCACAATTCCTGAAGTCTCAGGGGTCACTGTGGAAGGGGGAGAGATGGAAAGACTGTAAGAGCCAGAGGAATGGGGAATTTGTTGTGAGATTGGTCTGCTATAAATGTCATGAGGTTTCATCACTATGGCTGCCTAACTATGATCTAAACGATGCCAACGCCATCAGACATGCTAATGTGTCAGGAGAAAAGCTCAGGTGACCTCAACCATAGACAAGACCTAAGGCAACCAAGGAATGCCTAGGATGGAGAAGTCGTCTTCCCCTGGGAAGGGCTCACTAACTGGTTATCCAATATCAAATGGTCAGTTCCTGTTATTCATTGCTTATATACATGCAGAAAACATTATACAAACTGAAGGGGTGTGCTTATGTATTTAGAAAAATTATATATGTAGCAAATATTAAAGAAAAAGAGACCATGAGTTTGAAAGAGAGCAAGTATGGATGAGGACTTTGGAAGCAGGAAAGAAAAGTGATAAATGATAGAATTAGAATAAACAAAAAATTTTAAAATATTTTAAAGTGAACAAATAAATAAAAGCAAAAGAAAAGCAGAAGTTGGTTATTAAGTCCCCAATAAAAATGTGAACTCTAAACGCACCCAAACTTTATTTATGAAGAAGCAAACGTTTTATAAGACAATATAGAAAGTTAATGTAGTACAGCTTTAAGGCTTTGTTCCGAGGACCATTTGTTTAGAAAATCTTGAATTTGAAATAAACACCAAATATAGAAATCAGAAATTGATAATTTGGATTATAGCAAAATTATTTTGACATTTCCTGAACTTCTAAATAGAATTAACAAGCATATGCCAGGTTCGTAAAGGAATAAAACCATTAAGGAATTGAGTGGGATGTAAAGCTAATAAGTAAAAATTAATTAAAATTAAAAAGTAAAACCTAGAATTGGTATGGAATTCCTAAAAATTTGCTAATAAGTGAAAGACAGAACAGTAGGCAAAATGGACAAAGGACAAAAATCAAGCAATGCTAAAGGAAGTAGTAATCCAGACGATTTATAAACATGAAAAAAATTAAACTTTAAAAATAGAAACTCAAAATAAGTCACGATCACATGACCTTACACTACAAGCTTATGAAATCTGACAATGTGGGTGGTGTGATAGGCAAGGCTGTAATGGTGGGGACACTTGCTTAACAGTGTGCTTGATTATCTCCACCAATCAAGTTTTGTGCCTTTGGAATTGACCACAAAAACACTGGGGTCCTACACCAGTACCTTTGTTTCTTTGGCACAGTGTATTTGTTAGGGCAGATCTGCTCATGTCCGTGGACTCTCTGGGAATATATGGCAGAGACTTGGCCGTCTAATCTAGCCTGATGGAACAGGGATCTCTTTCCAGAAGCAAGCTAATGTACCTAAGTTTTCCCCTTGTACCTCTAAGTCTTCTTGGGCAGGAGGAATATGTTCTCATCACCAGCACAGAGACACAAAAATGCAAGAGGAGACATGGGCTATCTTCATTCCTGTGCTTGAAATTGCCATCTTTTCAACTCAACCTATACTATGGTGGCCATAATAGTTGGAGTGCACTACACTTTAAGTGAGCAAAACGCATCAAGTTGCAGGTAAAGAGCTGGGACATATGGAATAGGGAAGAATTAGAGCAAGTAATTTCATTTAGCAGAGTGGCCAAGTACTCAACTACCATACAAATATTTCATTCATATATAGAAATCAGATCATACCTATTCCTATCCATAAAACATATACATATGTGTACACATTTCATTTTCTTTTGTGCTTATAAGTACACAATATTTAATACAGCATTGTTTGTGATAGTCAGTGGAACATAGAAGATCCTTCTTTAAAAAGAAATGACTAAAATGTGATATTTGCCATCTGTGGGGTCTATCTGAGCAGGCTGACATGATTAATTTGATTTGCACATACCTATGATGTGAACAGATCTTAATGCTTAATGTCATAACAAAAAGGAATCAATAACACAAAATTCATTCTACAATGGCTGTTATGCTCCATCCATATACCAACACTGTGTAGTTTTCAAAAGCACATATATCTGCCAAATGACTTCCACTAAGTGCTAAGTACTTAGTACTAAGTGCTAAGGATGCTGCAAAGAATAGAACTGCATTCAGGGAGAAAGGGGTCACAGCAATATTATGAAATGTTAAAGCAGAAAATGTGGCTTTGCAACAGATTAAGAATTTGATCAGGTTGATGTTACAGTCTTGTGATTTTTTTTTAAACTTAAGAGTGATAAGCAAAAGGTCTCAAGGAAAGGGAAATAAGCACTCAGAAGACTTGGTAAAGGAACAAAACATGAAACAGGGCTTTGTAGAATCACAGAGGTTCTGACAGAGGTTGTGACCTGAAAAGAGGCATAGATGTGCCCAGAAAGCAAGGTCATTGGCAAAGCTTTGAAGCAGAGATGGTAGACAGGTGGAGAACGTTATATGGGGCTTGTACTGGCAGGAGTTTAATAAAATCTTGACGTGCTGTGACAGAAGACAGTAGTATAGGGCAAACTCCTTGTCATCTGTCTGTCACTGAACTTTTACTCGCATCTGTCCATAATTATGGAGGACCTAAGAGCGGCTGGATACAACTGCACAGAACTTCTTACAAACAAACAAGCACACAAGCACTGAGGAGGGGGAACATTTAGAGACTCTTTGGAAGTCACTGTCCTTCAGAAACCTGCTGCTGTCAGAGGGTCTGTGACATCGCAAAGGCCAAAGAACTCGAAATGGGATATTTTCCAAGGACACTAAGAATCCATCTTCCTATAAAGTATATATATATATATATATATATATATATATATATATATATATATATATATATATATACAACCAGAAAGGATGGAGGGAGGAAGAACGAGAGCTAGAGGGAAGGAGGGGAAGGAAGGGAAGATAGGGAAGAGGACAAGAGAAAATAAATTTGAGACTATTGATTATGACAGGAGTATCATCGACCATGCAGTGCTCACCAAGAACCTTCACCAGAAGAGTACAAGAACTCAGTGTGGGTGTGATATATGAGTATATAAAAACAAGCCATAATGAAAACATATCAAAAAAATGTGCACTTCTTCTTGCTGAAGTAGAAAAAACTCAATGAAAAAAACCTAATCAAAATAATATGTAAAGATGCAGTCTGTAAGTGTATACCAAAACTGGGGAAAATATAATTAAATATTAAGTGCTTATCTCTGAGTGGAATTTGGATATGCAATAACTTTAGTCCTTTTTTGCATATCTTTCTGTTACTTGGGTTTTTTTTTTAATTGTACAGAAAATAAGAATCATATGTGTTCTTTAAAACTATGGCATTATATTTACAACGCCTAAATACTGTTGATACTGAAGGCTTCCACAGACCTGGAAGATGGAGACATATATTCAATGATACCTGGAACTTTTCAGGAACATCTGAGGTATCTGTCATTGTTACTCAGGCAAAAGTGATTGAATTAAAGAAAAACAGCTACATTAGTCTTAGATTTGCACTCGCAAAGTATTGAAGGACTTTAAAAGGAAAAGGAAAAGTTTCCCCAACCAGATAACCTCCCTCAAAAAAAAATAATAATAAAAGGCACCAATTCTAATTCCTATTCAGACACCAAGCACTGGGCAGGTTCAAAGAGCCACTCACAGTTCAGATAGCCAGTCCCGTTCTCTGGACCCATTTAGTGTTTCTTAAAAATACTGTAAGGCAGAAGCACAGAGACTTGGAAATCAGATAAAGACGAGAAGGGTCTCCACTCACAGCCATGAGAATCTAGAAATATTCTGGGGACCCACAGTTCTCTCTTTCTCCCTCCTTTTTGGTAAATTATTTTCTATCCATTTATGAAGACTTAAGGTCTGGTATGGTATTATCCAAACAAAACTTGTTTTTTTATTCCCCCTCATGCCCCATGCCTAGTCTTCACTCTCCCTGCTTTTCTTTGGTTCTCCTGCTCCGGTAGCCCCCTTTCTACCTACAGGCCTCTTAGGACCTGTGCCTCCTCTGCCCACACCCCATCCCCACCCCATTCTGGCTTTCAGTACCTCTGGCTCTTACTCTGATGGCCCTCTGTTTAGTTTCACACTTTCGTTCACATACGCGCAACATTAAAAGTTAGCATATGCACAGGAGAGCAGGCATGAGATCTTTGTGTTTCTGATGGAGGAATCTTACTAAATGTAATATTTTTCCAGTTTCCTCTTCTCTTTCAAAAATTTCATAACTTTATTCTTTTAACACTTGAATAAAATCCCATCATGTATATACACCACATTTTCATTATCCACAAAACTAGATGTTCTTTGACATTTTTCACCCAAGCAGGAAAAGTCAACACAATGTTTGTTTTGAGTCTGTCAAAGTTTGCAGCTCATTTTCAATTCTGGGGATGTAAGAATTGCTTCCTGTTAATGAAAATATACTATGATGCCTCCCTGCCTACCTGAATTCTTCAGAGGTTAACTGGTTGAATGGAATATCAACCTGTCCTTAAGATTACTTTGTTCAAAACCCCAGGGTGAAAATGAGAAATGAAAATAGGTGACCAACATCGACAGGCTGGCCTTCAGGATCTTTAGGTTTGTTCTAAATCCCCATATGAATGTCAGCTTCTAGTTGCTTCCTGAATTCACCATGGGTGATAAGAAACTTGGAGCTCCCTCCTGGGCTTGAAAAAAGTTCTGGATAATGTGAAATTGTGCACAACAGAAGGAACCATTTTCTCCTTAGCTTTGTCTTTGGAATATATCTTCACTCAGAAATCACAAGGGTTGAGTTGGCATGGCTTTCTTCCTGAACTTTGCAAACCAGCTAAGAAGAAAATCCTTCCACAGAATGGAAACACTTGATCTGCATTTTCACATAGCTTTCTCAAGTTCTAACGCCTCAGCCACAGAGGAAACCATCTTTTCTGAGGACTCAGAGGCCTGGAATGCTGGATGTCCCCTTCAAACCAGTGAACATTCGTATTGGTGGTTTCAAGTCTTGCTAAGTCAGACTAGAAGGTATAAAGAAAGTTTTCTCTCAGAAAACTTCATGCAGCTGATGCCAACATCTATGTGCCAAGTCAATCCTGAGTGTGGCTCAGGGTGCTCTTGACATCTTTATCACCATATCTGACTTCTGCTTTTGTTAATGACAAAATCACATCCCCACCTGTTCATCTATTTGGATAAGCTTTCCCCAGGGATGTCTTCATGTGAGCATTTGGCCCTGAGATGATGTCAGTGTGTTTTCAGAGGTTATAGAACCTTCTAGACAAAGAGCTTAGCTGGCAGACCGAGGAGCACAGGAGATTATAACTGGTTCCAGTTGCAGACAGGTCTCTCTGTTACCTGATCCAGGGAGCTTGAGGGAGCTCTCAGCAAGCTCCTAGTCCCAGATCAAGCTAGTTCTGGCTGCCATGCCTTCTCTGATGTAATTGACTATGTGTCCTTAAACCCTGAGCCAAAGTAAACCCCTCTACAATAAAATTGTTTTAGATAGGTATTTTATCAAATCATGAAAAATGTAACTTACCTCACAATTCTTCCATGGTAAAGTCCTTGAGGAAATAAACATAAAACTTGATGGCTTCTTCAGTGCTTTGCACATAACAGGCAATCAAAAAATATTAAATTAAGCACCAGATCAATCTCAGCTAAAGCCAGGGCACCTTCAGTGGTCTAAATGAAAACTTCGGCAGCAACACGGTAGTACAATTTACTTGCTTGCGATATTTTCTCCTGCCTCCTCCTTTGTGTCTACTGAGGGACTCGTAATTTTTAATTTGAATAAGAACCAGTGGGGTATTTGGTTTTAATTTGTGGAGGAAAGGGGAAGATATAATTATTCAAACTTTACTCTTCCACCACAGCCAGTTAATAGCATCCCTGTCAGCACGCAGAGCAAGTTTGAATGATTCCACGCATCTTTTCCTTGATTTAACGTTACATTTTAATTTATCTTTCTCCTCAGGAGTAAAAAAGTAACAGTTACTTTGTCACTTGTGTGTTCCTTTACTACTTTGATATAAAAATAGAAGTAGTACATATGCTCCAAGAAGATGCTGTAAAGCGCCAGTTGTCTAGATTTATCACACAAGGAGCTGGCTTCTGCTTCAGAACCATCAAGTCAAAACAATATCGAAATGAGACTCGCTTGACATGTTGTCTGAGCCTACAAAAAAAATCCAAATTCAAATTAACTATCAAACACTGAATTTAAAGTGCTTTGTGTGTGTGTGGGGGGGGGGCTATGAATGTAACTTAGATGGTAGAGTGTATACTACTATTCATGATTCCGTTGGTCATATCCTTAGCACCACAGAAAACCTGACACAGTGCCTATGCCTGTAGTTATAACATTGAAGAGATGGATGCAGGAGTTCAGGATTAACATTCAGACTTGTGCAGATACATCTGTAACACAATTCCCAAATTTTAGTCTCAGGGATCACTGTGGAAGCAGGAGCAGAAAGATTGTAGGAGCCAGAGGAACAGGGAGTTTGTTGTGAGACTGTCTTGCTAGAAATGTCAGAAGTTACACCCATGAAATCTTATCACCATAGCTTTGTACATATGATCAGAACAGGACTATACCAACAGACCGGCTAACCCAGAAGTGGGAAAGAGCTTTGGGCAGGTGAGGATGAGGGGAGCTGGGGAAATCAGTCTTCCCCAGGGAAGAGAACACCAATTATTTAATGCTAAATAGCCCTGAAAACATAAAGACAAGTATTGTTAGACAGGCTGAGCAGTTTGCTTTTATAAATTAGGAACTCAAACACACACACACACACACACACACACACACACACACACACACACGTAGAAGCAATTAAAGAAAAAGAGGTCGTGTATTTGAGATAGAACAAAGGAGTGAGAAACAGGTTCTGTACGGAGGAAATGGAAAAGGAGTGATAATCTACTTATATAATAATCTCAAAAATTATAATAGAACTCCGAAGTTATTGTCAGGTACAAAGAGAGTTCAAGAGTTCTGCTATACATGAAAGCTTATTTCATTAAAATAATATATAAAATAACAGTGTTGAAATTTGGAATCTTATTGGTGGACCCACACCCAGGAGTATATGGGCAGCACATGTTTTTCTTGGTTATAAAATGAGAAGTCAGGAAGTTGAGATAGGGTGAGAGAGGCAGGACTGACATGAGTTCAGGGGAAGGGGGGAGGTAAATCTGACCAAACTCCATTGCAAGAAATTCTCAAAGAAGTAATAAAAATGTTTTAGTGTAAAATCATAAAAATCCCAGCTATTATTAAACTACCCACTGTTAAACCAGGGAAATTCAGATGACTCTCCAATTCTATTGGAAACTGAGAAGGGGGTTACTACAGCAAGCCTCTACCACAAATTACTCATATGGAACAAGTACAGTTGCTCTTCTACAGGAGTAAACGTCAGCTGCCTTAAATGGTAGAGTAAGAGCATATAATCCTATCTACATTCACACAGGCCGGGGTTTTGTTTTTACTTAGAGAAGAAACTCCTCTTGGGAACAGAAAGGAAACAGCCCACTTCTTGAACAGCAGCACACTGCAAAGGTCACTTAGAGACTATCTCTATCCACTTTGCATAGCTAAGTGTTTCTGCAAGTTATTTAGATGATTCTAGCAGTCAACTAGCCGGGTTAACATGCTTTGTATTGATCAGGTCAGTGGTAGTGATGGCAGCATTAATGCAACTGCTCATTTATCAGGGAACCTCGGTGTAGGAAGCCAAATGGAGGTAGATACAGTCAATGGTAAGAAAAACCATTTATGTGCTGAGGCAATTGTGTTCCCTGTGATCAGGGCGCGTATAACCGAGTTAAGGGCTAAAGTTTTCTTGGGTATATAACCTGACAATGAAAGTGTGTAGAAAGAAGAGGTAGTCTATGATATTAGGTCTCTGACTGAACTATAATTATTATAATTATATATTATATATTATATATATTATTATATTATTGTATTATTATATTATTGTATTATTATTATTATATATTATATATTATATATTATATATTATATATT
>NC_034591.1:25995593-25997757 GCF_900095145.1 Mus pahari
TATATTATATATTATATATTATATATTATATATTATATATTATATAATTATTATATAATTATTATATAATTATTATAATAACCACAGTAAGTGATAACTTATAACAAATTTTGACATATCAAAGGTCAAAGGTTTGACATATTAAAGCTTCACAGATCAGTATAACATCGTTTTGGTGTGTTTCTTTGTGTTTTTCTGAAAAAGCTCAGTCCAAAGTAAAAGGAGGGCTAAGTTACTTGTTTTTCTCTTCCTAAGTTCCAGAAAACTTTGAAGTTTTCTCCCCGTTTGTCAGATAAACCTAATGCTAGCCACACCCTAGATGTGTCTGGATTTGGCCATAGTATTATCTCCCATCCCTCAGGATTTCTTTATTCAAGAGTTTCTAGGACAACACTGGCAAAAAAAAAAAAAAACCTTTGGATGGGCATCGTCTTGAGAGTGTCTTCTCCTAAATTTCTAGGAGCTTTATGAGAGCTCAAAATCGATTTAATTTAATCATCTCACCCAAGAAAGTGCCTTTCAGCTGTTAACTCCAAGGGTTTGGGTTGCTGACGGGGTTACCACTGACAAAAACAAAACAAGACAAAACCAACCAATAAACAAACAAAACCATGGTGTCGATGAAAACTGAAGTCCCAGGCTTGCGGAGCTTGCCTTACCTCTGACTGTTGCTGTGTTATTTGTCTCTATAGATGCCTCCATTTCTTACCTTTAAAAATGGTGGGAATAGAGACAGCTCACGTAACTGTTGAAGAACTGCAATTCATTAATTTAATGCCTCTAAAACTTCAGTGTGCCACAGGATCACCTTATCTGGAAAAATCTGTGGATCTAGGGATGGAGCTGGAAATGTGTGTGCAGTATGTAAGGCAGTGACTGACAAAACCAAGTCTTCATGAAGTGTCTATCTCCACTCAGTGATTAGGTAAGAGACAGTCCTGTTGGGAATACACTCCTTTGGTTGAACCTTTGAAGGAATTCTGCAGTCTCTTAGACTGTTCAGTGTACTCTCTTTCCACAGAATTCCAAAGGTCACCTTCTTATCAGGAACGGGATGATTTTGAAGATGCAATTGGGAGACGTGTATTCCCTTTTATTCGGCTCGTAAGAGGGAATGGAGCACTGGGTACGCTTATCCACACCATTATTTTAAGACTGTTCTTTCACAGAAAATGTTCCCTAATGTGAGTAGCAGACAAATTAGTTGCTATTTATAGAGAATAACTATCATTTTTCCTACTTCCATATTTCATACCTATCACCTTCTATTTGTTTCTTATACGTCTCTTTAAATCTGCTTATTGCAAGTTTTCTGCTCTTTTGGACAATCCCTATAGGCAATTTCGTCATCACAAATATTTGATTGAATTTCCCATTGTGAAGAATAGGAAGAAAAATGTTATTAACAGTTTATCATAATTTAGTTATATTTCTACAATGTTTTAGAGATTTTCATGTACCTATCTGATAGGGACTTAATCTTTTCTGATATCATTCTTGTATTATTCCTTTATTATTCTTCATGAAGAAATGATAATATCTGTATTAAAAAATTCAACTTTCTAACAGCATTTGTAGGGTTATCCCATTTGCTATGAAACCACTGATTTGAACAATTTTCTGCTAAACACTCAAACTAATGAGACAGAAAGTTGTTTCTGGCTAAATCCTTTTGAGAGACAGATTTTTCTGAACATTTGATGATTTTATAGATCTTTTCTCAAAAAAAATCTATACTATACAACTATTATACACAAACTTGAAAAGAGAATATTGAATTTCAGTGGTTTCGTAAACTTTCCAAACATATGCCCATCTGTTGGTTTTTGGTTAAGAATCTCTGCTTATTAGGACTGTTACAATTGGCGTATAAACTGAAGTGTTCATCTGTAAACCCTTTCCTCAGAGACTTTTGCAAAGAGGAGGTGGAAATTGTAAGTTACCCATGGATCTCCAAATGAAGATGGGGTTCAAGGCACACAGCACCAGGTCCCTAAACTGTAAGTGGCAAAAATAAACTCTGTGACAAATTCTCACAGAAAAGGAACAAATAAGCAAACAACTCCTGTCTTTTAGGCTTGATTATTAAGTGACTGTGGGCAAAGGACATTGAATTACACACACACACACACACACACACACACACACACACACACACACACAC
>NC_034591.1:25997782-26010705 GCF_900095145.1 Mus pahari
CATACACACACATACACACACATGCACATGCACCCACACAGAGGCATGTGCACACATACCTATCTTGGTAAATGCCACCTTAATACCATTGAACACTTCCTCTTTAGACATGGAAACATGAGTAAGGCTGTGTTGAGGCATGGATGAGAGCCATGGTGCCTGTTGATTATTACAGCCTGCATGTCAGGATTCTAATCCCAATCACCAATAAATATATGGTCTTAAGCAAATCACTGTATGCGCTTCAGTCTAGAAATTTTTAATCTGCTAAGGTTGTGCAATGGTGTGTGACATTTCATAACTCACCCAGTATTTTGAATGTAAGAAAAATAAGTAGTGAAAAGTGTTTTGGAGAATTATCAATATATTCTCACAAAAGACATATATATATATTTGGTTTTTGAGACAGGGTTTCTCTGTATAGCCCTGGCTGTCCTGGAACTCACTTTGTAGACCAGGCTGGCCTCAAACTCAGAAATCTGCCTGTCTTTGCCTCCCAAGTGCTGGGATTAAAGGCGTGCACCACCACCGCCCGACTGACATGTGTTTTCTTTTCAAAGGTTCCACCAAAGCCTCTTCCGTTGGTTTGCTTGCTAGTATTATTCTTACTGAAAATAGCACTCATTGAATATTGTCAGGTAATTGTTTCATTGGCCTTCGTGTTTAAGCTTCTGATTGTGAATCAAGAATGCTGTCTGGTCTACCTCTGACATGCCAGACCTGCGAAACCTTCAGAGGGAAGTCCTTGTGTTTTCAGTCCCAAACGCTCATTTATCACCGAGATTCTGAAAGACTGCCCAAATAGGTCAAACTAATTTAGAGGGACTCTGAAGATAATATTGAATGTATAATTCATTCTGATTAATAAATAATATAGAAAGTTTCTCTTCAACTAGATTCTTTGATTCCTAAAAGACTTTGAAACTTCAAATGCAAGTTCATCACTCCATCTTAGAAAAGAATTTTCAGAGACATACTTTTTGCTTCAAAGTACCGCTCTGCTGATAGGCAAGTAGCTTTCACATTGTTCTGTTTCCATGGTTTTTTTTTTTTAAAACTGTGTCTTACTGGATATAGAAAATTCTGATTATGTTATCGTAATCTAATAGAGAATTCTTAAAAGGTAGCGACTGTCACAAAGCCTGTTTTTCCAATTCAGAGTCTTCTCTGATCATTCCTCTAGTTTTAGATTCTCCGTAATTAGACTGCATTTAGATTAACTGCACAGTGCACTCTTGCTGCTTTTCTATCAATTGCCAGAATTCTTCAGGGCAGAATACATGGGACCCCTTTTGTCCCCTGGTGCTTCCCAGCTAATTGTCCCAAAAGCACTATGGAGAGCCCCTTTCAACTCCTCTCACTCTGAGAGAAGTCTCTACAAAGGCAGGCAGAATGCAGAAATCAGAGTCCTGTGCTAAGAATGGGATTGTTTCATAAAGATGTCTGTGATTATTATAGAAGATTTGTGCGGCAAGTGGAGAGACCTGATAAGGCTCATTTCCTTGGCCATATTCATTTTTACCCTGGAATATAAATGTTGCTAATTGTAGTTAAAACTGCATTTGCTGTTTGCCCAGCCACAACAGTGTTCACTTTAGTTAGTTCAAGTTTGTGGCATGTAAATTTTTTTTATTCATCAAAATGTTACTAGAATAATACTGTCCAGATAAAAATTATCAAATTAGCTCTCCATAGCAGATTAAATGACACTTTCTCAAGCTCACGTGCCAAAAAAACCCAACCAACCAACCAACAAACAAAGAAACAAATTATATTAAGGAAAAGAGCTCTTTCCTGAAACACTTCTTCCCAAGACTTCAGAAAGGAATGATTGTATTAACCTATCCTGCACTCTCAATTTGTTCCAATAAACCTCCAGGAATAGAGTCCTGTTTTAATATGGAGTCGTGTTAAGATAAAGCACTGTTCACCTGGCAAATCTGTTTCTCTCCACTCTCCGATTTTAACTGCTTGTTTTTGATTGCCTGGAATATCCTCTGAGGCTCCCTTGTGCCTCCAAAGGTCAGGCAACTGACATTTTAATAAGAGCAACATAACTTTGGAAGCTAGCAGAAAGATCAACACAGTGAGTGGCTTATCCAATCTTGACAAGTTATATGGTTCATGCCACCTGAGGATTCCCCAGTGGGAACAGCAGATGTTGGGATCCACCTTGGGTAAGAGACCTGGGCAGGTCAGAGTCAGATTTAAGACTGAGCACTTCAAAAATCATTAAAAAAAATAGAGAGTTATAGGAGAAATCTAAGTCTAGAAATTGATTCTGCTCTCAAAATACATATAATGAACTCTGAGAGTAAACAGAATTAAGTGCCAGTCTGTGGGGACAGCTCTAAATCACGAATATATTTTGTATGATTAAGTGCTGTAAGTAAGTTTCAAGTGGATTTGAGACAGAAGTGGAGGAGAAAATGTTTCCGGGAGACTTCAGTTTTTTTATTTTTACTTTTATTCTCATTTGTTTAGAGGAAGGAGTTTTACAACTAATTTAAAAAACAAAAACAAAAACAAGCAAACAAAAAAAGACCTTACTCCTAACCCTTGCTGAGGGGTTCACTTAGAATGCAAACTATTCAAATATATTTTTGTAACAGTTTCAAAGCTTTTCTAGAAGAGTTCCACTTATTCAGCCGGCACAAGCACAATCGTTTGCCTAAAAAGGCTGTCAATTCCCATTGATTGAATGATTAATCCCTTCAGTACTTCTTCTCTAAAAATGTAGGAGCCCCTCACCCCCTTCATCTTGTTCAATTCCACTTGCAATTCTCCTCTGTCTTGTTTTCTACACCTACTTTTGAACCACTCCTCCTCCTCTTCCTCCTCCTCCTCCTCCTCCTCCTCCTCTTCTAATTTATTCACTTTATATCCCTCTTATTGCCCTCTCCCTGTCACTCCTTCCCACAATCCTCCCTCCCCCCATGCCACTTTCCCCTTCTCTGAGTGGGTGGAGACTCCCCAGGGTATGCCCTGACTTCAAGTCTCTGCTAAGCTAGGTGCTCCCTCTCCCACTGAGGCCAGACAAGGCAACCCATTTAGGAGAACATATCACACCTACAGGAAACAGCTTTTGGTATAACTACCATTCCAGTTCAGGATGTAAATGAAGACCAAGCTGCTCATCTGCTACATACGTGTAAAGAGGCCTAGCCTGGGTGTGCTCTTTGACTGGTGGTTCAGATTCCGAGAGCCCCAAGGTTCCAGGTTAGTTGACTCTGTTGGTCTTCCTGTCATGTTCCCATCCCCTCTGGGGCTACAATCCTTCCTCCTATTTCGAGATAGCATTTGAAATGTCAATAAAGAAAATATCTAATAAAAAAAATTAAAAAAAATAAATTAAAAAATTAAATTAAAAAAAAAAAAAAAAGAATGTCCAAGATCCATCCACTGTTTGGCTGTGCATGTCTGCATCTGTCTGAGTCAGCCACTGGGCAGAACAGAGGACAACAACATGCTTCTGTCTGCAAGCATAACAGAGTATCATGAATAGTGTCAGGGTTTTGTGCTTGTCCATGGGGTGAGTTTCAAGTTGGACCAGTTATTGATTGGCCATTCCCTAGACTTGATTCTTTATAGAACTTTGGCTGCAGTTCTGTATATCCTCTTTTTTCTTTAATTTTATGTGTCCCATTCCTCTACAAAGTCCCAATGTAAACTTTACCTTGTTCATAACTTTTTCGCTACTATATACTTCTTCGTATTCTATAGCACTTTCTGTGAGGTTGCTTTGCTTCTAGAATCCTGCTAATTCAGATTTGGTCCCTCTTCAATGACCAAGTGCACACAAATCAGTTTCATGCAAATATCTTGAAGTGAAGATTATGCCTATGGTGTCTTCCATCACTCTGATTCTAGAGCACTGTGAAAGAGGAATACTACTATAGGCTTCTGATGCCTGACTTCTGAGATCTTTATAGAGTAAGGATACCATGACTAACTTGAAAGTGAGTCCACTTTTGCTAATAGACCAGGCTTAGATTCATGATCATGCCATGGGAGCTAAATACATGACCCCCTAGATGAGATATACATGGATTTTTCTTATAAACTTATGATAACATATGATAGAAAGCTAATATAGATTTTCAGTGAAAATTCTCTCTCTCTGTCTCTCTCTCTTTCTCTCTCTCTCTCTCTCTCTCTCTCTCTCTCTCTCTCTCTCTCTCTCTCATTCTCTCATTTCTCTCTTTTCCTTCCTTCCATTCCCTCTTTCACTTTCAAATACAGATGTAGTATTGTTTGTATTCAAAAACTTTTAGGCTGAGATTTAAATGTATCCTTTAAATGTTTTAGGGACTGTGTATGATTCATTTATTGTAACATGAGTTTTGTGTGGTTGAGATATCTGTATCATGTTTGAGCTGTCTTCTAGCATACCTGTGACTAAAAGTTATAGCGGAAATAACAATGAATTGACCTGTATCTACTTTTCCTTCCCATAGGCTCGATAATCTAAATTTTCATGTACTGGGACTCCTATTCAACTTACCTCATACCTAGAGAAAAAGAACTAACCTAAAGAAGAAACAACAGCAGCATATGAGGGGATAATTTATAAACTCAAATTAATAATAAATGCAAAGGGGAGCCAGAAAGAAAAAAAAAGGAAGAAAGAGGAAAAAGAAACTGCAAGTCTTGAGCATTTAATGTGAGTCTGGAATCAGCTCTGAAGTGATGCTAACATGACTACATGGAATATATTCCTTCCTCTTGCTAATAGAGAGTAATATGCAATCCTCCCTAAAAATAAGCTATAACATGCAGACTTTCCCAAATAGTTCCAAACACATTCATTCCACAGTCTCTCTCTCTCTCTCTCTCTCTCTCTCTCTCTCTCTCTCTCTGTGTGTGTGTGTGTGTGTGTGTGTATGTGTGTGTGTTGCTACTATGTGCCCAGACCTGTCAATGATTCATCAGCAAACAAAACCAAGCCTGTAAGAGTCTCATCTCATTTGAGTTTTAGTGAATGACCAGTATGTAAATGTCACGTAACATGACTACGCATATTAACTCGGTAGTTGGCTCAGTGCTACAGTCCTTGGGAAGTCTTATCTACCTTGCTTCTGCAAAGAACCATCTGTTACAGTTAAAGAGAGAGCCAAATTACTTCCATAGTGTGGTATGCCTAGAAAAAAACTGGAGCTTAGATCTGAAACCCCCATTTTCTTAATAGTAAGCAGGGCACTCCAACTACTATGCCTGAAGTGACCTTAAGTGACCAAGAATATCTTCCACTTCACAAAAGTTTTGTGTTGCAGTATAAAGCTAGGACTAGAAAAGTGTTAATTATTTTTAACAAGTAACTTTTGTTATGTATTTTAGTTTTAATTGTGTGTTGTACATGCATATATGTGAGATTGTACATGTGAGTACAGTTGCAAATGGAGATCAAAGTCATTGCAACCTTATGGAGTAGGAGTTGCAGATGCTTGTAAGCCACCTTATGTGTCTTCTGGGTGCCAAACTCAGTTCCTTTGAAAGAGCAGTGTGTCCCTTTTTATAAAATGTATTTTCTTTTCTTTTTAAAAATTATTTTATTAGATATTTTCTCCATTTACATTTCAAATACTATCCCAAATACCCCCTATATCCTCCCCCAACCCTGCTCCCCTACCCACACACTCCCACTTCTTTGGCCCTGTATGGGGCATATAAAGTTTGCAAGACCAAGGGGCCTCTTTTCCCAATGATAGCTGACTAGGCCATCTTCTGCTATATATGCAGCTAGAGACACAAGTTCTGTGGGTACTGATTAGTTCATATTATTGTTCCACCTATAGGGTGGCAGACCCCTTCAGCTCCTTGGGTACTTTCTCTAGCTCCTCCACTGGGGTCTCTGCGTTCTATCCTATAGATGTCTGTGGGCATCCACTTCTGTATTTGCCAGGCATTGACATAGCCTCACAAGAGATAGCTATATCAAGGCCCTTTCAGCAAAATCTTGCTGGCATATGCAATAGTGTCTGCATTTGATGGCTGATTATGGGATGGACCCCCGGGTCGGGCAGTCTCTGGATGGTCCATCCTTTCGTCTTAGCTCCAAACTTTGTCTCTGCAACTTCTTCCATGGGTATTTTATTCCTTATTTTGGGGAGGAATGAAGTATCCACGTGTTGGTCTTCCTTCTTCTCGATTTCCTTGTGTTTTGGAGATTGTATCTTGGAGATTCTAGGTTTGTGTATTTTCTTTTTTAAAAAAATATTTTTATTCATTTATTTATTCATTTTTTGATTTTTACACTCCAGATTTTATTCCCATCCACACCTTCCCCAGTCCACTCTCCAACTGTTCCACATCACATATAGCCTCCCCACCTGACCTCTCAACTCCCTGGGGCCTCCAGTTTCTTGAAGGTTAGGTGCATCATCTCTGATTAAACACAGACCTGTCAGTAGTCGGTTGTATGTGTGTTAGGAGCCTCATATCAATTGGTGTATTCTGCCTTTTTGGTGGTCCAGTGTCTGAGAGATCTCGGGGGTCCAGATTAATTGAGGCCGTTGGATCTTCTACAGGGTCACCCTCCTCCTCAGCTTCTTTCAACCTTTCCCTAATTCAACCACAGGGGTCAGCATCTTCTGCCCATTGGCTGGGTGAAAATATCTGCATCTGATTCTTTCAGCTGCTTGTTGGGTCTTCTGAAGAGCAGTCATGCTAGGCCCCTTTCTGTGAGTGCTCCATAGCCTCAGTAATAGTGTCAGGCCTTGGGACCACTCCTTGAGCTGGATCCCACTTTGAGCCTATCACTGGACCTTCTTTTCCTCAGGCATCTCTATTCCTGTAATTCTTTCAGACAGGAACAATTATGGGTCAGAGTTTTGACTGTGGGATGGCAACCCCTCGTTTGATGCCCTGTCTTCCTGCTGGAGGTGGGCTCTGTATCTTCCCTCTCCCTGCTGTCTGACATTTCATCTAAGGTCCCTCCCTTTGAGTCCTGAGAGTTTCTCACCTCCCAGGTCTCTGGTGCATTCTGGAGGGTCCCCCTGCAACCTCCTATCTCCCAAGGTTGCCTGTTTCCATTCTTTCTGCTGGCCCTCAGGGCTTCAGTCCTTTTCCCTCACCCAATAACAGATTAGGTTCCCTTCTCCCTCCCCATCCCCATCCACTTTCCCTCTCAGGTCCCTCCCTCCCTCCCTCCCTCCCCACTTGTGATTGCTTTTTTCTCCCTCCAAAGTGGGACTGAGACGTCCTCACTTGGGTCCTTCAGCTTGTTGTCCATTTTGAGTACTGTGGACTGTATCCTGGGTATTCTGTACTTTTTACTTTGGGCTAATAACCACTTATTAGTGAGTACATAACCATGCATGTCCTTTGGGGTCTGAGTTACCTCACTCAGGATAATATTTTCTAGTTCCATCCTTTTCCCTGCAAAACTCAGGATGTCCTCGTTCTTAATAGCTGAGTAGTATTCCATTGTGTAAACGAACCACATTTTCTGTATCCATTCTTCTGCCGTGGGACATCTGGGTTGTTTCCAGTGTCTGGCTATCACAAATAAGGCCACTATGAACACAGTGAAACACGTGCCCAGATGGCATGGTGGACCATCTTTTGGGTATATTCCAAAGAGTGGTATTGCTGGGTCTTCAGGTAGATCTATTTCCAATTTTCTGAGGAAATCTCTAGATTGATTTCCAGAGTGGTTGTACCAGTTTGCAATGCCACCAGCAATGGAGGAATGTTCCTATTTCTCCAAATCCTCACCAACATGTATTGATCTTAGCCATTCTGATTGGTGTAACATGGACTCTCAGGGTCGCTTTGATTTACTTTCTCTGATCACTAAAGGATTTGAACATTTCTTTAGGTGCTTCTCAGCCAATCAAGATTCCTTTGTTGTGAATTCTCCATTTAGTGCTAGACCCCATTTTTTGATTGGGTTGTTTGTTTTTCTGGTGGTTAGCATCTTGAGTTCTTTATATATTTTGGATATTAGCCTTCTATCAGATGTGAGGTTAGTGAAGATTTTTTCCCCAATCTGTAGGTTGATGATTTGTCTTACTGACTATGTCCTTTGCATTATAGAAGTTTTCCAGTTTCATGAGGTCCCATTTATCAATTATTGATCTTAGAGCATGAGCCATTGGAGTTCTGTTTAGGAAATTTACCCCTGTGCCAATTAGTTCAAGGCTTTTTTCCACTTTCTCTTCTATTAGATTCAGTGTATCTGGTTTTATGTTGAGGTCCTTAATCCACTTGGACTTGAGCTTTGTACAAGGTGACAAATATGGGTCTATTTTCATTTTCTTACATACAGACAGCCAGTTAGACAAACACCATTTGATGAAGATGCTTTCTTTATTCCATTGTACATTTTTGGCATCTTTGTCAAATATTAAGTGTCCTTAAGTGTGTGGTTTTATTTCTGCATCTTCAGTTCTATTCCTTTGATCAATGAACGTGTCTATCTCTGTACCAGTACCACGCAGTTTTTATCACTATTGCTCTGTAGTAAAGCTTGAGGTCAGGGATGGTGATTTCCCCAGCTGTGGTATAGGGGACTTTCAGGATAGCATTTGAAATGTAAATGAAGAAAATAACTAATAAAAAATTGAAAAAAAAAAAGAATTGGTTTTGCTATTCTGGGTTTTTTGCCTTTCCAGATTAATTTGAGATTTGCTCTTTCCATGTGTTTGAAGAATTATGTTAGGATTTTGATAAGGATTGCATTGAATCTCTAGCTTGCCTTTGGTAGGATGACCATTTTTACTACATTAATTCTGCCAATTCATGAGCATGGAAGATCTCCCCACTTTCTAAGACCTTTTTTAATTTCTTTCTTGAGTGAGTGAAGTTATTGTCATACAGGTCTTTCATTTGTTTGGTTAGAATTACCTCAAGATATTTTATATTATTTGTGGCTATTGTGAAGGGAATTGTTTCCCTAATTTCTTTCTCAGCCTGTTTATCATTTGCATAAAGGAAGGCTACTGATTTATTTGAGTTAATTTTATATCCGGCCACTTTGCTGAAGTTGTTCATCAGCTGGAAAGGTTATCTGGTTGAATTTTTGAGGTCGCTTATGTATCCTATCCTATCATCTGCTAATAGTGATACCTTTATTTCTTCTTTGCCAATTTGTATCCCCTTGATGTCTTTTTGCTGTCTTATTGTTCTAGCTAACACTTCAAGTACTATATTGAATAGATATGGGGAGAGTGGGCATCCTTGTCTTGTCCCCAATTTTAGTGGGATTGCTTCAAGTATGTCTGTATTTAATTTGATATTGGCTGTTTGCAGTAAATTGTTTTTATTATGTTTAGGTATGTGTCTTGAATTCCCTAATCTCTCCAATCCTTTTAACATGAAGGGGCGTAGTATCTTGTCAAATGCTTTTTCTATATCTAAGGAGATGATCATGTTATTTTTTTTCCTTAGAGTTTTTTTTTACATAGTGGATTATGTTAATGGATTTTAGTATATTGAACCAACCTTGCATCCCTGGGATGAAGCCTACTTGATTGTGGTGAATGATGGTTTTGTTGTGTTCCTGAATTCAGTTTGAGCATTTTTGCATCAATATTCATAAGCGAGATTGGTCTGAAGTTCTCTTCTTCAGTTGGGTCCTGGTGTGGTTTAGTTTTCAGAGTAATTGTGGCTTTGTAGAATGAGTTAGGTAGTGTTCCTTCTCTTTGTTATGGAATATTTTGAGTAATATTAGTTTCTGGTCTTCGTTGAAGGTCTGGTAGAACTCTACACAAAATCCATCTGATCCTGGGCTTTCTTGGGGGGGGGGAGATTGGAAGGATTTTAATAACTTCTATTTCCTTGTGTGATATGGGCCTGTTTAGAGAGTTTACTTTCTCTTGGTGGATTTTCCCCTTGGTGAATATGAAATGATCTCCTTACCATGCTTGATACCTTTTGGTTGAAAGTCTATTTTATTGGATATTAGGATAGCAACTCCAGCTTGTTTCCTGGCACCATTTGCTTGGAAGACCTTTATCCATCCTTCTCTTCTGAGGTAGTGTCTGTCTTTGTTATTGAAGTGTGTTTCTTGTATGCGGCAAAACGCTGGATCTTGCCAATATTCTTTATTTGGTTCAGTATGCGCTAACCCTAACTTCTCATCCACCACTAGAACACTATTATTTTTATAAAACTAAAGCATGATTAAGATAGTAAATGCCACTATACTTGTTTTAATATCAAATCCTTTATCTATTATGTTTTATACCTTATGCCACCTCCTGTAGCATTCTCATTTGTCTCTAAGGAGATCTTGTATGTATATAAAATATATAAAAAATAATTTCAAAAAAATCTCAAAAGTAAGGAATCCTCCTGATCAATAGTGACTGCCCCAGGCCTTCTTCCTTCAGACCCATATGGGTTTTATTTTAGAGGGTTCTTATCAAGCTTGAGAATTATTTAATCCTTGATCCTGGCTACTCATTGGCTGTGTTAGGAGGCCTTATTGGCAGTGCCAACCTCTGTACCAGGAAGGAGGCTGGCATGTGCAGATGCCATCATTTCAGAAGTTTCCAGAATTGAATGCTACAGATCCTTTGCATGTGCTTTGCTGCTTTGGGAGGGATAATGATGTTTTTGAAGGGATCCAATGTTCCATATTGCTGATCACTTATATCCTCAGGTTCTAAGACCTTAGAATAATTTTTAGAAGCTCTGTAGAGAAACGAAAGACAGAGAACACAGACAGCAACACCCACCTGTAATGTCCTAAAAGTTTCATGTAACATAATGTAAACAAAACACACTGTCTCTGCTCCTCATGATTTCCTGTTCTATAATAGGAAAAGCAGACATTTCTAGCTATTCAAGTTGGTCTGTAGGTATAGACAGAGTTAGAGCTGTGTAAGCTCTGAAGAAACATTATAATTATAGCATTCATCCTTCCTCAGGTTAGCTTTTTTCCAGAAACCTCATCACAGGGCTGTTGGAAACAGTGTCCATTATTTACCCACTAAGTTAGAATTCTGCCCCTGATAGCTGGCTACTTATGTGATGCCAGCTTGATCATGTGACCTCTTATGTCGTAGTTTACTTGTCTCCATAGCCTTAGTGGGAGTGTTATGTGAGGGCACACACAGAGTGTTTATATTAAATTAATATTAAATGAGCTCACCTATATACAATAGTTGTAATAGTGATTAGCTAGGGGCAGGTGCTGCAGTAAGTACCTCACTCTGTCTGAGAGATCTCTGAAGATCCAATGAGCCATTTCCCTATATGAGAGGCAATGAATTTTCATTTGTACTCTGTTTAATATGAATATGGAGCATATCCTATATTATTTAATTCTCATGACTATTTTATGAAATAGAGGCTTATTAAACTATTTTAATAATGACAACAAAGCTTGCAAAGGTTTAAATCTCAATAAAAATAATCTTAATAACTCAAATCTGCCAGATTTTTTTTTCTAGAATCAATTTCCTTTCATAATATCTTTTTTCTTTGCACATCCAAAGGACCACGGATTGGAAATCTACTCAGCCTGTGTTTTTTTTTTTTTTTCTGAAATTTACTTCCCTAGTATTTAGAATAAGGAGAGCAAAAAGAAATGAGAACACAATGTCCTCAGAACACAGGTACTGATGTCTTCATCAGATTTTCGACAAGATAAATAGTAAGGCTAATGGAGCTATCTTCAACCTGTTTATGGATAAGAGAAGGGAAGGAAAGGGCCTATGTCCTTGCCAGATATTCTGGGATGCATTAAAGCAGCAGGTTCCCTTTAGAAATTATTGACTGTAACCACCATGATCAGTTCAACTTATTCTTAAAAATACCTGCAATGGGAGGAAAGATAGAGTACTGGTCTGTGACGCACCAAGAAAATGTCAAAGTTTCATTAAATCCTTTGGGGGCAGACTGAAAAAATAATAAGTTTATTAAAATTACCTATGCATCCTGCTAAGAAAACTTCTACCAGGGTGCACAGATGGGGTTCAATTTGGACAACTCTGTTGCTGCATATTAAAGGCCTTTGATTTTAATATCCAGTAATGAATAAAACTACTGGTGGGTGTCCTGAGTCATAATGTAATCAGAGGAGAATGCCTGAGCCCGGTTCTCATTTCTTTTCACTCTTGAATATTGGCTCAGCCAGATGTACCTATGCTGAGAACACAACAATGAGTCATTCTGCATGCAGCAAGGAGCCAAGGGGATTTTTGTCAGAAGTGAAGTAAAAACTGACTAGAGAAGGACAAAATGGTGGGTTTTTTAATTATTGGAATTGTCAGGTTTTCTTAAAGAGATTAATTCTGGGAACCCATATACTTTGAAGTAAGCAAACCATTCCATGCAGAAAAATTGTTTATTGAAAACTCTATCATCCTTCTCTAGCCTAAGGCAGAGGTCTACCCTGACCACTATAGCCAGGGCATAACAGGAGCTTTCAGAAATATCTAACTTCCCTGGGAGCTCAGTGCTAATGGAGATGAGCTCCATTCTTTGCAGAGTTACAAGTTCTCTTTATAGTGCCAAGGCTTTAATGCCCATGTGGTAGGTGAGATCACCATGTCCCTTTTTTCTCTGTACCCTTTCATCTTAGCAAACTGTAACATCTTAGTCGAACTGAACTGAAAGTGAATTCTGGTCTCTATTTTCCATCTTGCCCCCAAGTAATACCATTATTTGGCCCAAATTTTCCACTTTTACTCTGTTATGTTTTTGTCAATACGAAACTATAACTACTCCCTTCGATTTATTTCTCCGTCCTGTAATGTGACTTGACTACACTCTCACCCATTTTTGCCAATATGATGGGAAAGATGTAGAACACAGAATGTCAGCTTAAGTGACACCTGGGATTTTCTGACTTGGTGCTAAGGACAAACACATAGTAGCCTTATTTATAATAGCCAGAAGCTGGAAAGAACCCAGATGTCCCTCAATAGAGGAATGGATACAGAAAATGTGGTACATTTACACAATGGAGTCCT
>NC_034591.1:26011355-26021671 GCF_900095145.1 Mus pahari
GCCCCATAGAGGGGAATGCCAGGGCCAAGAAGTGGGAGTGGGTGGGTAGGGGAGCAGGAACAGGGGGGGGTATAGGGAACTTTTGGGATAGCATTTGAAATGTAAATAAAGAAAATAATAATAAATAAAAAAAATAAAATAAAATGAAAGACAGCTCACAGTGGTGGAGCCAAGAAAGCCATAACCCTCTTCACGGTGGCATGGGGAGTCAACCCAAAGTCACTGATGCCACCTGGGTAAGTTGAGACTAAAATGACTCCATGCTACACAGCAGTAGAAAACAAACAAACAAACAAACAAACAAACAAATAAATAATAACAGCCCTCTTAATAGCATGATGAGGGATGGGTGTTGATTATCATCTTAAGTCACTGGCTTGTGTAGTAATTTTATCATGATATCCTACAGATATAATAGATACAGCCACCAGAGTCTGTTCTGATGTGCACCCTGAAGCAAGCCGGAATTCTCATCTATCAAGTCGCTGTTTAACACTCAGTGCTTCCCCAACTGTGTTAGTTTAATAAAAGTTATCTCAGAGTTCATTATCAGTGAGTACTTAGATGGCTCTTTCACTTAAAATGAGATCTGGTCAGACAGAAGAACCTGAACTTTGGGATTTAACCATGTAACTCTAGAACATGGGAGCCTGAGATAAGAGAAGGGCAAGTTCGAAACTACTGTGGGATGTGTAGTTGAACTCTGTCTCAAAACCAACAACCAAACAACCCTAGACCAAAGAGACATACGGTTTCAACCACCATGCTCCCCCCCCCACCATCTCTTTTATATCCTTAGTTTAATATCTTTTCTTTCCAGTTTATGTTTTATTTAGGCAGAAATGATAAAATAAATTTGAGAGGTAAAGCTTTCTAAATTACTTTGGGAGAGGAATTGTTAAGGCATAGCAATTAGTGAGGAGAAAGACAACATAATTCTAATGTGAATTAGAATGGAAAGGGTTTTTTGTTTTTTGGTTTTTGTTTTTGTTTCTGATGGTGTGGATCTGATAATAAAATTGGAATCACAAAACAATCATTAGAAGTATTATTATATAACAACTTTGTGTGTGTGTGCGTTTGTGTGTGTGTGTGTGTGTCTGCTCACTAGTGAGTATGCATATGTGCATCTGTTTATATATAACCTGTCTTGCCTCATGACTGAAACCTTTACATTTTAGGGGAGATACCACAGTTCCATAATTTTTGCTTTCAGATAAAATTCATCAAACTTTAATTACTCAATGAAAGCTATGTAGTAAGGCTATGAGTATGTTTGGATTTGAATAATTGACTCTTGAGTACATCTGAAATAATAACCAGAAAGCTATTATGTGCTATAAAGATGCTGTAGATGTTGTTCACTTGAAGATTATCTACTTGTATCCATGATTTAGAGATGTATGAACTTTAGGAGATCATACATCTTTGTCTTAGTTTGTATCATTGTGAAGAGAAACCATGATCAAGACAACTCTTATAAATGACAACATATAATTGAAACTTACTTATAGTTTCAGAGGTTTAGTCCATTATCATCATGGTGGGAAGCAAGGCAGTGTCAATGCAGACATGGTACTGGAGGTGGAGCTAAGAGTTCTATATCTTGATCTGCAGGCAGTGGAAGGGAACTATGTAACCCAATGGGCATAGCTTGAGCACAGGAGACCCCAAAACCCACCACCATAGTAACAAACTCCCTCCAATAAGGCAATACCTACTCCAAAGCTACACTTCATAATAGTGACACTCCCTATGGTCAAGCATTCAAACACAAGTCTATGGGAACCGTATCTATTCAGATCACTACAATATCCTTCTAAGTGGGAGCAGTTTGGAGGAAATACTGAAGAGGAGACACAATACACTAATGTCAAAGAAATAAAAGTATAAACAATGGCCTGGAAAACTAAGAATTGGCAGAGGAAAAAATATACTTGAATGATTTACCATTGGTTGTCTTCAACAACTTGTTAAACTCTATGTCTCTATTTTGTACACTTTTCTCTATATTTATTATGCTTGCATGTAAAATATTAATGAAGTAGAGATATATTAGGAATGTTGCAAAAAGAGTAACAGTACAGATAGTTATCAAAAATGATTAGATGCTTCTGGGGAACTGAGAACAATTAAGTTTCAGAAAGACAATTAAATTGTTATTTCATTTCAGAACAAATTAGACTGGCAGGGAAAAGAAAGTAAAAGTGTTCAGGTGTGATTTTATTCTTCTCACCAGAGGATAAAAACCTGGTCTGTATGTAGATGTAACCAATTAACTTTCTCTTATGCCCTACATTAAATGCACTCTAAAGTTTATTAAATTTTATACTGCCCAAATTTACAGATAATATATGTTTACTCAGTCTTTAACATGAAATTAGGAAAACTATTCAGCTTTTAAAATGCCTACATATAGGTCTTTATGATGGCCATAGAATTTTAATATGCATACTTCAGGTCTATCAAAAATTATTTTAATGTATTTTCATTGATTATTCATTCTTACAAAGTTAGTTACTTGCTAATTCATTCAACAAATATTTACTGGATATTTCCTAGGTTAAATATCATTTTAATTAGTGGGGCTATAGCTGGTAGACACAGCTTTCTCTCCTCATTGAAGTTAGGTTATTAAGGAGGCTTACAATGAAAAGTATACAGAGAAGCAGAAAGATGTCACATGGTGATAAGCAATGAGAGGCTAAAGGAGGCTACATGGAATAAGAACCACAATGTCCTATAGACACTGGGTTGGGAGAGAACAGATAAGAACATTAGTAGATGTAGCAGTGATAGAGGATGTGAGAAATGAACATGAAGACATGGAGAGAAGAACCAGACCCTGGTGAACATTCTAGAACACAGAAAGACTTGAGCTTTTATTAAGTGCATGGCTAAAACACTTTGGAAAGATTGAACCTGCCTGACATGTAAACTAAACTACACTGTAAAAAAAAAAATCACTCTAGTTTTTGTCCTGAGAATAGACTATAGAAGTAAAGTAATCAGAGCTTGTCACAATCAGGAAAGTGTTCACACCAATTCAGACTAGGAGTGGGAGAGAGATGTGGTTAGATTCTGACGATATACCTCAGAGGTATTGTCTACAACTTACTATTTGGATATGAGGTATGAGAGAAAGAGAATCTTAAGTTAATTCTATGGTTATGTGCCTGAGCAAGCAAGAGAATCAATTGACTTGTAACTATGAAATTGTCCTAATGAGATGCACTATCTAGAACTCAGATATGGTGATGAAAAATTTAAAAATACTCAAACATGCAGATATTTCAGTTTCCAACAATGACTGTAGATATTCATACACCATCTTTATCCAAAGTATGGGTGGTCCTTTTTAGCATGTGAGTGGAATTACTCGTGACAGCACATATGCAACTTTCTCCCTTTTAAACATCACAGAGTTGCCTTTTGGAATGGTTGCATAAGCTTCTGTTGGAGCAGTGTCAGGATTTACTTCTTTGGAATGGTTGGTACTGCTTAAATCTGATAGGATGAAAGCAACATCTCCTTATTGTCTTACTATGCCATTCCCAGTTACTCCTGAAACTGAGACATCTCCCAGATGATACTTAATCCCAGATGAGGTTCTTCTTCATAAAATGACACTATGCATTTGCCTACTTTGTCACTTTGTGTATTATTGCTTTTCACATCAAATCATGGCTGAAAAGATCCATCAGTAGTAGCCAACGTTTACACTGGGGAACTCTTGAAGTAAGTACACAATTATAGCTTGCTAGAATTCCAGCTACTCCTTACTACTCATAGCAAATATGCTCCATTTGTTTATCTACCAGACCAGTAGAGGCATACTTGAAATTGAGGGAGGGGGTAGTCTTTGGGCTTTCTGGGCTCTATTTTCTGCCTTTGGATCCCATTCCCTTAGCTGTGCTGTCCTATCTAGGCTAAGTGGGAGAGGATGTGCTTAGCCCTGCTGTGTTTTGATATGCCAGGCCAAGTTGGTACACATGGAGGGAGGGAGTGCCTCCTCTTCTCAGAGAAGGTGAAGGAGTATTGGTGGAAGGGATATATGAAGGTGGGACCAAGAAAAAAAAAGAGTAGGGGAGGCTGTGATCAGGGTATAAAGTGAGTAAGGAAAGAAAGAAAGAAAGATAGAAAGGAAGAAAGAAAGAACGACTATACAACACAATAACAATATCTGAAACCAGGTTGAAAATGAAAGATTGACCTGGGTTTCTCCTGAAAATGTTAATTACTTATTTAAGTATTAATTTTAACTGGACACATGATGAGATTTATTTTAAAGTAAAGAATATATCAACAGCAGGATAGGATGACTTATCAACGAATGGATAGTTACAGAACATGTGGTACATACACTAATAGAATTCTATTAGGTCACCTCATCCCCATAAAATCCTGTTTTCTGTGACAACATTGATAGATTAAGAGATCATTAAATTCAATGAAATAATCCAAACACAGAAAAACAAGACCTGTAAGATCTCTTAGTAAATAAATTCTTAAAACATTAAATTTATTGATGTTGCACCAGTTATTTCCAGAAAGAAAGGACAGCGAGTAATTTAGTTCATAGGCACACTAATTTTTTTATAAAAGAAAAATGATCTTATTCTGTATGACACACTGAAGGGAATACAATTAACATTAAGGTGTCAAGTATCTCAAAACATGTAGGAGAGGGTTTTGAATATGTTTACAGAAATAATAAAAAGTAGAAGTCATTGAAAAAACTGAAAATAAAAGATGCACTCAATGAGTTCAAATGAGTATCTTATTTTATACATAGTTACTGTTTGGATGATCTTAAAAGATGGCCTGTACAATATTAACCACAGAGGCCATTTATTTTCCTCACTTAAATTTTACTTCTGTAGGTAGTCCTGATATCTAGACTCATTGGCTTTCTTTTACTAATCAAGTTTCCTCACTTCACTCAAAAACATTCATTACTGTTGTGCTGGCATAGGTTTACTAGAATGCCATCCCAGCAGGCTTTCTAAAAACTTTCTAAAAGCATCTACCTCCTAAAGGATATATATTACGTATGGGCTTTGTTAATGACAACAGTTTCAGCTGCTTAGGGAAGAAAATAGTCCTGCAGGTATTCACATACATGGGGGAAGATCAGCCTGGATCCTCATCTCCCTCAACACCATACAGTCTGCAGGGCTCCCAGGAGATCTGCGGCAGCCAGGGTAACAGTCTGCAAGGCTCCCAGGAGATCAGCTACAGCTAGGGCCACAGATACTCCCAGGAGATCTCCAAAAACTCAGGGACACAGGGGACAGGCTCCACACAAGGTCACCAAGACAAGCTAATACCAGAGATAACCAGATGGTAAGAGGCAAGCACAAGAACATAAGCAACAGAAGTAAATATATGTTGACTGACACTATCAGAACCAGCTCTTCCACCACAGCAAGCCAAGAATAACCCAATACACATGAAAAGCATGATGTTGACCTAAAATCTCATCTTGTAAAGATATAAGATGCCTTTTAAAAGGATATAAATAACTCACTTAAAGAAATATAAGAAAACACAGTAAATCAGGAAGAAGCTCTTAAAGAGGAAATAAAAAATAAATCACTCAAAGAAATACAGAAAACCACAATCAAACAGGTAAAGGAATTGAACAAACCAGTCAAGGGCCTAAAAATGGAAGTAGAAACAATAAAGAAACCACAAAGAGTGGCAATCCTGGAAATGGAAAAACTAGGAAAGAAGTCAGGAGGTACAAATGCAAGCATCACAAACAGAATATAAGAAATAGAAAAGAGAATCTCAGGCATAGAAGAAATCATAGACGATATTAACATAATGGTCAAAGAAAATAAAAAGCATAAAAAGCTTCTAACCCAAAACTTTCAGGAATTCCAGGGTATGATTAAAAGACCAAACCTAAGAGTAGTAGGAATAGAAGAAAGCAAAGATTTCTAGCTCAAAGGTCCAGAAAATATCATCAACAGAATTATAGAAGAGAACTTCCTCAACCTAAAGAAAGAGATGATCAAAAAAAATGTACAAGAAGCTTACAAGATATCAAATAGATTGGACCAGAAAAGAAAATTGTCCTGTTACATAAAAATCAAAACACTAAATGTACAGAACAAAGAAAGAGTATTAAAAGCTGTAAGGGAAAAAGGTCAAATAACATATAAAGGCAGACCTATCAAAACTACAAAAGACTTCTCACCAGAGATGCTAAAGCCAGAAGATCCTGGGAAGATGTCATGCAGACCCAAAAAGAATGCAAATTCTAGCCCAAGCTGATATAACTAGCAAAACTCTCAATCATCACAGATGAATAAACCAAACTATTCCATGACAAAACCAAATTTTAAATATATACATATACATACACATATACATATATACATATATACATCATATATGCATGTATACATATATACATATATATTTATTTATTTCACACGCTTAAACCCAGCCCTACAGAGGATTCTAGAAGAAAAAAATCCAACACAAGGAGAGTGTCTACCCCAAGGAAAAAACAAGAAATTAATCATCTTATAACAAACCCAAAAGGAGAGAATCACACATAATTCCACTTCCAACAACAAACAAAACGGGAACTAACAATAACATGTCTTTAATATCTTTCAACATCAATGAACTCAGTTCCCCAATAAAAATGAAAAAGCTAACAAATTGGATATACAAGCAGAATCTAGGATTTGGCTGCACTCAGGAAACATACCTCAATGACAAAGACAGACAATACCTCAGAGTAAAATGCTGAAAAAAAAAAATTCCAAGCAAATGGTTCTGAGAAACAAGCAGAAGTTACCATTATAATATCCAATAAAATAGACTTTCAACCAAAATTTATCAAATGAGATGGGGAAGGACACTTCATATTCATCAAAAGAAACATCCACAAATCTTAATTCTGAACAACTATGACCCAAATGCAAGAGCTCCCACATTCATAAAAGAAACTTTACTAAAGCTCGAAACATACATTAATCTCACACAATAATAGTGGGAGGCTTCAATACCCGACTCTCAACAGTGGACAGGTCACTGAAACATAAACCAAACAGAGGCATACTGAAGCAAATAGAAGGTATGAACCAAATGGATTTAACAGATATATACAGAACGTTTCAACCTAAAACAAGAGAATATACCTTCTCAAAATCCCATGGTACCTTCTCTAAAACTGACCATGTAACCAGTCACAAAACAAACCTCAATAGATACAAGAAAATTGAAATAATCCCATACATCCTATCAGATCACCACAAATAAGACTAGACTTCAATAACAACAAAACCAACAGAAAACCCACATACCCACAGAAACTGAACAACTCTCTACTCAATGAAAACTTTGTCAGGGAGGAAATAAAGACAGAAATTAAAGACTTCCTAGAATTCGAAATGAAGGCACAGCATACCCAAACTTATGGGACACAATGAAAGAAGTGCTAAGAGGAAAATTCTTAGCATTAAGTGCCCTCAGAAGGGAACTGGGGAGATGCTACACTAGCAACTTAACAGCACACTGAAAGCCCTAGAACAAAAAGAAGGAACACACAAAAACAAACAAACAAAAAGGAGTAAAAGGCAAGAAATAATCAAACTCAGAGCTGTAATCAACCAATTAGAAAGAAAGAGAACCATAGAAAAAATAAAAAATAAAATAAAATAAAAACAAAAGCTGGTTCTTTGAGAAAATGCATAGGATAAATAAACCATTAGCCAATTTTAAAATGGAGTGCAGAGCTAAACAGAGAATTATCAGCAGAGTGATCTTAAATGGCCAAGAAGCATCTAAAGAAATGTTCAGAGTCCTTAGTCATTAGAGAAATGCAAATCAAAATGACACTGAGATTCCACATTCAGAATATCTAAGATTAAAAAAAAAACAAAAACCCTCAGGCGACAGTAGATGCTGTTGAGAATATAGAGAAAGAATACTCCTCCATTGCTGTTGAGATTGCAAGCTGGTAGAACCACTCAGGAAAACAATCTGGTGGTTCCTCAGAAAGCTGAAAATAGTTCTACTTGAACTCCCAGCTATACCACAACTGGTCATATACTAAAAAGAAGTTCCAACATGAAAGAAGGGCACATACTCCACTATGTTCATAGCAACTTTATTTATAATAGCCAGAAGCTGGAGACAACCCAGATGTCCCTCAATGGAAGAATGGATACAGAAAATGTGGTACATTTACACAATGGAATACTACTCAGCTATTAAAAATGATGACTTTATGAATTTTCCAGAAAAATGGTTGGGACTAGACAATGTTATCCTGAGTGAGGTAACCAAGACCCAAAAGGACATACATAGTATGTATTCACCAATAAGTGGATATTAGCCCCAAAGCTTAGAATTCCCACAATATAACTCACAGACCAAACTATGCTTACAAGAAAGAAGGCCAAAGTGTGGATGCGGCAATCTGACTTAGAAGGGGGAACAAAATAAACACTGGAAGCAGAGGGAAGGAGGGCGGGCTTTAGGTGGGAGGTGGAAAAGGGGGGTAGGTTCAGGTATGGGAAGAGACAGATGAGAAGACCAGACAGCCAGGAGAATGATTAGAAATATGTAGCGGTGTAGTATGGGGAATGCAGAAGAATCACTAGAAAGTTCCAGACACTAGGGATGCAAGAGGATCCCAGGACCCAATATGGATGACATTAGTCGAAATGCTCAACAGAGGGGAGATAGAACTTGAAGAGACCACCCCCAGTAGATAGGCACAGCTCCCAGTTGAGGGAAGGGGCCACTCTCCCATCTCAAAAAAAATTAACCAAGAATTGTTTCTAAAGAAAATGCAGGGGCAAAAAAAAAAAAAAAATGGAACAGAGACTGAGGGAAAGGCCATCCAGAGACCGCCCCACCTTGGGATCCATCCCATCTGCAGATATCAAACCCAGACACTATTGCTGATACCAAGAACTGCTTGTAGGATTCCAGTATGGCTGTCCTCCAAGAAACTCAGCCAGCACCGAAGACAGATGCAGACACTCACAGCCAACTATTGGACTGAGCCAGAGGAGCCCAATGGAAGAGAAAGGGAAGGACTGAAGAAGAAGGGGATTGTAACCCCATAGAAAGTATAACAATATCTGAGCTCCCATGGACTAAGCCACCAACCAAAGAGTATATATTGGTGTGTTCATGGCTCCTATTACATACATAGCAGTGGACTGCTTTATCTGGAATCAATGAGAGCAGAAGCACTTGGTCCTTGCTGCCCCCGTGAAAAGGGATGCTAGATTGGTGAGAAGGGAGGTGGGAGGTGGGTTGGAAATACCCTTTTAGAGGCAAATGAGTGGGAGGATAGGGATTGGCGGTTTGCAAAGGGGCAAAGGGGGATAACATTTGAAATATGGATATATAAAATAATCATTAAAAAGAAAAGAGATGAAAATAATACTTTTTTTTAAACACATGACTCACTCATAAGTCAGAGTGGTAGGAACCCCAGCAGGACACGGAGAGCCTAGGAAGAAAAGGATGAGAGAAACTCTAAGAAGTTTTTAGTGATCAACCAATTCTGGACCCTTCTTTTCACTGATGAGGAGCCGAGATGCAAGACTGATTTGAGGAAAGTGGATTATTTCCCTGGGGCACTCTGTCTCCTCTTCTGGTAGCTGCTGCTACATAAATATTAATGTCTGCTTTGGAGAACATGTCTTCAATGACTGCAAACTTCAGGCATGGATGATGGAGAAAAACAAGAATACAATACATTATTAACTTCCTGATGGGCTTTGCACATACCTAAACTGATTAATTTCTCCTCTGATTGATATTCTATTATTCAAGCATCGTTCCAAAACAACAAGACTGTTTCCTAAATTTGTACTGAATATTCTCAGTGTAACCCTGTACCTCTTCAATACCCACTATGTGTTGGGAGCTAGAAACCAAAAAGTCTGTTTTATAGATAAAACTTCATTCATCTTGACTGTGCTTTATGCTGAATGACTCATGAAAGAATGTTCACACCAACAAAGCTATCATCTCCACTTCTCTTGGAAGCTCAATTTGTTGTCTTTCCTCTATGCTCTTGTCTTCTGTCATTATTTGGCTAATTCCAAGTAGTAGCAGAATTAGGCATCAAGAAGAGTAGTGAAAACACTCTTCAGAGGGTGCCATCATCTAAAAGATATAAATAATGATAATATATTGGCACAGTACTTGCTCATATGCTGATATGTTGATTAAGGAAGCACTCTGCAAGAAAAAGAAAGAAAGAAAGAAAGAAAGAAAGAAAGAAAGAAAGAAAGAAAGAAAGAAAGAAAGAAAGAAAGAAAGAAAGAGGG
>NC_034591.1:26021690-26063375 GCF_900095145.1 Mus pahari
AAGGAAGGAAGGAAGGAAGGAAGGAAGGAAGGAAGGAAGGAAGGAAGGAAGGAAGGAAGGAAGAAAACATATGGAGAATTAAACCATGTCCATTTTATTTTGTTTTATTTTTGTTTTGTTGTGTTTTTGTAGTGGTGGTTGGTTTTGGTTTGGTTTGGTTTGGTTTGGTTTGGTTTGGTTTGGTTTGGTTTTGATTGATTAGGCTTTTATGGATAATTTCTGGTCCAATATACCCTTCAAATCTAGGCAACCTCACTGGTTAAAATGGATATTTTATTAACTATAATTACAATAATGCCAGGATGAGTCTTGGATGATTGAGGTCAAATAATCCCTGTCTACAGTTTAGAGTGGTTCACGGTTGAGACATTTTCTCATTTCTCTTGACACTCCAGCTTTATCTGGAAACCTAAAAGCATCCCTGAGCGTCGTGACTTCCAGTGATTTGTATTCTGCCTAATGCTTCTTTGCAGTAAAGTCTGATGTTCCCTGTTGAAAACAAATTCCTCTGCAGAATCATCTAACTTTGTTTAATGTTTAAACAACTCACAGGATTTTCTTTCATATGGAAATAAATATTGCACTCAGCTATTTATACTGAAACTACATTACAGATTATACAAAGAATATTTGCAACTAAGGTAACTAAAGTTTATAACTTTCTGGTTTTTTCATATTAAAAACTGAAAAACAAACAAAAACTAAGGATGCTGAAGACACAGATGATATCAAGTCTTGAGCCTAATGGTTCAGAGTGGAGAGAGATTGCCCTTTGCGTTTCAACTAAACAACATCACAGGAATAGCTCTTACAAGAGACAGAGAGTTCTCTGCTCTAAGGTGGGAGAATTTTATGTTTATTTAAGGAAGCAAGCTTACCTTTGAGAACTATTATTTTATCCCATTTAACATTTCCATCACATTCCAAATATCTGTAATTCAAAGAAGACTCCAGAAAGACATACGATATGCTTTTATTTTTGATACCCTTCCTTTCCCTGTACTGCATCTAGGTTGTTCTAAGGCAGCAGCTTGTTCTTCATTAATAATCCCAGCAATGTATGTAGAGTGTGTCTTTTCCTTATCTTCACCATCACTGCTGTGTTCTACGAGATGATCCCAGAGCTTGCAAGTATTTCAGTTGTTCATAAGTCCTAGCTAATAGCCCTGACTTCACACTTACATTCTTTTCTTTGGTCCTGTCAGAATACCCTACCACCACTAGCACAAAACATTTGCTCTTCTTGGTTCAAAGAAATGGGAATTTGATTTTGCAATATCTGTTCAGTTATCTCTTAACACCTTCAAGTCCATTTGAATCCTATTGCGGATTGCTTACTAGATATTCAAGTGACACTTCTCTTTAGTTGATACATGTTACTTTATAAACCTGATACTTTTGGTGAGGACCATATCAAAGCCTTTTGTGACAGATGGTAATAGCAATCACAAACCTCTTGCAACATCTTCAGAACATACTAGTTGTGCACAAATTAGAAGTCTTCGTTTGACTATGGATGATACACCATATCTGTGCTTCTATAGCCCCCCCCCCTTAACTTGAAGCTTTCCCTCTGCAGTCTGACGGCAGCATCACTTCACCTGCACGACTGACTTAGTCTTATAGCTCTTTCAATTTGTAAAATAATGTTCACCTTCTGAATTGCTCCCTCTGGACACTGCCTCCAGATTCCATAGCCTACAGCCCAATTTTTGGTTTCAATGGAGACTGACATTCTTTTTTGAAAAAAAGTACTGGTGCCAAATAAATATTTTAAAACAATATCAATGCATTGGGGGGAATCTGAAGGTTTTTGCTGTGCGGCTTAAAATGTGCAAGGTTAAAAATCACTGGCAAGTGCGTAGGGATAAGGGTGTATCCCAGTTAGGATGTGCGTGAAGAATCTTCCAAAATAAATATTGTTGAGACCAACATTGGCTCCAGTTAAAGAATTCAAAGTCTGTACCTCTATGCTGACATCTGTTAAATGAAGGCCGGTCCTTATTTCAATCATTGTGTCATCCATCAATATCATGGTCCTAACTGACTCACAATTCAGTAATGAAAGATAATCTCTACTACAGTTTTCAAAAAATTAAGTGGCTGTGGCTTCAACTCCATTTTATGTGTTCTTCAAGATCTGGAAAATTTCACAGTATAGAGGCCTCTCTGTGCTAGCATCCTCATTAGGGCGATATATATGTTTACCCTGGCTTTGCTCAACAAATATAGGAAAGGTATTAAAAACACAAAATGTGATCTCAGTATTTGCCTCTCATAGAAACAGCTAACTCTTATCATCCATAATGCACAAGGGTTGGTAACTTTTTGCATATTACCATTTTTTCATTACTTCCCTTTTCAAACTCAGGAAATTAGTTTGGCGAAATGAAATTTATCAAAGGCTTCAGTAGGTGGTTTCTTGGTGTGAGTCATCGGCCTCATCAACATCAAATCAGAGACAAAAAAGCTTGGGAAAGGTCTGAACAGGCATGATTAATTTAAACAAACATAACTGCGTGCCCACATCTACTCCTCCTCCTTAGACAACCTTTATCAAACTTTAGCCATTTAAGGACGCTTCACCTTCCATTTAGCTTCATTAATTGGTTTGAATTACTTTTGTTTTTAATTATGAAATAATGCTTATTCTTTTTTTTTTCTTTTGAGCATTGGGAAAACATAAGATATTAAAGAAAAATATTATCACCTTCTGAGTAGCTCACTTGCTAGAGACAAATGGACTTGGAATCCTCTCTCAGTATCTCTCTGATTCTATTGTGCTTCATCTTGTTCTTAAAACAAACTTGAAGCTCTCTAATAGCGCAAAAGCCATGAAATTACCTCGAAACGCAAAAAGGTTCAGATTGTTTGTGATTCAATACATTGTTCTCCCTCTTTGAATTTTAAAATTTGACTTTGCTGAGGGGAATTTCATTTCCTCTCATCTGAAATTACAAACAGATCTCTTTGTGCCTTGGTTAAGCATGAAATTAAGGTAATTAAAGCCGAGTAACGCTCAGAGCTCGCTGAGCAAAATCAAAGTACAAGAAAATGAGTGCTTTGTGACAGAGGCGGCATTGGCCAAGGGCCCTCTGTGGGGAGGGAGGTCTGTTGCTTTTGTTTTCTTTTGAAATTTTCCCTGGTTTCTTTCCCAGTGAAAGTAGTAGATTAAAATGTGAGCACAGGAGACTGGTCAGAAAGACTTCTCCGCACTGTTACCACTGTGGGCGTCTCTGATAGGAGTACCCTGTCACTCTCAGTGCAAAGGTGCCTGGCTATTACTAACTGACCAGCTCTTAATTTGCTCTCAGTGCCTAAATCCCAACTCACCCGATCTCCCTTATCACAGTGGAAGGGTATGCATTTTCGCTCTTCACAGGGAAGAGATGCCACAATATAGCACTGACTTGAATGTGGGTTTCATGAAATGGTCCAGCGAATGGGCTAGATTGGGTGCTCTTAGGGGAGACAAGGGAAGTACTGGAACGATTGTTTTGTAAGTGTTCCTGGTTAAGAATTTGAAAAGTAGGAAATGACTTTTCTCTTTTCCACTTCTTCAATGTCTCAGGATAATCTTCTCTGAGGTTAGGTAATTTTTATGCCCAAGATGAGAACAAAATGGCCTAGTCTTGATTATACGCAAGAACACTTAAGTCAGCCTTTGAATACCAGGTAATTTCCTGATGCTAAAGTATGCTTGTGCATGGTGTGTTTACTAGTGTGTTTGTGTTTTGTGAGTATGTGTATGTGTGTGGGTGTGTGGACAAATGCAGGCATCCATGCATGTGTGCATGCATGTGTGCTATGTGTGTAATATGTCAATTATTGTTCTATGTGAAGAGGCCTAAATTCTTAATCGATGAATGAATGAATACTTTTCTTAGACACAATTCTATTTAAATATGTGGGTTTCCCATATATTTTGCTATTACATATTATTTTATGTTGTTCCATTAGTTAACTATATTTCTCATTTCCCATTTCTTCAACTAGATCATATAAATATTCAAGATAAGCAATATATCACATATTTATTCTTTCCACAAGTATAATCTGTTTCTGATAGCAGGACTAGGATAAATTTGCTTTTTCTGAGTTTTGTACTCAATAAACTGGACATGGTAAGTAAGAGAACTGATTTCTGCTTTGATTTGAGAATCATGCCCCATTCCCTCTTCATTTGCTCACTTGTGCACATAGGGCCCTTGGTATGCATCTGGGTCAGTGTTAAGTGCATGCCATCAGTCTGTACCATCAGAAACAGATAATACTAGTATGAGAGTAATACTAACATCAACCTTGAAGAAAGGACAGGGATGTATTTTCCACAGCACTGAGGAATATACAAAGGCACACAACTTAGTGGGATAGCAGGATAATCATATAGAATAAAGCTAAGAAGAAAAGATTACACCTAGAAGAGATTATGAATTAACATTTTGTCCAATTACATTTTATCTTTTAAGATGATGTAACTATGTAGCTCAGAATAGCCCCACACTATCTACATGATCAATGCTTTTATCTATCTCATGATCCTCCTACTTCAGCTTCTTGAGTTGTGAGATGAGGTACGCCCCCTTTGTCTTTCATCTTGTTCTTAGTCCCCCCTTTTCTTCATTGCCTATAATGCTGGAGGGAGCCATGTCCAAAATCATGCCTGCTTCACGTGAAGACCTACACTCAGGGATTGGAGTGCATACTGAAGGCCTGAGAGTTTCACTATACCCAGGGCAGGGCAGAAGATTCACAATGCCCTATGAGGTCAAGTGTAGCCATGACCCGACCCTCGCCCTCACATCTCTGCTTAGTTTTCCTGGCTTGCTCTCTTTCCCCTCCCTGCTTTATACTTTTCCTTTCGTTCTTCTCTAAAACTACTCCTTAGATCAGTGTTTCTCAGTGTGTTGGTTATAGCCCTTTTAAGTGTCAGACATCAGATCTCCTACATATTAGATATCTACATTACAATTCATAACAGTAGCAAAATTATACTTCTGAAGTATTAACAAAACAATTTTAAGGTTGATATCACTACAACATGAAGAATTGCATTAAAGGGTCATAGCATTAGAAAAGTTGAAAACTACTGCCCTAAAAGGATACCTAAAAGAATGGTAACACAAGCTTCCAGATATTCTTACTGGGGACTCAAACTGTAACAGGTGCTTGCAAGTTGTCAACAACTATCTTAAGGAAGGGGGTGACATAATTGAATATGTAATACTTCAGCATAAGTTTTCCTGAGCATATGAAAAAAATTAGGTTTTAAACAAAAAAATCACATCAATTCATTTATGTCAGTAGGATTACTCCTGTGGGGTTAAAAATGTTGGTCCAACAGCTGTAGAAACATATATTGTTAATATTTTCAATAATGAACCATTTTTCTTCATTATTGACACCATATTCATCTGCTCCTGGATATTTTAAAACATTACAATTCATTAAAATTTGCCTTTGAGCCAAGAAACTGCAAAATAAAATTGTGTATTTCAAGACAAGATAATCAGGAAATTATTGCAAAATTAACTATATCCCTACTTTTAACAATATTATCCTAGGAAATTAAAACATAAGATGTTTTCCACAAAATGTACATTAAGTTTTTGTTTTGAATATTTTTAGTTATATTAATTTTCTTTGAAATTATATTATTTCCCCTCCCCTTTCCTCCTTCACGTCTGTCTCACGCAATTTTGCTTGATCTCTTTACAATTCATGGCCTCTTTTCTTTTATTGTTATTACATATATGCACATACACATATTCCTAAATACATAAATTTAATCTTTCTCTTCCTTTACTATGGTAAAATAGTATTTGAATTCTGTAGGATTGAGCAGATTATTTCTAATACTGTGTGACTTAAATTATCATTTTAATTCACTAAAATTCTCAAATGAATAGAAATTGAGAATGTAATAGACTGGAGCTATTGGAGTCTGTGGAGAGTCTGTAGAATGATGGGCACTCAATTACAGTTAGAAGTAAAAACTTCTAGTGTGCTTTTGAACATGAGGATGGCTACCACAGATAATAATAATGATATACTTAATATTTCAAAGAGCTAGAAGAAAGCCTGTTAAATAGTTTCACCATAATGAAACAGTAAATGAATATATAGTTACTCTGATATAACATAATAAAATGTATTCCTGCAATGAAACAGCATGTTATCGTGCATGTGCGTGCATTTGTGTGTGTGTGTGTGTGTGTGTGTGTGACAGAGAGAGAGAGAGAGAGAGAGAGAGAGAGAGAGAGAGGATCCAACTTTTTCAGTGCCTCAAATCCTGAAGGCAGATTATGAAGTGAATGATAATCAGATTAAGTCAGTCTTCAGTTGATCTTGCATTTCTACCTTGTTCTTCATGTTCTCCACTGAACATGCTCACATTACCTTTGTGGCATTCGTTTAATCTAGACTACTTGAGAATTGGAATGAGGAAGGCACCGAGAGTATTCAGAGCGTCAAGTTAACTGAATCTCCTAAAGGTCTCCAATTCTTCCTTCTTATATATCCTAAGGTCATTTTACAAGGCATCATAAACCCCTTAATGATATCAGCTGCTATGTTGGGGCTCCTGTCTCAATTCTGTGGATTCTTTGGAGACAGGTCGAGTCTCCTAAGGTCCCAGGGCTAATTATTACAGAACAAAAATAAGATAGTGTATAAAATAGACCTGAGAAAGAGTTTAGTAGAATTTTACAACTGCGACACTCTAGCGCTTCACTTTAGGGCCAAAGCGGGGCCAAACAAATTACTAACATGTGATGATGTTTTGTAGATACTCTTTAGGTCCTTGAAAAGCATGATGGCACCTTGAGGAGACTGTAATATATTTAAGGTACAGAAATTTCCTGAAGAAGTGAGAGGATTTAAAGTACTCAGGGTTAACCAGCTAGAGTCAGATAAGCACATGAAGAACTATGTAGGAATACAAGATCAACTGCAGGCTGACTTAACATGACTTATCATATGACTTTATTTAATCTTAAGAATTAAAAACTGAAACTTCTAATCTTTATTAATATACCTTTAAAGAATAAGTAACTCATTACTGTTTCAATTTTTAAGAATTGTCTTACTGCCTTACACAAACAAGGCAAACATCTGTACACCCAGAAAGGGCTTATTAAAAGACTCCCAGGAAGTCAGGAAGTCTTAACCTGTCTGTTTGTCTGTCTCTGTCTCTCTCTCTCTCTCTCTTTTTCTCTCTCTCTGTTCTTTTCTTTCTTTCTTTTCTTGTCCAAGGCATTATTATTACTCTAACTATTATTATTATTACTAAATTACTTATTTACATAACACCCCATCACAGCGTCCTCTCTCACCTCTTCTTTCAGTTCCAACCTCTCACCACCCCCTCCACCTTTCTGCCCTTTCTCCTCTGAAAAAGGCAGGTCTCTTGGCCTTGGCAAATCAAGTAGCGATAAGACTAGATTCATCTTCTTCTCTTGAGGCTAGACAAGGCATCCCAGTAGGGGAAAGGGATCCAAAGGCAGCCAATACAGTCAGAGATGGCCACTGCTCCTGTTTTAGAAGTCCCACATGGAGATCCAGCTGCACAACTGCTACATATGTGCGGAGGGCCTAGGTCTGTCCCCCAGATTAAAAAAAAAATGATTAAAAATGACTGTCATTTGAAAAGTGAAGGAGGAATTGTGACACTTAAGACCAGGGGAAAAACATTAGAAGTTGTTATTGTAGGGAAAAAAATAGTTCTTTAGGAGAAAAACAACCTGCATTTGCCATTCAATATATCATCATTTTATATGAAGGACAGCAGAATGTGCTCATTATTTGCCTGAATAAATTTGCATTTCAGAATATCTTAATTTTCACTAACATGATTTGGATGACTCAAGTGGAACAAAGAAGTTAATTGAGCACATTATTTCAGGTACAAATTTTATAGAAATCAAAATATGTTGCTATGTACAACGTGTATTTTTATTTCTAAGGTAAATTTTGAGTACTTTAAAATGATAATTATGTTGCAAAAAATCATAAAGTTCCAACATATTTGAATAAAGTAATTTCAGTAAGATGATTTTCTTCCCTTCATAATCATAAGCTTCACTTATAACTCAGGAAGTTTCATTGTTCATAAACCATTCAATTTCACTTGTAATTGTTTCTTCATATATTGACAGCTTATTTCATAGAATTATGCATGACTCATAGAGCTTGTTAAAAAGAAGAAAAGCAAAGTAAATACCAGTCTGCAGTCTGTCTGAACTGACAGCAACAACAGTCGTGGCTATTTGCATTCCAACTCCAAATGGGGTCCACTGGACTTCCAAGGGCATAGAGGGATTATCTGTCGCCTCAGTTTCTCCCTGTGTCCCTCAGCCATCAATCCTTACTGCAGGAAGTTTGACACAAACACTTGCTTTGATATATGGTAAAAGCTATTGGTTTTGTTTATTTGTTTGTTTCAAAAAATAAAAGGATTGGACATTATCATACATTCTTTTCTTGAAGAATCAGATGTTAAAAGCCTGGCAGAAATAATTCTAAACGGTGGGCAACTTCTTATACATTTATCAGTCTTCACAGAAAAACAACAAATCTCTAAAAGACATTTTGTTTGACCTGAGTTTGAAAATGCTCTAAGCAGATTAGACACCCCAGTGCAGGACGATGATTTGGAGAAGTCAGAGTTATGTAACCCTGAAGTTGTCCAGTTGATTTGAACAGTTTTACAAGTTAGAGACTTACAACCATATGCCTTATTTAGAATAAATGGCCTGGGCTGCCGTTGCCTCTCAGGACAAGTGGCATTTGCTAGCTCCTTGCTTCTTACAGGTATCCAAGCCAGTCTGTACTATATTATACCTCCCGATCTGATTTGCAACAGCTCCTATATATTTTTAAGTCACATACATCCCCTTCCTTCTTTGTAAGATTGGACATGTGGCACTAAGAGAAATTTAAAATTGCATTTGAAACAACAACTTTATTGACTAAAAAGTTTATGTGTATTTCTAAATTGACCCAAGTAAAAGACACACAATTTATAATAACTATAATTTTTATTTAAAATGCATTTTCCACAATTCTATGAATGAACTATAGCTAGCATAATCTAAAAAAGCAATACTTTTCAGTTAAAAGATATGTGGAAATAATTTTTCCTACATATTTTCAATAATTAGGCTTATCAATGAAATCATAGATTGACACTGTTATTCATTTGGTATCATTAATATTTATTTTATTTTGTAATGTTTAATATTAATTTATTTTAACCTAATTTACTTTGTCTTTATATCATTGTAATAGCCACCCTGCCTGTGGTCTTTGGTGGTCCGGGGTTTTTACACTTTCTAGCTTCGCAAGGCTTTTCTCTCAGAAGTGTCTCCTGAGATTTGGTCACTGTGGAAATGAGTGTTTTTGTGATATTTTTATTTGTTCATACTTCTTAAATACCATTTTTAAATTTTTATTTTACTTGTAATTAAAATAAAATTAATTATATCCTTCCTTCTATCCTTCCCCTGCCTTTAAGTGTGCTTATGCCCCTCACTTCCTCAAAAATTCACAGCTTTGTTTTGTTAGTCATTGATACACACACACACACACACACACACAAACACACACACACACACACGTTTGTGTATTAATTCACATATACATGAATCAATATATTCATATGGTCCACTGAGTACATTTAATATTGCATATATATATATATATATATATATATANACACACACACACACACACACACACACACACACACACACACACACATATGTTTTTAGCCTTACCATTTAATATTGGATAACCAATTAGGAGGCTTAACTATGCTGAAAACTAATTCTTGCTCCCCCAGCAGTCATTAATTGCCTGTAGCTCATCATTTAGGACTGGAGTCCCATGAAATAGCCTTCATCCAGGTTGACAAGTTAACTGGTGTCCTTGTTTAGGCAGCCATACCTTTGAGCTTTCATGGGTGTAGTTTCCCTGTCGTATCTAGAAGGCACTATCATAGCAGAAAAAACAATTTTTTTTTTTTGGTTTTGGCAACCACAGAAACCAAGCAAGTTAAACAGAACCATGAGGGGAAGAGGAGACTAGCAGGATGCAGGCTACATGGAGGTAGAAGTGCTGGGAATGGGGGGCTTTACCTGGGAAGCAAGGAGAGAAGGTACTACAACGGAGAGGACGTAAGGAACGATAATTCTAAGGACACTTTAAAAAGTTAGAGAGATTATATTATACTCTTTTTATTCATAATTACATATAATTTATATATATATATAAATGTGTATATATGCATACACATACATACACACACACACACACACACACACACACACACACACACACACACACACACACTGAAGTTATACCAATCTGAAAAATGATGCTACTTCAAGAAACCATAGGCTACCTATCAAAACCTTAGTACCAGACATGGAAATCCTCCTTTCCAGTTGTTGGCTAGGGAACCTAACAGACTCCCAAAATAATATAGGCTATTGATATTGTTCTTCCTCCCCTCCTAGTAGTTGAGACAAGACTTTGTTTCTGAAGACACCACACAGTTCAGACACAGGACTTGGACTATTGATCAGATACCATTTTCAAAATGTTTTTTTCATAACCTGAGTTCCATGCAATGTGTTTTGATAAAGTCATCTATTACTTCTCCTAACTCTTCAAGATCCACCATTATCCACTACATCCACCCAACATATAGTCTTCTTTATTTTCTTTTTAATAAATATTATAGTAATTCCATTGATCTGCTAATATACTTCTGGTTTGAGGGTCATCCACTGGAGAATGATGGACCTACAGGGAGTCACCCTTTTTTTAAAAAAAAAAAACTGACTCCTCCTTAGAAGCATGCATGCTTCTAGTTTTGAGGAAAGTTTGCAATGATTTGTCCTAATTTCTAGAAAGTCAAGGATTTTAACTAGGTTTGAACATTTTATAAATAAGTAAACAAACAAACAAACAAAAAGTGCAAGTGGCCAAGGGCGTATTCAACATTGAAACCTGAAATACGTTCAGATTTACCCTCTGCTAAATAGAATGGGGCTTGATTAGTTTCTCCTAGGGTTCATATGAATCTTATAATAGCTAGGGGTTAAGCTGGTATAAGAAGTCATTGTGGTTCTTGAGTAACAATTAGAGATTGAAGAGAAAAGGAGCCACTTATAAAGAGATTTGGTAGAAGGACTACAGCTATTGCTAACTTTGTAAGAAATTGAACAGCACATTCAAAATACCATCCTGTGATGGAAATTGATACATATGTATCTTAAACCAATTCTTAGGATAAGAATGTGTTGTTTAGCTTAAATATTTTTATGTGTTTGTGCCAGTTAACCACTGATCTGAAGTTAACCACTTACCATGTCAGTTTGATGGGCAGGACTATGTATTTGTTCCTTTCTAAAACAGGCATGGTTAACTTGAAAATATTATTTGAAATAAATTTATTAAACTGCATCAATAAATTTATGGATAAACACTTGGTAATGAACTATTGAATATCATATGCAAAAGATACTATTCACATAGTAAACCTTGGTGCGATAACAATATCCTTCAGACTACTGTGGAGCACAGACTTCCAGTTCTGTCCCTCTATGTGCTGTGCCACAGAGCTGTACCTCTGAAAATTGGCATCTCTGAACATGTTCATTAACTTCTCTGTGCCTCCGCTGCCTTGTGTGTAAATGAGGGCAAATAATTACAGAGATTTGGAAGCTGCTATAAAAATTTGCATTCGTGTTCTATTGCTGCCGTGACAGATCACCACAGATTTAGCGTGTGAAGAAACAAACAAAACCCAACAACCAGAACCATTCATTTACATCTAAATTCCCTGGTTCAGAATTCCAGAGTCAGCATGGCTCAGCTGGGCTGACTGCTCAGTGTCTCAGGAGGCCAAGCTAGAGTTTCACAAACACTGTTCTTGCTTGCAGGCTCAAGGCATGGACCTGCATTTGAGCTCAATCAAGTTGTCAACTGCATTCCCTGAAGTTCTAGAACTTAGATGTTCACATTCTTGTTTTCTTGTTGACTGTGCCCCAGGGGTCAGTGTCTTAACTAAGCCTGCTTCCATTTCTTCTCAAATCATCACATGTCATTTCCTACAGTGCCGTCATGAGTTTCATGTACATTTCAATCCTCTTTATTTCTCCTGGTACATACTTCTGTCTTAGACAGAAAAATGTTCTTTGCCTCTCAGAGCTCAAGCGACAAGATTGAAGCCATTCAAACAGTGCAAAATTGTGCCTTGTTTAAAGGTCTTAACCCATAACAATGCCTGCCATGTCTTCGTATCAGACTTGAATATATTCCTACTTCTGGAATCAGAGTGTGGGTATCATGAAGAGGTTATAGTTGTATGTAAACAGAATTTATGAGTACCAGTTGAAAACAGGGATTGCTTATAAATTATTGTTAATTTTTATTGCAGTAAGTATGAACCTTTATGTATACTGTATGCTATTATGTCATCTCACTGGAGCATCTCCGTTACTGCTATTAGTCTGGGTCATTGAATATGACTTATCATAATCCAGGATATTTAATAACTACATTATAATGCCCTACTGCTGTTTTGTGGCATCATTCTAAACTGAAAATTTAAACGATATTTAAAACTAGCATTTTAGAAGTGTCACATTTATAGCAAGGAAAAGAATTCAGCCTAAATAGACTACTACTATGACTTTGACATTGGGAAATGAAGAGCAAAAAGATAAGTTCATCAGTACTGTCTAAGAGCGTGGTCAGGAGTTTAGACAGGAGTTTCACTAAAAACTCAACAGGGTCATATTTGTAAATTCATTCTGATTTTTGAGCATAGCACAGTCAGCCTGATATTCTCATATAGAATCCCACTAATATTTCTGAACAACAATCAAAATTCATAACATAAAATCTTTCTAAGAAATAAGCAGCCCCCTGATGGTACATGGATCCTAGGTAAAAAAAAAAAATATTGAAACTGGAATAAATGCAATGCATTACAATAATTTTCTGTGAATCCTGTCCTCTAGGATAAGCCTTCTAGAGAAAGTAGCTGCCAATTTTCCATCCTGAAATCTTTTCATTCAATAAAATATATTCTATTAATGGCTAAGTGAAATTTAATCCATTACTTAGAGTAAAATAAAAGTTAGTCTCCAATATCCAAGACTGTGTCAGGATTTTCATTCTTGCTTCCACATGAAGTATGATCATTCCTTCAATTTCACACAGCAAAAATCTGAATGAAATGAATAGGAAAAATCTCTAAGGGGCTAATTTTCTTGCCGTCTCTCAAAAGATTAAGATCTGCACACCCAGGGTGCTGTATATTTTCCACATGCTTTCAAGCATTTAAGTTTTTGTTTATTACTGTGTAAGAGTCTGTTATTATTTGATGCAGGAGACGAAGGGAACTAAAAGCTATTTAGCATTCTAAAAGCTAGTGCCAGAGGAAACGGAGGAGACAAAACAAAACATAAAATAACATACACAGAAAATAACCTCATATTCTTAATCAGTCTGCTTTTCTTATTTGTAGACTGGTGGCTCTTAAGTTGTCCTCTAAGTAACAAGGTGGCTGCTAAATAAATGTATGCCTTGTTAAACACAACAACAAATTGATTTGTTCTGAAATAACCTCTAGAGCTTAGGAAAACTAATAGTTCTCTTGCTCGGACTCTGAAATCTATACTGAATTGAAAATTCATGGAGAAAAATAAGTCATTAAAGGTGGGTGGTGGAGATAGAAGTAAATAAATAGAAAGCATTAAAAGACAGAACAAATGAAACCACAATAAAGCTGTTTAGAATATTATGAAATCATATATAATTCCTGGGTATGCTTCAGTGTTGAAATGACTTGTCTCTTACTTACTTGGGTCTCAGTGTATAACCTAGTGACATTCTAAGCTAAAAATAAGCTTGACTAGAGCAAAATCGTTGCCAATAGAAACAAGGTCCATGATATGCTGTCAATCACGTATAAAACAAGGAGAACTTGAGGGTTGTCACAGTGCTGAGAAGTGTTTATTTTATCCAAATGTAAAGCCATTCGTTAAGCACATGCTGAAAGCATAGCTGAAGAGACATTAATCTGAATGTAAGAGTATCCACAAGAGGATGAAACCACATTCCATCCTTCCGCCCTCACTTTCAGGATTACAGAATGATGCTCATGCATAGTTCTGTTTTAATGACTTGGAGGACCCTTCAACAAAATGGAAATCTAAAATAATGTATGTTTACAAGAGTTAGGTTTCAAGTGTCCATTTAAATACTCTTTTCTTTTTGGTTTTTTCGAGACAGGGTTTCTCTATATAGCCCTGGCTGTCCTGGAACTCACTTTGTAGACCAGGCTTGCCTCCAACTCAGAAATCCACCTGCCTCTGCCTCCTGAGTGCTGGGATTAAAGGTGTGTGCCACCACGCCTGGCTCCATTTAAATACTTTTAGGTGGATAGATACAAAGGAAACTGATAATCACAACTATCATGCTCAGGAAGAAAAGTGGGGACTAGAGATAAAAATTGAGGAGTTAAGCATATGAGAAACATCTAAAACTATTGGTAAAGGGATGATCTTGTGATATACACAGAAGAAATATAGCTGAGGACTAAGTTCTGTAACTTTCTACCAGTAGGGTTCAGGAAAAGCAAAAAAGGACTGTTAAGCGTCCCTTGAATTAAGAAGGAAAACAGACAAGGAAGAGCTCTATTCATCAGCCAAAGGTATTTTAAAGAGAGTAATGAATAGCACCAAAGGCACTGAGGTGTTCAGTGAGAGATGTGAGCGTAGCCCATTATGTTGAGTAATGAGAAAGTCATTGGGAGCATGTGATCAGGATGCTCAGTGGGGCAGTGGGAGAAGAGCTAAATAAAGGAAGAACAGTAAGGAAGAAAAAGATAGGGATGAGAGACACTAGTCTTTATACTTTCAGGTTTAGGATGTTTGGTTTGGTTTGGTTTGGTTTGGTTTGGTTTGGTTTGGTTTACTGTTGTTTTCTTTGGGGGAGTAGTTTTTTATTTTAACAAACAGAATCTGGGAAATATGCTCTCAAGGGTCAAAACTTACAGGAGATCTTAAAAAGATCTTAATGAAAGAATAGTCATTTATCTGATCAATAGTACTATTTTGGAAGGAAGGATATACTGGAAATAACAGTAGAGAAGTTGAAGGTTGGTTGGTTTGAATTAATATTATCATTCAGAAATGAGCTTTATTAGGGGAGATGACCTCTCAAAGAATCAAGCCTTGAAGTAGGAGAATGCAGTAAAGGGGCAGAACATTCTACCAAATGCAACATGATGGGGCCTAAAAGGGGAGAGGGTCTACCATTTAAAACCCAGAGAAGAGCTTCATTAAGAGGGACAGCTTAGAGTAAAGAATAGATTGCCAAAATGGACAGGACAGCAGAGGTATGGATTGAGTTAGAGGAGAATATTCCGAAAAATTCCCTGAACGAAGGCAAGTACAGGAGTTTTAAATCTATTGTGGGAAAACATAGATTACAAGAAGCATTGAGGAGCCAGTATTGGGCAGAACAATAAATTAGAACTGGAAAAAAAATCACAGCTTAGCACAGGCTTCTTAACTCTGTCATAGAAAAAAAAATACAAAACCTGTAGGTAATGCAGTGTGGTCTGATGTTTTTCTAGCTATGAGATTTGAGCATTTAGAGTGACCAACAGCTTACAGGGCAGACCCATATCCTCAGTCTATGAGGCAATGAGGAGATCCCAGGCAGACCGATAATGATGCATAACAAGTATGTCTGTTTCTCCAGCCAAAGAGGTTGGATTACACCAGGGAGGTAAATCAAGGGCCAAAAAGATTGGAATTTCTTTAGGTCTCCTCTGGATGTATTATATCAGCTAGGATTGTATCACAGAGACAACTCATTGATGGAACAACTTTAGTCAGTTAAGATTGGAGCTAAGAAGAAAGAAAATATATGAGTATATCCTCTGAAGTTGAAATGGTTAATGAAGGGGCCGGAGAGATGGCTCAGTGGTTAAGAACACTGACTGCTCTTCTGAAGGTCCTGAGTACAAATCCTAGCAACCACATAGTGGCTCACAACCATCCGTAATGAGGTCTGATGCCCTCTTCTGGGGTGTCTGAAGACAGCTACATTGTTCTTACATATAATAAATAATTAACTTTGGGCCAGAGTGAGCGGGGGCAGAGAGAGAAGAAAAGGTGTCTAAAGACAGCTACAATGTACTTACATATAATAAATAAATAAATCTTTAAGAAAAAGAAATGGTTAATGAATATCAAAATATATAATTAATATTTAGATGATTTCCAATCTAATTCTACAAGAGAAATTATTAATAAAATTGAAGTTACAGCCAAAAGGTAAGGATTAACTGCTGACTTCTTTTTCTTTCTGAGACAATAATTGTGGTTCTCTATAGTTCATAGATTCATCAGAATCTAGGTATCCATTTTGACAAATTTGAATTTATGAGACACGTTGCCCAAGGGAAAATAATGCAGCTGCTGGAATTGTGCCTTTTCCTTTCCGTGGAAAAGGTTCAGGCAGCTGGAGAGGAAGATGCAAAATATCTGTCCAGCTCCCATAACTCACGTCCTGACATTTAACTGTCAGCTATTATTTCTGAACTGTTAACTTTTATGACACCTATTTAGATGATGGCATAATGGCTAATATTAGCTTAAAAATACTGTCTAATAAAAAGGACACAGTCCCCCATGGCACCTGTAGGGTTTCTCTTTGCTTTTTCTTTGGAAGCAAACTTGGGCAAAAGTTTAACATGGCCTAGTTTCCTTCAAGTAGAAGCCACCCCCACCCCTGTCACTGCCACAGCCGCCACACACTTCCATTAAACATTGTCACGGATTGCCTCTGAGGACACTGTAAGAGGCTTTTCAATGCAATTGCCATCAAAATTCCAATATAATTCTTCACAGACATGGAAAGAACAATTTTCCAATTCATATCGAGAAACAAAACACCCAGGATAGGCAAAACAATTCTTTTTAAAATTTATTTTATTAGATATCTTCTTCATTTACATTTCAAATACTATCCCGAATGTCCTCAGTACCCTGTACCCCCCACCCTGATCCCCTGCCCACCCACTCCCACTTCTTGGCCCTGGTGTTCCCCTGTACTGGGGCATATAAAGTTTGCAAGACCAAGGGGCATCTCTTCCCAACGATGGCCGACTAGGCCATCTTCTGCTACATATGCAGCTAGAGACATGAGCTCTGGGGGTACTGATTAGTTCATATTGTTGTTCCACCTATAGGGTTGCAGACCCCTTCAGATCCTTAGGTAATTTCTCTAGCTCCTCCATTGGGGTCTCTGTGTTCTATCCTATAGATGACTGTGGGCATCCACTTCTATATTTGCCAGGCATTGGCATAACCTCACAAGAGATAGCTATATTAGTGTCCTTTCAGCAAGATCTTGCTGGCATATGCAATAGTGTCTATGTTTGGTGGCTTATTATGGGATGGACCCCCGGGTGGGGCAGTCTCTGGATGGTCCATCCTTTCGTCTTAGCTCCAAACTTTGTCTCTGCCACTTCTTTCATGGGTATTTTATTCCCTATTTTAGGGAGGAATGAAGTATTCATGTGCTGGTCTTCCTTCTTCTTGATTTTCTTCTGTTTTGGAGATTATATCTTGGATATCCTAGGTTTCTGGGCTAATATCCACTTATCAGTGAGTGCATATCAAGTGAGTTCTTTTGTTATTGGGTTACCTCACTCAGGATGATATCCTCCAGATACATCCATTTGCCTAAGAGTTTCATAAATTCATTGTTTTTAATAGCTGAGTAGTATTCCATTGTGTAAATGTACCACATTTTCTGTATCCATTCCTCTGCTGAGTGACATCTGGGTTCTTTCCAGCTTCTGGCTATTATAAATAGGGCAGCTATGAACATAGTGGAGCATGTGTCCTTATTACCAGTTGGAACATCTTCTGGGCATATACAAAACAATTCTTAATAAAATAACTTCTGTGGGAATCACCATCCCTGACCTCAAGCTGTACTACAGAGCAATTGTGGAAGAAACAACAACACCCAAACCAAAACCACATGGTATTGGTACAGTGACAGTCAGGTCGATCAATGGAATAGAATTGAAGATCCAGAAATGAATCCTCCCACCTATGGTCACTTGGTCTTTGACAAAGAAGCCAAGACCATACAGTGGAAAAAAGACAGCATTTTCAGCAAATAGTGCTGGTCTAACTGGCACTCTGCAGGTAGAAGAATGCAATTGATCCATATTTATCTCCTTGTATAAAGTTCAAGTCCCAGTGGATCAAGGACCTCCACAGAAAACCAGATACACTGAATTGAATAGAAGAGAAAGTGGGAGAGCCTTGAACACATGGGCACAGGGGTAAATTTCCTGAAAAGAGCACCAATGGCTTAGACTTTAAGATCAACAGTTGTCAAATTGGACCTCATGAAACTGAAAAGCTTTTGTAAGGCAAAGGACACTGTCCATAGGACAAAACGGCAACTACAGACTAGGAAAAGACCTTCACAACCCCTAAATCTGATAAAGGGCTAATATCCAAAATATACAAAGAGTTCAAGAAGTTAGACTCAAAAAAAAACCCCAAATAACCCCATTTTAACAATGGGGTACAGAGCTAAACAGAGAATTCTCAACCAAGCGATCTCAAGTCACTGAGCAGCACTTAAAAAAATGGTCAACATCCTTAGTCATCAAGTAAACACAAATCAAAACAACCCTAAGATTCCACCTCACACCAATCAGAATTGATAAGGGGCTGGAAGAATTGCTCAGCAGTTAAGAGCACTGACTGCTCTTCCGAAAGTCCTGAGTTCAATTCACAGCAACCACATGGTGGCTCACAACCATCTGTAATAGGATCCAATGCCCTCTTCTGCTGTGTCTAAAGACAACTACAATGTGCTTATATAAATAAAATAAACAAATCTTAAAAAAAAAAAAAAAGAATGGCTAGGATCAAAACCTCAAGTGACAGTACATACTGGCAAAGATGCAGAGAAAGAGGCAGGGGAACCGCTAGAATATGCCAGAGACCTGGGATGTGAGAGGCTACCAGGACTCAGTGGGGATGACATTAGGCGAAATGCCCAACAGTGGGGAGGTGGAACTGGAAGAGACCACCTCCAGCAGATAGACATGGCCCCCAGTTGAGGCAGGGAGCCACCCGTCCACACAGTTAGTGGTTTTCAGAATGCCTAGAACATAGTAGGTGCTCACCAACCAGGTGGTGAATGAGTGGAAGAGCCAGGTGCAGTGCTTCACCCCATTCAGAACTGATTGACAGCTATGTTGGTAATAGGAAGGGAGCATCAATGGCAGGATCAAGGCAAAACACCCTTCCAGTCCCAGGGTCAGCATTTGCCTCTATATTTGTTCTCCTGGTTTTCTGCTTTTAGTGCTACAGTGAACACGTTCCAAAAATCCCTCTACCTAGCAACTTCTTAATGTTTTGTAAAAATCCAATTTTGCTTTTAAAAGAAGTAAAAATGAAAAAAAAAACAGTCCTCATATCATTTTAGCAGGTTTATACTTCACTTAACTCATGTGACAATATAAACTTGGGAACTTTTAAGGTATTAACCGGAGATACGCTGAGAATACATATGGATCTTATCAACTATAAGAAGGACTTGTTGCAGTCTAAACTTTCTAACTGTGTTTTTGAAATATCAGTCCATTAAGCTCCTTCATTTCTCTGACCAGATTTTTCCCTGAGGTAGAAAATACATACATATATCTGTTTATCGAAAGGATCAATAGAAAAGTAGTTCTCAGAAAGAAAATCATTAAGTTCTCCTCCACAGAGGGCAATTCACCATAGCTTAAGAAGGCATGATGTAGTTTTGTTTCTTATTAATAACTCTAGGCAATGATTTCTGTTTTCACACCCTCATGGATCATCTGCAGGTTGAAGTTCAAATGTTCATTCCTCCTCCTGTGGGCTCAGAACAGAAAGTGGAGCCTGGATTCCTGTGCATGTCCTCAGAGACGTCTAGGCTATCCACCCAGGAGAGCCAGTTCCTCTGTCCTACAGAGTTAAAAATATTCAACTTTCAGGAGAGATCAAACCCAGGGGACTCAGAAAAGCAACAGAAGCCTTCCCTGGCCCTTTGCCAGCTCAGAGTGCTCAGAAGGCAACCAGAAATACTCAATGATTTTTCCAGAACTAAGCTGGCCAGTTGTAATGGGCAGTCCCCGTTGAACCAGAATATAATTATTCTCCCTTTCATGAAGAGTTCATAACCACTCAAATTTTGAACACATACCACCTATACATTATGCATCTAATAACTGTGACCTTTTCAAACTCACTGGAAAGGTCTCATCTCAAATGTACCTGCAAAACATTCTGGGGAAGACAGTTTGCAAATAGGATCACTGGTGCCCACAGCAGGGGAGTCTGCTCTACTACTACCCAATGGTAGCTGTACATTGGGATCATAATTACAGCTCACTCTTCTGAATGCCAGTCTGTGTGGATAGCCCAGAACTGGCCTTTTGCAAAGAAAGAATTTAGAATTCTTATCTCTGAGCTTATGACAGAGACATTTGAAGAACACAAAAATCACTAATTATCTACAACCTAAAGCAAAGATTTTAGTTAATCTTCCCCATTTATGTTCAGGCGAAAGTTCAGGGAAGTTATTATGAAAATTATTTCAAAGAAGAAAAATCAGTCGGCAATGATGGAACCTAATGAGCAAATTAAACTACTACATTAGTTTTCTGAAATGAGTGCCCTTTATATTTCTTTCTTAAATGTAGCAATTTCTGTCAGAAAAAAAATTAGGTATTATTAGTCACTGACATCAAAGCCACCAGGGACTAATTACATAAAGTCGAACAAATGTCTTAACTTTGTTGTGTGCCAGGCCACAGAACAGCTCACAAAAAAATATCACTTCATGGTTCTGCCTACTGTCCACTGCTGCAGGTGGCATGGCACTCAACTGCAACTAAGAGAATCTACGAACCATCAAAGGACTCAGTGACAATTCCAGGTGCAGTCCAGGAAAGCTGCTTGCTGTGATAAGCATGGGGACTCCAAAAGCTATGTGCAGAAGACTGTAGAGGCCCAAAACGAGATGACTGCTGAGACCCATGTCACCATGAGGACAGGGTTATGTACTAATTAGAAGAAACAAGTTTCAAAGTTGTACAAGAACTGAACTTCTATGATGCCATTGCGCCATTTACCATGATGTAATGTTTTGTGATGTCACGTGACGTCACTTTCAGTGGTGTCAGCAATATACATCAAATGCACAGGAGCAGGACCTTAACATGATCGGAGTTCAACAGGTTTCCAGACTTCAAGTGTATGCTCAGTTTGCAGGGTGTTGTTCAATAACGGAATCATTTTCTTACAGGGACTTGGAATTAAACAGGGTTTAGTGGGTCCTTTGGGAGGAACTTGAAGCTTAAAGAATAACATTTCTGTCCCTTCCAATCCACTTAGAAAAGGAATATTACTGTCTTTGAACAAGACTGAGACCACTTCTCATTCCCTCTGTGCTTCTTCTTGAAGAATGAGACGGGTATACAAAGTAAGTGTGCTCATTTCAATGGATCCCTATTACAGCTCTCCTCTCTCATCTGTTAACATGGAAAGACATGTGGGGAAGATCCACTTGGTGTGGGTGGTTTCTGAGATCTGCAAACCTTCTCTGTCATTCCTAAGTGTATGTGCAAAAAACCATAACCATTTTAAATTTACTGGCAGAATGGGAAAAGAAAGAACAAACTTTGCGAATGCTATGGGAAGACCAACATAGTTTTCTTTTTTCTTTTTTTTTTTCCTTTGTCATGAAAAATATACTTCGTACTATGCTCCAAGGTAAAATTTAAAGATATGTCTTATAATTTCTAAGTATGGAAAAATATAGGTTCTATTTGGTAATGGCTACGGTCTATCCATTGGTATAAATGAAACTTCAGAATTCTTTCATAAATTCTCTTTAAACCCCTTGTACTAAGCACCATGACCTAGAGCTATTCAAAGAAGAAAGGTTTGGGTTTTTTTCTTTTCAATTTTTCATTAGATATTTTCTTCATTTACGTTTTTAGCTTACAGGTTATAGTCAACCATCTGGCAAAGCTAGGCAGGAACTTGAAGTGGAAACTGAAGTAGAACCAATAGCTTGCTCACAGCATTGTGTCCAGCTACCTTGCTTATACAAGCCATGCCTATCTGTTAGGGGATGGCACCCACAGATTGGACTGGGCCTCGTACCTCAATTATCAATAAGAATGTCATGTATGGATGCCCACAGGCCAATCCAATGATGTGGTTCCTTTTACCTATGTGCATCTAGTTTATGTTAAGTTGACAGTAAAAACAACCTTTCCATCTCCAGTTCTAACCTGGTCCCTGGCCTTGGAGAGTGATGCTTTTGCCTTCTTCCGTTTCCTTAATATTACTTTTGAGTGTTTAGACAGAAATATCATTCCTTAGTGCCTACAATGTTACAGCCAGGCTTACCATACAAATATGCAATATCTGACATAATAATCTAAGAGTGAGAATATATGTATGAATTTAAGAAAATGTCTGTGCTTACAAACATTACATTTAAATATTTTCCTATGTTAATGGCTATAATCATTTCTTACATACTACCCATTAGAAAATATTGAACATTAGCCGAAATACAATTTTAAACCCCAGGCTTTAAGTTGTATTCGATCAACGACATTGATGCTCGATTTAAGAAAAATAATACATTTTTCTTACTGAATCATAATTCAATATGAGAATGCATTACCTCAGGCAAGCATACAAAATACTATTAAAAATGCAATCTATTCTACCATATAAAAAATAACTAAAAATGCTCCAAATAACAGAAAAGATATAAGCAATGAACTGAAACTTATTTCACATCCATTAAATTCCAAAATATGTTCCTTCTACTTCTATACACAAACTAGCACTAAAAAGCTAATGCCATTTTTTTTAAATCTAAATTACACTGTACGGGGAAAGCATTTTTGCAAATGTTGATAATTGTTGAAGCTGGCTGATGCATGAATGGCAGCTCATTATTCTCTCAGACTTCATATGAGTTTTAAAATTTACACATTAAAATTTTTGTTGTGATAACTTTGAAAAGTATTGTTTGAATAATAATAAATTTACACTCTAGCTGATTAACTAGTTGTAAGAAATCCAAATGGCTGTTTCCCTGGAAGAAGTTCTGTGGAAAAACAAAAACAAAACCACAGTAAGGGGGGGGGGAGTAAAAAATAAGGGTGAGAAATATTATTCTCGGTCAGAGTAGCAGACAGAATATTCTCAGTACCAACACAAGAATGAGAAACTTTTGCAATTTACACAATATGCAAACAACCTTTCCAGATGAAATGTCCCACGGGTACAGGTGGATTCAGCGTGCTACGCTGGATTTATTTGGGGAGAAGCACTTCAAACACTTTTGTCCTCTGTACCTGCATATAGCTGCCCACTACACTGCTGACCAGGATTGTCATAGGCCTCATCTTCTTCCTTGATGATATAACCATACCAAGATTTATTCCTGTATTATGTATTGCTTAGTTTTGCCAGCTTTGAACTTTCACTTAATGAATGTGTGCTATCCGTTTGAGAGGGTTTTTTTTTTTTTTTTTTTTTTTGAAAGATCCGCTGTGATGTGCTTAACTGCAGTTGATGTACAATTGATATAGTCTGCAGAACATTCCCACCTACTTCTAGCCTTTCCTATCTGGTAAGTGTAAAACATTCGTAGTTCCAGCTATCTTCTCTGGTTACTTTCAGCCACAGGAAAACTCAAAGGAAAATAAGGAGCAGAAATTTCATTCTTGTAGAAAATTTGGTGTAGCTCTTATCCAGGAGGTTTCGGTCTCCCTGTACCCTGCTCCAATATGTGGTGATTGACATGCTGTTATTCCTCAATTACCTCGGGACTAAGAATAGTTTGATCTTGTCACTCCAGTCTCCCGGGGTACCCAGTACTCTTTGTGATTTCTTTATGCCCTAGGCAATTTTGAGACAGTCCTTGATCCAGTCTGTTTCCCTGTTGGGACCTGACTGAGAAACAAGTCTAGCAGGTTTCAAACTTCAGTGTGCATTAAATCAAAGCATAAACTGACAGATATCCTCTCTGGAAATTTGGCCTGATAGTGCGATCTGGGAACCAGAGGATTTTTATTCTTTTGAGGATTTCCTCAAGTGAAGTGTTGCTACTGTATCACACATCAGAAATAACTATGCAACACTCTCACAATGTCTTGTGGTCAAATGGACTTAGCCAGCTCTTCTTTATAAGAGGGAGAATCTAATACAGTTGGAAATTTACTATGTAAAAGTTCTTCCTTAAAAGCACAAAGGACAACATGTTTAAAAGCACAGCTCTACGGGGTTAATTTTCTTCTCCATAATAGTAAGCCAATACAGGATGTGGAAAGGGAAAACTACCCAGGTGAAAAAGTAAAAGCGTGTATTAATCTCTAAAACATTGAGAGCCACTGTTCATTGAGTGTTTACTACTGGACAGTCTTTCACAGCTGCTAATTCATTTCATACCACCCTGCCCCCAATCAGTTCAGTAGTAGGTTAATGAGCTAACAGACTGTGAAATCAAATGTGTAGTCCAATAATGGACAGCCCATAATATAGTCAGCGAGTGGAACCCAGCTCTCCTTCCAATGACAGATACTGTCTCACGTCACACAGAGTCCAGTGTAGAGCATAAACACCATTTGTCCTGAAGACTAAAGGACATCAGGTGCAGGAGCATTGTCAGTTTACTGCCCTTGGCTAGGAAGAATGGATCAGCAAGGCTGAAACTGATCACTGGGGGGTTCCTAAGCTGGTATGAGGCTCTGGCCCTCCCAGCAGGCCCCAGGCCAACTACTCTCTGCTCCCTTCTCTTCGTTCCAGTGATGGCTGATCCTGAGAGCATTCACTAATTAATTTTCTGGATGTTAATTTCCATCTCAATGATTGTTTCTCAGAGAATCTAACCTGTGGCAAAGTTAGCCTCTTTACCTTTTTTATAAAAATAAATTGATGTGAGAATAAATAATGGGTCATAATAACCATAAATTTCCCTGCATCATAATGTGATTCATAATTTGGATGTTCAGAGATCCATTTAAAAAAGTGCACAGTGATTTAGCTGAAAAGGTCAATAGCTCCTCCATTGCTTTGAATGTAAATGAATTTCCAACATGAAAATAAATTGGAACCCATGTAGAATTCTTAAGATTATTTAAATGTGTTTTCTTGATCTATTCTGTGGCTTATATTTATACACTTTCTCTCTCCCCTTCTCCATCCCCTTCCTCGCTTCTCTCCCTCAAATATCCCAATATCCTCTCATTTGTGTCTCCTTTTAAATCTCCTTTTTTCTGTAAGTATACCGTTTGTTCCAGAGACCATAATTTTATTCTCTCCAATGTTTCTTCTTGTCCACCTTTAAAGGTAGTCTCAGCGTCTACCAAAGTCATTTGGTTGTGGTTACCTTCTTGCCCGAGGTTATTAAATTCTGAGAACAATCATTTTTCTTGAGTGTGGTAGCAGAAATTTTATGAGCTTCTTGTCCCTGAGGATGCCTAATCTCTTTTGCCAACAACCTTATTCAACCTTACAAACCCCAGTAAGAGGTTTTGCAATTCCAAAGTTGCTTCTTCAAGGAACATTGATTTTAATCTTGGTAGGAAAGTTGTTCACTTATCAAAACATGATAGAGCCCATCATATTTCAGTTAGTCATGAAGCCACTTAAAAAGTAAAGTAACCCATACAAGTAAGAAAACAGATTTTTAATAGTGCGTGGTTATTGGGCAATGTATGTTTGCTTATTGATGACAAGCTATTTTTTCTCATTTAGTATAACCAAAGAGTTAGCATTTGTGTCATTCTTAAACAAAACTTACAATGCATCATCCTGTTTCCAATATCCCATTCTAAAATCAAAGCAAAATAAATGAATTGATGAATTATAAAAAAAAAAACAACAAGAAATAATAAAACACAAATGAAGCAGATGGAAATCAGAGAATCTCCCCTTGTACACACCCCAGGATTTTTGTTATTTTTTGAAGTGCTCACATTAATATTTATTATGACAAAAAGTATTTTAAACAACTTACTTTTGTTAAATATTTCTAAAGTATGTAACTTAGGTTCTCTATAAGGCCATATTTCATTAGGTTGTATATGTCTACATATAAAGATTTCAATACCACGGTGGTTGCCACTCAAAGATTGAGACAGATACAGCTAACTGACTTCACCATAATAACTAGTTGGAAGTAGCAGAACTCAGAGCAGCCAAATATCCATGATTTGCCGTGTCCACTAATCAGAATAAAATTTATTTGGTTGTCAAAGTGAATAAAGTAAAATTGCTTAAGAAAACTTCTTCCTTTCCAAACCCAAGGAATTCCTTCATATTATCTGACAGTCCATCTGTGTTCTTTACAAGAACTCTAAATTTCTTCCTATACCCCTTGTTCAACTAACCTGCCACCAAAATCTATTGCTTTTAAAATATTGAGGAAGAATAATATTTTGTATAATCATTACTATGATGACTAATCCTGATTGGTACCTTGACTATATCTGGAATCAAGTAAAACCCAAGTGGCAAGTTCGTCTGTACAGGATTTTCTTGACTGGATCGTATAAGGTAAAGCAACAACAACAACCCTAAATCTAGGCTACGTGTTCTAGTGGCAGCCCACAGAAAAGGATAGGGAAGAAGATGGATTTGTTTTAGCCTGCCTGCCCTCACTTTCACTGGCAAATCCATCCAGCCTGTTCCTGAGACATTCATTCACTGGTGTTCGGACCTTTTTCGAAATTCCAACATAGCTTATGATAGGCAGGTCTTTTGGGCTTCCCTGGGACTCCAGCACCAGATCAGGGCTGTTGAGACATCTAGTCTTGTAGAAAGAGCAACCACCAGGTCCTTGTCCTTTCCTTTAGGGGGCTGCCATGTTGGACTACACAGATCACAACCTGCAAGCCACTCTAACAAATTATATATAGACAGACAGACAGACAACCCAGACTAATACATTCACTATATTATATATTTTCAGAAAACAAATAGTTTAAAAACAAGTCTCTCTCTCTCTCTCTCTCTCTCTCTCTCTCTCTCTCTCTCTCTCTCTCTCTCNGTGTGTGTGTGTGTGTGTGTGTGTGTGTGTGTGTGTGTGTAGCAGCAATAACGAACTGCATTATAAAGCTAAATTCAGGAGAAAAGAAAATCATATCAAATATCTATATTAGAAATAATTGCTGAATCCTTTCAAGGAACACACATATTTTCCTGTGATGTATTTGGTTCTATATACCTTTCTTAACATCTCAGACATTCATTCATTAATTCATTCATTCAGAATGAGTTTGGAAACTAATTGGAACCATTTGGATTGATCCTAACACCAGATAAATTTGTACTTTTCCATTCTCAAATACCAACATTTTACAAAATACCATTGTTTTTCTGAAAAAAGTCGAAGTGAATAATGGTGTCTATAAGATAACCACTAAATAAATTCCTCAGGAATTAAGATAGAAAATGTTGGAGATAAGTTGTCAGATGGAAATGTAAAGTTTTCCCTGCAAGTGTAACTTTCAGAAGATAGGCAGACTGATGTCTTTGGAGCATTCTGTTCACAGTGCAGTAATAATAGAATTCCAATAAATAGTGTCTTTAACCTGATCTATCATTTGCATGTACAGAAAAGGCTCCAAGAGGACGTTCTGGAGTCACGTGTATTAACGATAATGGAGAGTTAAAACTCAGGCCTCTGTAGAGCCACGCTGTTTGTCCTTAACTCAGCTCAACTCTTAACTACAACAGTGATCATCAGCATAATCTACTTTTAAAAATCCTCGGAAGAATTCCCATTTGGACTTGTCTGTGGCTGAAGTATATCATATTTGATATCAAAAATTACAATGTCAAAAGTATTAGAAAAATCTAGTTTCTCAAAACTACAGAGTACATTTTAAAAATGTTAACACTTACATTAGTCAATATATTCTAAGTTCTTCTGCTGTGACAAGCTACCTCAGAATTCCCCTGGCTTAAGTAACAAACGTTTTTTGCTTAAGCCACGTCTCACTGTGTTTCCACACATTAGGAAGGCCAGGAGAAGTTTCAGGGTTTTGTAGCTTCCTGATCTGCTTGTATATGGGGTATCAGATGCAAATAAAAATATCTCACCTAGAGGCCAAACGAATGGTGGGGGTAGCATGTGGCTCGAACAGAAAAAAATAGCACAGTGGTTTGTACAAACTTAGAAAGAGCTTTCAGATGATTTAACTGAAAGTAATACTTTAAGATATGGGAGGATTGACTCTGCAGGTAAGAGTGCTTCTGCTCCTGAGAGGACGTGTTCTCAGTGAACCCATACTGGTCAATATAAAACTGCCTGGAACTCCAACTCCAGAGAATCTGAGATCTTTTGGTCTCCCCCAGGGACCTGCACTCATATGGACACACACACACACACACACACACACACACACACACACACACACAAATGGTACACACTTAATTAAAAAATAATTTTCAAATTTCTTTTTTTACAAAAATATCAAGGACATCTTTTTATTAATCATTTTATTTCTTTACACCCCAAATGCCCCAATCCCCCAGCTCTCCTCCCCTTCACCTCTGAGAGGGTGCCCCACCTTTGGAAGTCCCCTCTTCCCCAGGATATCAAGTCTTTACAAGATCCGGTGCATCCTCTCCTACTGAGGCCCTCTGCTACATATGAGCTGGGGCCTTGGACCAGAGTATGCTCTTTGGTTAATAGCTTTCACAGACATGCCTAGAATATATTTCCTACATGATTGTAAGCCCCCTGAAGTTGAAAAGAAAGATGAACTACAGTACAAGGTTAAAGAGAGTGTATTGAGTCTCCTTTTTGGTTCATTGAACTTGCTGTCTCCCATTGAAGGTAATTGCTGGAGTATCCAATGAATACAGTAGCAACTCTGTATCCAATTTCACCAAGTTTTGGCTTATGTTGATCATGCACAACAGTGCATACCCTATCTGGTAACACAAGGTGTATTGTAAAGAAGATTGTTTTTACAATGTGTGTCCCGTTGGCATCCCACTGATAACATAACATTTTGGAGGACATAATTCAACACTGTAACAATTCAACCCTAATTACTATATCTGAGAATTTGGTGTAACTTTGTTCGCCTTCATGCTTGCTTCATTTCACTATATTTTTGAGTCAAGGTCCTGCAATCAGAAGAGATCTCATGGCACAGGCGTGACAAGGTTGGTTCATTTGTGGCTCCTCTTATTCAAAGAAGAGCTTTCAGCTTCTCTGCCCGTTTCCTCCAGTCGTGAAATAAACAGCCATTATTACTGCCTATCACTTTACAGTGTCGCTAAATCAGTGGGGCAGGGAGAAAAGACTAAGACATAAAGCATTGTTATCATACAGAAGCTTTTTATGAAAGTTAGTAAGACTCATTCGGAACCACCTTTTTTCAAGGCCCAGAACAGCTGGAACATGGTTGCATAAGAACTGCTCCCATCAGTATTTCCTTTTTTTTTTTTTTTCTTCTGTCCCGCCAAATAACATGAATCTCACTTTTCTGGCTCCGTTCATATTTCTTAAGTAAGTTCCACATCCCAAGCCCTTTCTCTGACACATTGACATATTCTTTTCCTCACATGCTTCTCTAAATTACCCTCATTGATCCCCTTGAGCCTTCTTCCACTTGATATAACCACAGCTTCCCAGACAACTATAATGACAAGAATACTTTCCACAAGTTACAAAAAATAGCGAGTTCTTTTTAAAATCAATTTCACATTGACAGGGTAGTTTTCAAAATGTCTTTTGTCCTGATTGTGCAACGTGAGAAGAGTTGCATGTCACAGTGTTTGTCTAACCTGCATAAGGCCCTGAATTTGATCCTCAGCTCTACAGTATAATATAATGAAATAAAAAGTTTAGTTATGTTTCAAAATTCAAAGCCAGCACAACTTTAGCTTAACACACTAAGACACTTATATGTATAAGCACACTCACTATTGAACAAAGTAAATTATGTGATTATAGAGAACACATTTTTTTTTACCAAATCTTTAGCAATAAATCATCCACACTGATTTGTGAGAATTTAATCAGAGTACTGACCATAGAAAGAGAGGATATAATGGGCTCAAAAGAAGACTGCAAATAGTCAACTATAATGGAGGCAACACTTATGAGTGAGTAGAGGAGAAATCTAGAAGCTTCCTAGATAAATAATGTAATAGTGACTTAGTGGAGAAAGTCATTTGATTCTTCACTTGCCGTTCTTTCTTTAAAGCCTACACATATTTGCATGTGCTGGTCCAAGTACAATAAATGGCACTCTCTTCTTTTCTTTTTTTACTTAGAAATTTTTTCACAGACTTAAAAAAAAAATCATCATTACATGCCTCTGGAAGGTTTCCATCAAAGCAGCAGACAACTGAAAGCCCCCTTCTCTTATTTCTCATGCTTTCCTCCTTGCACCTACACGCTGCATTACAACAGTTGACACTTCCACCTCCAGATACTTAACGTTTAGATCATGTTTTGCTTATCATAGTGCCATCGCAACATCAAATGAAGCCCTGGCATGTGACATACACCATACAAGTGTCTACTGAAAGTGTGGAAGGAAAGATGGTGAGTTAGATTTGACTTGACTATGACTGCAAAGGTATGCTGTTGGATACATGCAACACAAGGCAAGTGGTTAGTAAGATTGCTGCATATATGAATCGGATTAATTTAAATTGTGGAGAAAAGAGGAGTTTTGAAGAAAGATAAAAATGAAAAAAAAAGTGATTTTACAGGAACTAAGAGAGAAAAGGGTCCTGGTGAAGAATTTTCAGTGGTATCTAATGAAGTTGTATTTCACCTTCATAAATTATGGACTACAGTGCTCAATGCATAAGATTATGCTGCTGCCAGATCAAACAATATATGAGGCAATGCTTCAAACAATGCCAGGAGCAAAATACTTGCCAAATGGTTATTTCAAAATTACACATGAATAACTGAAATGATGAACACACATCTAGCAATGAGAAAGTAGATGGTGCTGAACGCTGGAAGAAATGCTACATTAGAAAGAAAGAGATGGACGCTTAATTGCTATGGGACTCACAATGAAAATGACTTTGGGGGGAATGCAACAAGTCCATACTTTGTAGTTAGCAATTACATTGTTGAAGGGGAAAATAGCTTAGAAAGTTGCAGAGCAGACAGGGTTGTGTAAGCAACTGTTGGGTGAGGGACCAGAAAATTTTGAGCACATACATAGGGAAGGAAATGGGACCCATAGTCGGAAGGAAACAGATAAAGAGATCAGAAGGCAGGCAGCTACAAGAGGACAGAGGTCAATGTATACTTAGTGGAAAAATAAAGAGGATTGCAAGAGCTATTTTCCATAGGATGAGAAATCAATTTTCTTATAACAGTGAAGGATGTGGGAGTAGTTTGGGGGGTTAAAGGAAGTCAGAAGTATGTGAAACACTCATCAGAAGAACCAGGAAGGGGAAAGCTATTGAGAAGAAGGCGAACACAAAAGGACCTGTGATCCTGGTGATGCCTGTTGGTCAGTGCTTCCCAAATTGTCTTCTAGTGACAAGGTTGGTCTTTGACCTACTAAGGAAGATTCCAGAAATGATTTCCAAAGTCAACGGTACGCAGAATCCTGTGAAGTTAGAATTGACTCAACTGTTGTCCACAGCACGGATGACAGTGGGGTTATCACCGTCTACTTAATCCAAACTCTTAAAAAAAAAATCCAAACTCTTTTCTGGTGTCACCTGGATTTTCAAAGAGTTTGTGTTCCTCTCAGCAGAATGTCAGTCCATGATGTGAATATGAAAATACTGGCCTCCAGAAGATGTATAAAAAAAAATCTGCCTCAGGGATATTTAATAATCATTCTTAATCATAGTTGAAAAAAACCCACAAAAACCAGTTCTCACCCATTTTTCTGCCTCCAAAGGCTTCAAGTTTCAGCACATTTCTGTCATCAGAGCCCAAGAGCCTCCTTCCATTTCCTTTCCACAAAAATTCTGTCATAATTCTTGTCAAAAAAACAGGTGTTTTGACTAATTACCTTGTCTTTCATTTCCGTTTGCTTATTTGTTTTGGACTTTGCTGATACCAATGGTATCCAACTTATTAGGCATCTACTCAGATGTTTGATAAACTATTACTAGAAACTGAAATAAGTTAGATCCACAAGACCTGTGCAAGTGATATGCCTCACCTTTACCTTCAGATGCTCAGAGGGACAGCAGCACCTTGTCTGCAACACTTTGACTTTGGTTAACGACCACAGACCCAGATTTCAGCCACCTTTACTCTCCTTTCACAAAAGGCAGCAGGTAGGTAAGCTTTTGAATTCCTGGGCACTCCTCACCACCAGAAACGGCCACAGGGTGGGTCATATTCATGTACACTCCATCTCACACTTATCCCCCTAATCCTCCCTTTTCTTATGCAAAAGAATCATCCTCATGTTCTTATATTTAAACCTTGTGCTGAAGTTAAGGGGAAACTGGCAGGAAAATATCAATGTAACAAATTAGCTGGCTACAAGATTTCATGTCTCACCACATTCTTCCTGTGAGTGACACTGCTGGGTAATTTGTGACTCACGCATGAGGTAGTAGTTGAAGCCTTTGAGATCTAGCTGTCTCCCAAGCCCACACAGATGCCAAATTTCACCTAACTCATATATAACTCAAGGATTTAATCTCATGTCAGCCAGGCTTCAATGCACTTTCTCATAAAAAGCTCTGCTAGTGTGCTTATTCCTGTTCAAAACAGGAACTAAAGACCCACCAGGCTATATTTATACTTATTTATCAGACAAGTATCACTCTTAAAGATGGAAAGTTGTAACTTGTGGATACTTATGTGTAGGTGTAGTCCATAAGTCTCCAATTGTATTCTGATATAGACCTCCCAGTGACTTTCCCATTGAAATGCCTAACAGACTTACAGGATGAAGAGACTACTAGTTTTAAAATAGTCTGGGGCTGCACAGAAAACTATAAGATAGATTAATGGGCCCTAACTTGTCTTTGATCCAGCTAGGTGGCCCTTCTATAAGAGGATATTCAAATGAATGGAGTGAAGAGTAATTGACAGCTGCTCTGTTATTCAGAAGTACTTTGAATTGTCTATATGAATTCCCTGCTTCAACAAATTATATGAATATGCAAATGCTATGAAGATTTTTCGTGCTATACATTAAACCCAGAACTTTATGCATATTAGGCAAATACAGCCACATTGAACTACATTCCCCACCATCAAAGTTAAGATCTTAGAAATCCAAGAGAGAATTCTAGGTGGAGCAGACAGACACACAGGCACAGAAGCGGCTTTGTGTCGAAAGCTGCAGTCTCTGGAAAGAAGTTCAAGTTTCCCCAAGAGAAGGTCTACAGGCATACCAGAGGAGCAGATGCTGAAGACTAAGGGTGTAAACATGAGTTGATGCACATTAGGGTCTCACGGTTTTGTGGAAGCTTTTACAATTCACATCGGTCAACGTTGTAGGTGTATGAAGGAAACTGGAGTGACCTTAGAGTAAGGCCCACAGGGATGGGGACTTCTGTACCTCCATAAAAAAAGTTTCTAGCCAGGCAGGAGGCCCAACCTAACCTAGAATATAACTGACTCTCAAGGAAAGATTATGGATAGCACCTCTGACCTTAAGTGCAATCGCACATAGAAAAGCAGCATTTCAGCCCTACTAAGACTATCTTCTCCTGAATATCATAAACAGGACCACTAAAGGATAAAAGAATAACAGAATTTGAAAAACATTAAAGGGGAAGAAAAATTCAAGCAATAAACTAACTCAACATTTATAAGTCCCAAGACAGGAGCAGGAACTCACACACACACACACACACACACACACACACACACACACACACACAAAGAGAGAGAGAGAGAGACAGACAGACAGACAGACAGAGACAGAGAGAGACAGAGACAGAGAGACAGACAGAGACAGAGACAGACAGAGAGAGACAGAGAGACAGAAAGAAACAGAGACAGAGACAGAGAGATGTTTTTCTCCCAATCACATCATAATAATCCCCAGGGAGACTAAGCTTCTACAGAACAATCTAGAAAACTTCCAGACACAGAATTTAAAAGAATAATCATAACTGTGGTCAAACAATCCAAAGAAATAAATGAACTCCAACAGAACAAAATCAAAGAATTGAATGAAATCAGTTTAAAAAAAAAAACTTGAAATGTTGAAGAAAAAAAAAACTAAAATGATGGTAAAAAAATGAAAAACTCAAAAACCACCACCACAACAGAAAACTGAATAAAACCCACAGGAGAGAGCCTCACCAATAGAAAGGATCACGTGGGAGACAGCGTGCTGTGGCTAGAAGACAAGGTAGGGAAGTTGACTCAGTAAAGGCCAGTGATAAATTTGTAAAAATACACTAATAAAACATAGACCTTTATGGTGCCATGAAAATACCCAAACTACAGATTAGGAGCATTGAAGGAAGGAGAATACCATATCAAGGACATAAAATGTATTTTCAATAAAATTATAAAAAAAAATATTTCCTTCACCTGAAGAAAGAAGCATCCAGCCAAGTATGAGAGGCTCACAGAACTCAAATGGACAGGAAGAGGAAAGAAACTCCTCTTGATACACTATAGTTGAAATACTACCAACAATATGAGGAAAATCTGAGAGCTGCAAGAGAGAAAGGCTTAGTTATACTATCTAGTACTGCACAAAATAGACTCCAAATTAAAGTAGACAAAGAAAGTCAATTCATGCTCATCAAAGAAACAAGGCACAGAGGATATTGCAGTTCTAAACGTGTACAAAAAAAACCCACAAAATCTAAAATTAATAATTAATTCCAACACACAGATAGTTGGTGATTTCAATGTTTCACTCTCACCTATAGACAGACCATTTGAACAAAAACTAAACACAGAAGCCGGGCAGTGGTGGTGAATGCCTTTAATCCCAGCTCTTGGGAGGCAGAGGCAGTCGGATTTCTGAGTTCGAGGCCAGCCTGGTCTACAGAGTGAGTTCCAGGATAGCCAGGGCTATACAGAGAAACCCTGTCTCAAAAAACGAAAAAAAAAAAAAAGCCAAAGAGAAAAAAAATACCTAAACACAGGTGCATTGGAGTTAATGCCATCATAAATCCATGGACCTATTAAGCATTTACAGGATGTTCCTCCCAAACATGGAAGAACACACATATTTCTTAGCAGATTATGGAATTTTACCCAAAACTTATTACCTATTAGGTCGAGACCAAAAGTCTCAACAAATATAGGAAAATTGAGACAATATCCTATATTCTATTGTTTAACCCCAACCCAGAGAAAGCAAGACTGTAGCAGCAATAAAAGTTACAAAAGATTATGTAATCTCTTAGAATCCAAAGAATACACTTTTGAATAATAACAATGTCACTGGAGAAATCAAAAGGTGAATAAAAAATTTCTAAAATTGAAACAACAACAACAAAAAAGCATGTACATAAATCTATGGGATACAGTAAAGGCAGTTTTGAAAGGACCATTTATTATAGCATTAAGAGCATCCAACAAAAGATATGTCAATAATTCAAGAAAGAACCAAACCCTAAAATATTTGACAGGAAGAGATAGTCAAAATAAGTAGGTAGAAAAAATTTAAATTTTACACACACACACACACACACACACACACACACATCAGTGAACAAGAATTGGTACTTGAAATACAAAAACGCTTGACAAACCCTTATCTAAATAACCTGCAAAGAAGAGAAGTCATCCAAGTTAATAAAATAAAATCAGGAACAAAAATGGAGACATTAAAACAGATACCAATGAAATTTAAAAATTCCTAAGAAAATACTGTTAAAAATTATTAAAGCTAGGTGTTGTAGCACGTGGTGTTCTTAATCCCATCACTTATGAAGCAGAGGCAAGGGGATCTTTGTAAATTCTACTCTAGCCTTGTCTACTTACTGAGTGCCAAGCCAATGAGACCTCATTTTAAGATCAAATTCAAAAACAAATTTAACTATACTCCATTATATTGGAAGACTCTAAAACGCTAAATGCATATACACCATATCTAGATTAATCCAAGTAAAATAGTAGTAACACGATTGAAGTAGTAGTAAAAAGACTTGTAACTATAAAAACTCAAGACCAAATGTGTTTACTGCAGAATTCTACCAGAACTTCAAAGAAGAATCAATACCAACACTACTCAAATTGCTCCATGATAGAAAAAGAAGAAAGTCTCTCAGACTCTTTTATGAAGTCAATACCATACTGATTCCCAAACCATCAAAAAAATAAATAAATAAATAAATAAATAAAAGGCAAAAAAGAAAATTGCAGGCAGAGCTCTCAGATGGGCATAGTTCCAAGGTTTTCAATAAGATACTTGCAAATCGAATCCAAGCTCATATAAAATGATCTTTCATCAAGACCTAGTTGATTCCATTCCAGAGATGCAGAGATAGTTCAATACATGTAAATCAATAAATGATATCTATCACATAAATAGACTCAAAGACACATGAGCATCTCATTAGATGCAGAAAATGCCTTTGACAAAATTCAACATCCCTAAATAACAGCCATGGAGAAGCTAGGGAGCATATCTCAATATAGTAAATGCCATACATAAAAAAGCTATAGGCAACATTATTGTGCTAAATGGAAAAAAACTCATTTCAAAACACATTTTTGTATATATATAAAAATCAAATAGATTACCCTGCATGGATGAGCCATGTCACTCTTAGAAGGAATGGGTTGTTACATGAGAATTGAGGTACAAGGCATAGCATAGCTCACTGTTAGTTACTAGGCATGGAGGCCCCAGAGATCTCCAAAACAACAAGGCCAATCAGTTATGCACAAGAACTACATGGTAAGGTCCTATTATTGAAGATACTTCATACTTTAGTGGCACACAAAGAAATCAATCTCAGATCAACAAGTCTCTTTCCTGCTCACTAACTTTCAAAGTATTAGAAGGTGCCAGATAGATGAGAAGAGATGCCAGTAGTCTTTCCCAGCACTAGACCCCACATGGTGCAATATTGACCTTCTAGGAAAGATGTACCTATTGGTACTATCATGATATGATTATTATGAGTTTACTGACTATACTTTAGGACTCTTCCACAAGAGGGAATCTCGTGTCTGGTATTATACTCCTAGTTAAAAAATACAGCTAGGAAGGTCATAGTCCTTAAGATTGAAATTCAATTATTATTTTGAATATATATATTCAATATATATATATATATATATATATATATATATATATATATATATAGTAGTCAAATTGTCTTCTAAATGCATATGTTTATTCCAGAGACTTGAGCTACTCTCACCTTTGATTAAACCATTTTCCTCTATGGTGGACAGCAGTCAATGAAAAGATGTTTGGCTGAGAATAAGAGGCTGGTGGCCAGCCATGAATGAACACTTGCATAAACACAAGACTTTGGTAGGATCCTGGAAGAAGACATAGAAAGAATGGACCATCGGGAGGGCTGGAAAATGCTGTCTTCTGAACATGATATGGTTGATTTATTCATCAACTCATAGACACTATGATTACAAGATCAAGACAGGCAATTTCCTGGCATGCTGGAGTAGATTGTCTTAGGCCTTATCCTCTACAGAACAAGTATTGGGAGCCGATTGTTTATGGATTCAGAAGAGTCATTCCTTTTTTTTTTCTTTTTTGTGGGGGAGGGGGAGGGTTTGTGGTTGTTCGCTTTTTTGAGACAGGGTTTGAACCATTCCATTTGGAGGTTTAGATTACTGATAGGATTTTCACACATGATTCCATACATATGCATATATGTAAAGCACTAACTAGACATAGTAGATAATACAAAAAAAAAAAAATGGGAGAGACAACAGACAGACCGAAAGACAGACAGACACAAAGAGAGACAGAGGAAAAAGTTATGGAAGGAACATGTTGTAGGGATTGTGGGTTTTGAAGGGAGAAATTGGGGGTAGATGTTAGAATACTTTATTGCATGCCTGAATGAAATTCTCAAGAATAAAGAAAAATAAAAGAAGTCCAAAAATACTCCACTGCACTAAAATCAGAGTATTGTCAGGACTGTTTTTTGTTTGTTTGTTTATTTGTTTGTTTTATAAAGACTTTGGGGGAAGAATATGTTTCTTTGTTCCTCTTTAAGATGAGGATTTCAATGAACCTACTCAGATAACCAGTTTTAAATCTAGCAGCTTCAATTCCTTCTATAACTATAATCCTCATTCACCATACATGGCATGTGCTTCTGGGTATTAAGGCAAGAGTAAATTCGGTTGCCATTATTCCTGTATTCCACACTTGGGGAGCTTATACATAAAGAATAATGCTTACATTTCCAGAGAGACCAAAGACAATAGCGTAAGGGAGACTTCTTGAAGCAAAGGAGAGCATCATTGCTGTTTTAGTCTGGAATCTTTATTCAGATTCCCTCCTCACCCCTCTTCTCATCCCTCCCTGCCTCTTCTCCATTCCTCTCACCCTCCTCTCACCTCTTCCTCTCCTCTCCTGTCTCTTCTCTTTTCCCTTGAATGGGACCTGAAGCAAGTGTAGCCAAGAGCATTCTTACATCAGGCAAAACTTTAAAAAGACAATCACAGAGTTCCTCTTTCTTGTCAGTAGACTGGACTTGCTGTTTAGCTTTCAAGTTTGCATCGGGGTTCAATGAAGACAATGGTGATTTTTTTTTTCAAAGGCCAAAATAAGGTTTCATTTCTCTAAATTGGGGCAAGGGAACTTAATCCCGAAGGACAGGATTTAGTCGCAATGAACTATAAGAGCTAATTAGTGACAGTGACCTGCTAGTTTGGACATCTTTATTAATATTCAAGAGAATACCCTCCCCCCATAGTTTTTCTATACTCTTAAGGCAAGCCCTGGCAAGAGAAATGAACATAATCTCTAATGCTGCACACAGTGAAAACAGGCATTTAATCATAATTTTCTCTGGCAATCATGTAAAATTGAACTATTCATAGTTACTAATAATGTGAAAACCCATAATGCACTCCAGTCATTACAATAATATATCTCACCTCCAGCAAATGTACCTCAAGCTGCCCCACTTAACTTTGCATTAGCTTACTTTGAATATAGCCATAACTCTTGCCCTAACCTCACAACCAGCTGGCCCATAAATTGATATATTTATGTTACTGAGCCCTTGGGATTAAGTAATTATTTCATGTACCTTGATTGCCTAAATAAATAATCTATCCTTGATCAAATTAGTCTAGATATTATGAAGCAATATGGTATTTCATAAAAATGCATGCTACTTTAGAAACATTTGAATTTTTCTAATATAATCTATCAATTGTAGCCTCCTGCCTTCCACCATTAGAATTTTACAGAGTGGGCTCATCAAACGCTGTGTTCCCACCTGTGCTCATAGATTGGGGGATTTGGGCATTAGGATATCAATTTTCTTGATGTTGCTACATTTACTTGTAGGAATAACAATTCTTTAGCAGAGACTTCATTATATGTATGAGAGACATAGTTTGCTGAACCACTGGCTGCAGCTGTTTCTGAATGTATATAGTTAATTGAACAAACTTCAGCTCTTATGTCATATCCCTGGGCCTGAAACCTCGGGACCAACTTGTGAAATGTGTGCAGCCTTTGTCTCTAACTCAAGAATGGTCTGTGTGATACGGCAGCATTCCCACTCTCCATCCTGAATGCAGATGTATGGAACCCTTAATACATCTATCTTTCCCATGGAATAAGACTCCTAGAGAAGGTGTTTAGATTGTCCTATCTACCTTAGGCTGGACATAAATCTCCCTTTGTATCCTGCCAAGGGATGGCTCTGGCTTTAGAAATAGGAATGGAAAAGCAGGAGTGCCGGTGTCCTGCTAAATCAGAGTTATTCTTTGAGCTGGACCAGTACGAGGCATATTGTAAATAGTATTAAATTTATATGGGCTAAATTAATAATAAAAATATTTTTAAATTAATTAAAAATTATTCCCTTTGTACTTGGACTCAAAAAGTGAAAACTGATTATTTCCATGGTATGGAAAAATGGTTCGATGTCATCAGACATTCCATGGAGACAATATCTCAGAACCATGCTATTAAAATAGGCACACATCAGGCTATAAGGCAACATATCATCATTCAAAGCATTTAAATAATTCACTAAAATAGCATTCCACAAACATGAATACCAACCGTCACTGTTAACTTGTAAACTTTTCCTAATATTTAGAATTCTATAGTTAGCCACCAAAAACAAAATTTAGATTACCCGATAGACAAAATGTTATCTTGAAGCCTACTACAGAAGCTAAATTCCTGCAAATAATATGCGTGCTTCATGAACATACATGTGTTCAGATATATCCATATTCACACAGCACTCTGTATAGCATTTTTCTCCCTCATGGTGTTGTCACATGAGAGAAGCTTTACATAAGGTGAGATATGTAATTATCATTTGTTCTTAGCAGCCCCTAACATAATGTTTTTCAAGCAATCTAAAAGATTGCACATAGAGTACATTTAATATTAATATAACCTTTTGCCTCTAGACAGTTCAGATTAAATCACTAGTGTTATTTTCTGCTCTGTCCTATTAAAATTCACTTGATAACGGAACATCATTTTATTGAGTTATTTTCTTTTTAATTGTAATTTAAATACAAGTAGGCAAAACGTGTAATGTGGAAGACTCTATAAAATGCCCGAGACAGTAAATACGCACATCCTTACCCAGGATTTACTCTGAAGAACTGTGGCAAACAGAGAGAGCGTGTGATAGGCACAGGATGAGTCTCTTAACACTTCCCACCACCTCACACAGGGCCAAGAAAGGGCCTCTGCCCTGCCCTGCCACCTTTCATCCCTGTCTTCAGCCCTTGCCTTTCTAATGAACTGTAAGAAACTCCCCATGGAGACTGCCTGTAGTTATAGTCTTCTTGTCCCCATGGTAACGGTGAAAATGAAAAGAAAGCAAGAGGTCACCACTAGGAGTCAACTAGAGTGGGAGAAATTATTTTCTGCTGATGAATCTTTTTTTTCCCCCTGCACCTGAACTTCCCTATCCTTTATGTAAGAAATACTATTTTCTTTACTGTATAAGCAAACTTCCTGACAGCAACATCCCTTGCGGTTGGGTTGGGGGGCGGGGATAGTCCAGACTCAAAGCACGCATGTGAGCATTTTATTTTTCTTGGTGTAAACTTAGAGCGCTTTTCTTTCTTCTTTAAAAAACAAACACTCGTATTTTCCAGCATTTAAATGGGCAATTTTGGAAACGTGTTTTTCTCACTAAAATAATATCTGTATATAGAATCTTGTTATAGGATACTGTCTAAATTTATATTGAATAAGATACTGCTTGAAGTTGGTAGAATTTCAGTCAAATCTTATTGACCATTTCATCATTTTGTTATACAGAAAAAAAAAATTGTTGTTGTTAGTTTGGGTAATGCTAGTGACACAACCCTGGGCCTTGCACAGACTAGGCAAGTCCAATGGCACTGACACACATCCTGCAGCCTTGATCAAGTCCGATGGCACTGACACACATCCTGCAGCCTTGATCAAGTCCAATGGCACTG
>NC_034591.1:26064045-26073498 GCF_900095145.1 Mus pahari
GTGTGGGGTGTGTGTGTGTGTGTGTGTGCATGTGTGTTCTGCATTTAAAGAGTCATGTCTACCTTAATCTTTTATGAATATGGCTGGCCTATATGAAAGTTAGGTCCTGTGTGTGTAAACTGCCCAGTGGGCAATTTATGTGGAAATGGGTCTTTAATTCCCAGATACCTTTGAAAAGGAATTTCTGGGTCAAATGTTAAATCTTGTTTAATTTTTCAGGGAACTGGCAAAACACTTTAGAAGAGACCATACCATTATACATTACATACAGACTTAATTTAAGGGCATTTGACCTTGCCATTAAAGCTACCTTGGTTTTCTGAACTGGTGTTCTGTCTAACATAGCTGAGGGCTACTTGTCCATTCACTTCAATTACCCAAATTCCAATAGAAACCGGAAAAGAAAGAGAAGAAAAACCCCAAGGGGCCAAGAATAATACCAAATTGTCTACCCACTAAAATTCACATCAATCCATAGAATACACCCGCAAGCTCTCAAAGTTAATTCACTCTTTGCTTGGGCCAGTTATAATAAGTTTTTCTTTTTCTTATTCTGTTTCTGGTTTTGTTTTGTTTTATTCTTGGTTGGTTGGTTGGTTGGTTGGTTGGTTGGTTGGTTGGTTGGTTGGTTGGTTGGTTTTGGTTATCTGAAGATGAACATTAGCCAGTGTTTTCAAAACCAGATTATCGATGGCAACAAGAAAAGATGACTAAACGGCTCACTATATACAAAGCAAAGCAAATTTCTCTCCAGTTTCCAAAATTGATAACCTTTAGTATCAAGGTTGAAATGTCTACCATCATCTTATCCCTCTGAGCTGCTACTACCTGGGTCACGGTGACGTGTTGGTGATTATATTTGTAGTGTTCAATAATCAAAAAGAGGGCATTGTGCAGTGGTACAGAGATAGATACAGTAGAAAGAAATTGGGGAGAGGGTCAAATGTGGGCACAGTGGGTAAATCATTCTCTGTGCAATCATGACAATGTAAATTTGGATCTCAAAAATCATGTAAAGTAGAGATGATTATTTAAGTCTCCATTCCAAGTCATCCTACAGTGAGATGAGGCAGAAACAAGAGACTCTCCAAAAGTTTCTGTTAGTCTGGCACATGCAATAGTGAACAAGCAGAGACCTTGTCTCAAAGAAGATGGGAAGTGTGGACCAACACTCAATTTTTGTCTTCTACATGCTATGCACATGCATGCCCATCCTCTCCATTCTCTCTCTCTCTCTCTCTCTCTCTCTCTCTCTCTCTCCCATTCTCTTTCCCTCCCTCCCTCCTCCTCTCCATTCTTTCCTCCGTTTCTCCCTCCCTCCGTATGTCCTTCCCTCCATCCCTCCTCCTCCCCTCTCTCTCTCACACATACAAGATTTTAAAAAATGTGGAAGATATTTTATAATAGTCTGAAGGACTGATTGCATTCTGAAATGATGTAAAAGCCACTTGTTAAAATAATAGATAACATCCCCACTACACACACACACACACACACACACACACACACACACACAGACACACACACATACACACACACACACACACACACACACACACACGGGCTGACTGAGACTTCACTGGCCATGTCATTTGGTGTAATGCCATAGAAAAATCTACTGTGGCAATTGTTTGTGGAAAGCACATGGGTTTATAGTTTTGTGGACTTGAACGCAGGACAGAAGTGTTTGGTTTCATTCATTAATCAGGAAGTGCAGTGCTATAGGGGATAATATACAATTGCATGGTTGTGGTTTTGACTGTGTAGAAAATAGGGTGGGCACCACCGCCTGGCCTTTCCACACCAAAACACTTATGTCTGAACTGTACCAGGAACCTTGAATAACGATGAATCCTACTAATATATAAAAATTTCAAAAGAGGCAGAAAACACTTCCGTGGATTTTGGGGGAAAATATTTTAATACAGGAATCAGAAATTAAACATTTTCCTGGGTGGGGGTTAAGATAAAGTATTTATTTATTTGTTGCAAGATCTACAGGAGCAGGTTCTATGGTGTACCTGAGGAATGAATCCCATAACCACACAGACGAACTGGCCTCTCTAGGGGACTTGAAGCCTGGGCCTTCAACCATATCCTGGTATCAAAACCACAAAACTGACCCCTATAGATTCCAAAAACAAGCAAATTATTCTAAACTCACAAAAAGTGAATGTCTCACACTTATATCTTAGTTAAATCCTTGGCTAACTTGGTTCTTAATCAAAGTGTCATATAAGGAACATCTCATGGTTAAGACCTAAACCCTACCTAGAATCTCAAATTCAAGCACAGTGAGGTCTTCCTCCTCCTCCTCCTCCTCTTCTTCTTCTTCCTCCTCCTCCTCCTCCTCTTTCTCCTCTTCTTACTCTTCCTCTTTCTCCTACTTCTTCTATGCTTAAAGGGAGGTCAAGACAGATGTTTGGAAAACCAGCTTAGCATAACCACTATAACCAATAATAATTTTTAGGCAAACCCAGTAGCATTTTATTCAGATGTTCTGAATTTCCCTGTGGTTTCTTCTCCCCTGATTTTAAAGGACTTAATTTTTAAACATGCACCTTGTTAAAACTCTAATTGTTTTATTTTTTTCTTACAAATAAATGAACATGCCATTAAAATACTTAAATAAAATTATGTCTCTAAAATTAGCTTTAATGTTACAGTGTATATTAGGAAGAGTAAGTATCTGGTAATGTTATTTTTTAATTCTTCCACACTGTCATTTTGTCCACAGAGTTCTATCTGCATCTAACGAATCTATTTTTTTTTTTTTTACTATATTCCATCCATTCCAGTATTCGTGACAGAAAACACAAACCCTCTCTAACTCTTTCTCTGTGAAACTGACATTCCCACAGAACTGACACCCCCTTGGTACCCCTTTTACATGTATCTGCTTCAGTGACACATCTGTCATGTGTTTGCCCCAGCAAAACTCCATCCAAAACAACTGACTTTACAAAGAACCCTTAAGTTTCCACTTCAAGGAAAGACAGAGAGGTACCAGGCAAGATAGAGCTCCGAAGACCATGGTCCTACTAACCTACTTCCCAGAATCCTTTTCTAATTTTCATTTCCTCTTAGCAATAATCATCACTTTATGAATCCACATACAGTAAATCTATCAAGTCATTCTCCTCAGAACAGAATAAACTAGAGTTGCCCTACATCCAGAGATGTGCTTCATATGTTTTTTTTTAACTCATTGTCAAAATTAACAATCAGAATTATCCTGACTGCTATCATAAATGCAGACCTTTGAAAAGTACAAATATGTGTTTATGGGTTAGTGATATGGGAAGCATGTCACCAAGTGTGAGTTAAATGTCTGAGACTCACACAGAATAGTTCTCTGGCTTCTACATGTACATGATAGCCACCTCTTACACTAGATAAATGCAATTTTATGTAATGGTGTGCAAAATGCCAGATAGAATACTTAAGGAATTCTGAAATCAAGTTAATCATGATGAACCACAAAAATAAATTTTGGACTTCCAAAGTTTTAATAGCGCATCCTCAAATCTATGAAAATACTCTGTAGGTAATGTATATTATTGAAGGATTACAGGAAACACTGATTAAATTTGAAGGTGGGGGAAGGTATCTCATTAAGAGCTAGGAAACTTGAAGATGCTAATGGGCATCCTGGTCTTCATCAATGTCTTTTACCTCTTTTTCTCTAAGTGAATGTGTTTCCTTGCATTTTTAAACTCATGCCATTTAAAGACATCATCAGTTTGGCCCTTCATCCTGATCTTTCCAGGTACATGGGGAAATAATGAGGCTGCAAAGATGCTATTGCCTTGTTGATGTTGGTGGTGGTGTTTTATTTTTGTCAGAATCTACTTCTTGGTTTCTAGTTTTTTAGTTTTATATATATATATATATATATATATATATATATATATATATATATATAAAACCTTTTCTAAATGCCAGCTATAAGATATAAATAAATACAAATACTTATGAGGCCATTTCATTGGCCTTAACAAGCATGTGTCACAGTCATGCGTCCCAAGCTCTGGCTGCCCCTAAAATCTAGTACTGATCCCTTAAGAAATAGACTGAGCTTGCTTGCTAGTCAAAATGCACATGACTGACATCCAGCTTGGTGTTTCGTGAATCTGTTCTGTTCCCATCGTGAATAGATATGAACTGCACAGAGGTCAGTAATATACGGATTTGGAATTTATGTGTCTCTATTTTTCATTTAGACTGGTCTTATATAGCAAGAAGGAGGCTTGGAATTGTATTGGATTGTAAAGAGATTGACTGGTTCTGGTCCTGGTCCTGGTGGTGAGTAACTCGGCCTAAGTGGCAAGAAAGTTCCTTATGCTTGTGGGATTTATGTCACTTTCCTATGAAATAAAGGTATTAAAAAAGTGCTTAGATTTAGACTCTATGTATCTGCAACTGAATGGGATAGGACATGTTTTTAATGCAGGTGTAGCATTCAAGTCTCAGAGGGATCTGACTGGAATGAAGAGATGCCATGTATGGTACCAAATTGCATGGGGTTAGTGTCACACATTGTTCGTTCCACTCTGTAAGCTACAATATAATTCTAAATGTTATGTATAGTTTTGAGACCCACAAAGGGAAGCATGATTTTAGGTCTAGTGAGAGGCATGAATACTTACTAAAATTTATTTCCTTCTTTTATGGTACTGAAATATCTAAAATAACCAATAAAAATTATAATGACTCTGCTACAAATTATATCCATTTGGGTTTTGAGGGACTTTACTGAAAAAAGACATTATTGAAAAGGTCATTATAGATATTTTATAAGTATAGAGAAAACTTACAATAAGTTTTTAATAGTTGATACTTTTAGTAGAACTAATAAAGTTATAATTAATATTTACTGTTTCATTCTTATATTTTAAGTACATCTTAAGTATTTCAATATGGGGGACACAATCATTCAAATTTGGGGGGTTTGCTTTCATTTTATTTTATAAACATGCTTTATATAAGGCTTTATAAATGAAAACTTTTTCTGAATTTTCACCTTTCTTAGTGAAATAGTATTATATCACTTTCCTCAGACCCTTTTCTGCCTCAAGCCCCGCCCAACTTTCCTCCCTTGAATACCTCCCATGTTCCCCCCGACCCTCAATCTGATAGCCCCCGTTTTCATTTGATCACTCTTAGTACATACCATATATATATAAATGAACGCATGTATATGAATCCCCAGATAAAGACATATAACTTGGTGAGTTTGTTTTTACTGTTTGCAGACAATTAGTTCAAGGCCGAGCACCTTGCAGTGGACAACCAATTAGGTTAGAGGCAAATTCTTCTATCAGTTATGAGTTGATTTGGAGTTTTGAGAAATAAAATGCCATGGTGGGTTGTGGTGTTTCCAAGTCTTGTCTGTCCTGCATCTGTTTTCTGCTTCCTGAAAATGTATAGAAAATACATGTTTTTTCATCTTAGGCTCTCTTCCAACTTATTCCATCTTGGTTAATTTGAACACCATGCTTTTGAGCACATCAAATCATTTTTGTTGTTTCCCATTTTTTAATTCTCATAGGATGAAATCCTTTTATAGGATGATTCAGTGACTTTTCCTATCATGTACTCATAGTTGTAATGACAAACAGCATACGCTGTTCACTAAAAAGCAGCATTTATCTATAAGAGACATTTACATAATGGTCACTATGTGATCTTAAAAAGGAGATGAGCAGTATGAATCCATCATGTGTTGCTCAAAATATATTATTGGCAGAACTAAATGAAATATTCAGACAATTTGGGGTGGTTGTTGGTTTTAAAACAAACATGTGCTTATGACCTTAATATAGAAGTGATTTTTATGAAAGGTTTCTGTCCCACTCTAACCCATTATAGCTCCAGAATAAAAGATGCGGAGACATCAGATTTTATTTACAAGCTGATGACACTGGGTTGGGTAGGTTCTGAGCTATTCTAACCTACCTCTCAGCTATAGGCTTTGTTACTTGCAGTTTGAGCCTTGTCCTGCTCTGTGTGTCTTCTCTTGACCATGTGCTTATGGTACATCCTCAAGACCCATCCTGCCTCATGGTGACCTCCTTACCTCTTTTCTGTCTGTCTCATCATGGCCCTACCTTAGATCCTTAAAGATTATTAAGGAGTATTCCTTACAGAAGTGGTGTCCCAACTCCTCCACTTGAGGTCTTGCCTAGTTACAGAAGATGGCCAGTTCGGGCTCTGTGTCTACCATTACTAGGAGTCTTTGCTAGGGTTACTCTTATACATCCCATAGTATTTCAGTTGCACTAGGTTTCCACCTGCCCCATGAAATGGCCCCAATTCCATTCATTTCTCCCAGTGTTTTCTCCCTCCCTAACCCCTCCTGAATCCTCCTGTTCTGGACCTCACCAGCTTCCAGTCCACCTGAAAAATCTATTCTATTTCCCCGTGCCAGGAAGATCCTTGTGTCCCCATTTAAGCCTTCCTTATTACTTAGCTTCTCTGGGTCTGTGGACTGTAGCATAATTGTCTTTCACTGTACAGCTAACATCTACATATGACTGAGTACATGTCATGTTTGTCTTTCTGGATCTGAGTTACCTCACTGAGGATGATTTTTTTTTATCTTTTTTTGTAGTCCCATCCATTTGCCTGCAAATCTCATGATGTCATTGTTTTTAACAGCCAAGTAATATTCCACTGTGTAAACGTGTCACATTTTCTTTATCCACTCTTCAGTTAAGGAACATCTAAGTGGTTTCCACTTTCTGGCTATTATGAATAAAGCTGCTATGAACTCAGTGGAGCATGTGTCTTTGTGGTAGGATGGAGTATCCTTTGGGTATATGCCCAGGACTGGTATAGCTGGGTCTTGAGGTAGATCCATTCCTAGTTTTCTGAGAAACAACCATATTGACTTCCAAACTAGCTGTACAAATTTGTACTCCCACCAGCAATAGAGGAGTGTTCCCCCTTGTACTACATCCTCAAAAAAAAAATTAGCTTTCACTTGGGTTTTTGATCTTAATCATTGTGAGAGGCTTAAGATGAAATCTCAAAGTCATTTTTGATTTGTCTTTCCCTGGTGGCTAAGGATCGTGACTATTTCTTTACGTGTTTCTCAGCCATTGGAGATTCTTCTGTTGAGAATTCTCTGTTTAGATCTGTATGCCATTTTTTAGTTGGGACAGTGACTCCGTTATAAAACATTTAACCTACAGATTTTCCTGCCTGCAGAGTATCCTGGGACTGGAGCCTAGCAAAGTCGCCTTCAAAGAGATCATTGAGATTTCACCCAGCAACTCATGGAAGTAGAGTACCACACCCAAAATTTAGGCAGAGCTTGAAGAGTCCTTCTGAGGAGGGGAAGGAAGGATTGGAGGAAGTAGAGAGATTACGGACACCTCATGAGAATGGTCCACAGAATCAACTGACAGGTTCTCATGGGAATTTGAGAGAAGAGTAAAAATATATAAAATAAAATAAGAAGATGATAACAAATAAATTAGAAGATGATAGTCATGTGGAGGTAAGATATAGTGGCCCCAACTGCTATAAGAATGAACATTCCCCATCCCTAACCAGATCCCCACACCAGATCCGCTCCCCAACCCCTCTCTCACCCAGTTCCCTCCCTCATCCACTTCCCATGTCTATTTTATATCCCCTTCCAAGTGAGATTCAAGCATCCTCCCTTGGGCCCTGCCTGTTACTTAGCTTCACTGGGTCTGTGGATTGTAGCATGGTTATCCTGTACTTTATGGCTAATACCCACTTGTAAGTGAGCACATACCATTCAAGTCTTTCTGGGTCTGGGAGACAATGGAAATCAGTGGAGATGCATCTCTGAGATAAGCCAGAGACCTGGGATATGGGAGGTTCTGGAAGTCTATGGGGGGGGGTGACTCTAGCTGAGATTCCTAGCAGCTCAGGTTATAAAGATGGAAGTGGGCTTCTCCTATAATCAGGTGGGACTTCCAGTGGAGGTAGGAGGAGGACTTCAACCCAGCCATAAAACCTTTAACCAAAATTTTGTCCTGCCAACAAGATGTGCAGGGATAGATGGACCTGAGATTGAGGGAATAGCCAACCAATGACTGGCTCAACTTGAGACCCATTCTGTGGGAGAGAACCAACCTGTAACACTCTTAATGACACTCTGTTGTGCTTGTAGACAGGAGCCTAGCATGACTGACTTCTGAGAGGCTTTATCCAGGAACCGATGGAAATAGATGCAAAGACCCACAGCCAAACATTAGGCAGAGTTTAGGGAGACATATGAAAGAGTTGGAAGGACTGAGGGAACTGGAAGGGTCAAGGACACCACATGGCCCATGGTGTCCATGGGGACTACCAGGGACTAAATCACCAACCAAAGACCATTCTTGGGCTGGACCTAGGCCCCTACACATTTGTAGCAGATGTACAGCTTGGTCTTCTTGTGGGTCCCATAACAATTGGAGCCAGGGCTGTTTCTAACTCTGTTGCCTGCCTTTAGATCTCTGTTCCCTAGCTAGGGTACCTTGTCTAGCCTCAGAAGGAGAAGGTGTGCTTAGTACTGCTATGACTTGATGTGTCGGGATGAGTTGGTACCCATGAGGATAGGATCACCCTACTCTGAGAAGGGGAAGGAGTGATGGGGGAGGGGTATGTAAGGATGGTACTGGGAGAAGAGGAAAGCAGGTCTGTGATCAGGCTATAAAGTGAATAAATATAAATAACCTTGAAAAAATTAAAAAGAGAAAGGAAGAAGAAGAAGAAGCAAGCATCTGTGGAAGTCACGAACTAGAAAACTTTCTGGTGCACACAGTGGGCTAACATCATCTGGGCCCATCTGGTTCTTGATATCAATAAAAGGAAACAATCTGACATATGTTTCAAACGGCAATCTTGTCACGGCACTTATGTAATATTCCTATTCCAATTTTTTTAAAAAAATCTAGCCTAAGTACCTAGAATTATGGAATAAATATCAACACACTGCATAATAAGATAAAGAGCGCATTGGAAAGCAATAAGCTGGGCTCAACTTGTGGAAAATTCCTTTGTGTAGTAACTAAGTTCTTCAATTTTAATAAAGAGAGGAGATAAAGGTAACAAATTTTCAAAAAGAAGTCAACCAACATAATGCACACAAATGTAAGATCTTGATTTAGGCAAACCGGCTCTAAATGTATTTTTGGAAGTTTGTATGAGCTGAATATGAGATCTTAACAGATTAATCGAGTTATGTTTTATTATAAAGTCCATTTTGTTAAGGATACTTTTCAAAACGTTTTGATAAGTGGCTAAGCATTATATTCATTAGGGTGTATGTTTACATGCCCACAGTAAATGTGCATGTTTGACTAAACCAAAGTATATAGTGAGATAGATAAAATTAGCAATCAGCTACTATTAATGTGGGTTGAAGCTATGGATTGTCCACACATTCTTTCTCTACTCTTTTTTTTTTTTTTTTTTTTTTTTTTTTTTTTT
>NC_034591.1:26077291-26087879 GCF_900095145.1 Mus pahari
CCTCGGTCGGGGAGGCAAGGTGTTGGGCGCTGGAACAGCCTGCGGACAGCCGCCAGGCGAACACCCCTCCTGGGCAGGAGAGGCGCAGGACGGTCGGGACCAGCTGCGGGTCCCCTCACCAGTCAGCTCTTTCCCCCTCAATCGAAGATTTTAACAGCGCTTTAAAGCTTACCAGTCAGAAGACACTAATGGCTCAGTGGTCATTGTGTTCTTTATATTCGTGGAGATGAAACTAAAACCCACTTGCATATGCACACCTATATAGTGCGTGTATGTAACTCACTGGCTAGTTTTTACTTAAAACAACTATGATTAACCAATCATGATTTTCCTATATGCATAACCCTTTGCCTACATTTCTTTTCAGTAGCAATCCATATCGTTTGTAATACAGAGTGATTTGTATACTAAGAATACAATTTCCCTCTTGGAACTTTAAGTGTAAAAAGTCAATTTTCATTAGTCTTATTTATGTTGTGATATATATATATATATATATATATATATATAATCATTCAAATTTTTATTATATATCATATTGTTATTACATGCTACATGCCACAAATCACACATTATATATTATGTATTTTTATATGTTATATATTGCATATATTACATAGTACATAGTTTAAAGTATATAGCATTTCTTATGTAGTATATAGTCAATATTTATTATATATTGCTATATATGTTGTTAATATATTATAGATAGATAAATAGATAAAACCTTTGAGACATTAGTTATTTTCTGGACAAAATTTTTATTACACATGAATTTTATGAATTTATTACTTTGTATTTCTATTGTCAAAGATTTTATTGTGGCATGTCATCTTTGTTTTGTCTGGAAATGACCAGTAAGGACCCGTAGTTTGAAAAATACCTGATGACTTATCCTAATGATGCTCATTAAAGAATTCAAGTTTCTCTCACAAATATTAATGTTATTTTACCCTAGGTATCTTTACCGGTAAATGCTTATCTTCTATGTATATATGGCTCTACCTCTGGATCCTCGGTAATCTATCTATCTATCTATCTATCTATCTATCTATCTATCTATCTGTGCACAGGGATCACTGGTTTGATTATTATAGCTCTGTAACCTACTTTTTATTACGTTTATTTTTTTACAGCCCAGTCATTGATCTCCTCTCGGACTGCCCTCCCACAGTTTCTCATCCCATTCCTTTGCCCTCTCTGTTCAAAGGTGCAGCAACCCTTTTCAATACTAGGTTTATCTTTGTTGGGAGATTGTTATTACTGTTTCAATAGTATGCATCTGTTAATGTTCTTACATCTTCATTTAATTTTGGTAGGCTAAATGTAACTCAAAATGCACCCATTTCTTCCACATTTTCTGTTTAGATGTCATTATTTCTCCGCCGATTTAAATGATAGCTTTGTAGCATATAGCAATCTTGCTTGACAATTATTTACTTTCAGAGCTTGAAGTATATCATTCCTTGCTTTCCTGGATTTTAGATGAGAGTTCTGGTGGTTTGTTTTTTTGTTTTGTTTTTGTTTTTTTGTTTTTTTTTTTTTATGTGCTCACCTTTGTAATGAGTTGCCATTTTCCTCTTATCGTTTTTATTTTTTAGCCTGTATTCATTTTGTTTCTGTGTGTGCACAGTGGGGAGTTTTGCCACGGTGCACGTGTGACAGTAAAATAAACAATTTGCTAGAGTTGTTCCTCTCTTTCCAGCAGATACCAGGGGTCAAACTCAAGATATCAAGTTTGGCAGCAAGTGTCTGTGGCCACTGAGACATCTTGCTGCCCTCCCCCATTAACATTTTTAAAGGTTGATTTTATTTTTATTTCATATGTATGTATATGTGTTAGCACTGGGGTCGCTGCAAAAGCCACACAAAAGCATCAGATCACTGGAGATTGAGTCACAGTCAGTAGTGAGCAACCCAAACACATGGTTTCGAGAACCAAGCTGGGTTGCCCTAGAGGAACAGCAAGCATTCTTAACAGCTAAGCCATCTCTTCAGGCTCTCCCTCCAACTTACAGCTTTTTATTATTATTATTATTATTTTTGTTTTGTTTTGTACTTTTGACATATTGAGTATGTATCAGGCAAAGTTTCTTCATTGCCAGTGTCTCTTTGTCATTTTAAAGTTCAAGAACGAAAGTGATTGAATATAAGAAACGGAATACAAATACAACGTAAGGGTATCGATAAGCTAAAGTCATACTACTGCTGAAAGTACAGTAAAGAGAAAGAACAGTAAACGGGGCAAAAACAAAGGAAAAGCAAAGCAAATTGCTGGACAGTGAAAGCTGCGCACGCAAAGGCAAATGAGGGCATTCTGTGAAATAAAACACAAACCCGCAATTGTAAAGACAATGATATGCAAGTACTGCGGAGTATACTTTTGGGTGAAACTTACTTCAGCTTCCAGGAAGCTGGAGTTGTGTCAGTTCACCCTTCCTGTCCCCCACCCCCCACCCCCGCCCCAGTTCTTGTCACCTCCAGGTATCCTGTCCCCAGCTCTGAGAGTTTCTGTAGCTCCTCCTCTATTTCCCTCTCTGGCAAAGATCCTCTCTCTCTCTCTCTCTCTCTCTCTCTCTCTCTCTCTCTCTTCCTTTCTTCCTTCCTTTCTTTTTTTCTTATTCTGCAGCTCATCATTACTGTGCCCCATGGAGGCAGCTTCCCTCTGCTACCTCCCCCAGAAACCTTGGCAGATCTCATTTTGAATTGCTTTCCTTATCTACGAACTGTTCATCGTTTTTTTTCATGAACATTTTCTCCATCTGGGTATCTTCTTGAACTGACCCACCCCTTATTCCTTTTCTTCTCTTTTGTTTTAATTGATAATTGAGGGCTATTCATAGGTCCTGAATACAAAAAAGTCTTTTCAGTCCTACTTTGCAGATTTTAACTCCTAGTCTGTGACTTGCCTCTATGTTTTCAGAACCGTGTTTTCTAAGGAGCAGCATGTCCAGGTTTTGTTCAAATCTCATTTATTAAATTGTTCTCTTTATAGGTCACACATTTGGTTTTCTTAAGAAACTTTTTACCTAATGCAATGGGTTTTCAACCAGAGCTCTTTTACTCCCCAGGAGGTGTGTGTGTGAAGGTCTGAAGACATTGTCAGTTGTCACAATGAGGAGAATAAATAGTATCTGCTTCTAATGTGTGGTGCTTTGGGATGGTAATAATCACCAATGACGCACATAACACGCTCCTACAGTTCCTACAGGGTGTCAGGAAAACCTGCCTCAACCCAAAGCTAGAAGTCTTCTCTCCTATGTCATATCTTAAAATATTCCTAATTAAAATATTTCCACTTAGATCTATAGCACATTTCCAGCTAATTTTTAATGAGCTAATTATATGAGGCCTACTTTAAAGACTGGATTTGATCCCCCACCCCCCAAACAGATAGTCAATGCTTCACCCTATTATAAAAAAAAAAAAAATGCTCTTTTCACTGTTGTCAAAAACGTGTTGTTCTGATTTTTGTTCTAATGGTTCTATTATCAGTTATTCTGAAGTGTATGGAAAATACAAGGCTGTTTTCTTCTGTTCCGTGAATCGGTTTGATTGCTTTTATAATTATATCATGTCTTGCTTGCAAAACACTGAAACAGATTTTAAGAAATGGGTGGTTTAGAGGGCTAATATCCAAAATTTACAAAGAACTCAAGAAGTAAGACATCAACAACCCGGATAACCCAATTTAAAATTGCAGAGCTAATCTCAAATGGCCAAGAAGCACTTGAAGAAATGCTCAAAGTCCTTAGTCATCAGGGAAATGCAAATTAAAACCACTATGAGATTCCATCTTACACCCATCAGAACGGATAACATCAAAACCTCAAAAGATAGCACATGCTGGCAAGAATGTGGAGCAAGGTGAGCGCTCCTCCACTGCTAGTCTTATAAATTGCCAGCGTTACTTCATTGATTTTAATTTATTCCAAGCTAAGAAGATTATTTGCCATTTCAATATTTCGCTTATAAAATAGTATAATTTATTTTTCACTTTTACTTGAAAACTTATTTATCCCCATTGATATAATGCTAAGTATTTATTCTTTTCATTAAATTGAGTGTGTTCATTTCTAGAGTTGCCTTAACAGAATTCCACAGATCAGGTGACAAGGAAATATATATTCTCACAACTCTAAATGCAAAGTCATCCAAGTTCAATCTGTAGAGAGTTGGTTTCCTTTGAGACCCACCCCGTGGATCACAGAGAACTGTTTTCTGCTGTGCTCTCACTTGTTCTTTTGTCCCTGTGTGAATGTTCTCTAATCCTGTCCTTACAGGATTAGGACTTATCAAACGATAATCAAATGATCTAAGCTAATTACCTCTCTGAAGATCCTAGCTCCAAATACACTTACAGTTTTGAGGTCCTAGGTTTTAGAGCCTCAGCACATGAATTAATAATTCAGCATATGATATTCCATTATCAGGTGGATTTTATACTTTTATCATGTAATGTTTCCCTAATTAATAATTTTGGGGGTTTTTTCCTTGTTTTTTTTTTTTTGTTTTGTTTTGTTTTCATTGTTTTAATTTGATGCTTTGTTGTTCGTGTTGTAGTTTGAAGGACATTTTTCAATCTGCCCTTCATATGTCTATGTATCATCTCGCCACAGACAGACCTCACTTGGGTCCTCAATCCACGGGCAAAACTTGGTTCCAGTTACAGGTGGGCAAGGAGTTGGCACAGATGACAAACAAGTATGAACACAAGGGAGTGTGGTATCTGAATGTATTTTGTCAAATTGAGCACCAGACTTATAATCCAGAAGAAAAACAAGAAGGCTAGGTGAATACATTTGCCAAGGTACACTGGTTCTTAACACAAAGCAAAGAAAATGTATACATAAAAAGATGGCGGGAACCAAGCCATGTTTACAACCAAGAAGAGGAACAACCCTTAATTAAGATCAGCTAAACACAGGAGCCAGGTGAATGCTCTGATGCAATGCTAGTCTATTGTTAAACCCACCACCAGGGGTTCTTTAGCAAATACCTGATTATGCTGTTCCTCTGGGCCTAGTGAAAATCCTGCACCAGGGGAATTCTGCTCTACTAACTCTTTCATGAATAATACTACAACCCACCTATTTCCTAGGCCATTGTGTATTCCTGTGTGTGGGTGTGACTCGGCTATTGTTCTTAGTAATTACTATGTAGACTAGCCCTGAGCTTTTCTATCTCTATTCAAGTGAATACTGTAAGAAAGCATGCAAGACCCTCCACAATATCACAGGGACAAATCTGGGGCAGTCTAGCTATGGGAATGCCAAGGTTCTAGGATGCTAAGTTTCCGTGAAACTCTTTGCCTCGGGACTGCTTCCAGGCTTTCCAGGCCTGTCAAGAGAGTCACTACTGGAGTGGATGTAGCATTATCTTAGTTATTGTAGTAAAGCAACATTTCCAGAAACATTTAATATTTAATAAACTTGAAATCTGTACTCATGTGACAGACTTTCTTTACAGAGTGCATGTGAATTATGCGTTTACACATACATACATGCATACATACATGCATATATACATACACTTCTTTTCTTGATACTTTGATGTTTTTCTTTCTTTTTTCCTTTTTTACCCACTGAGTTTAATTATCTTTCACTTAAAATTAGCTTTAAGTTGAAGGGTTTGTGGGTGGATTGATGTCCACCTCCCTTTACTGGAAGTCCTGCATGGCTATAGGAAGTGGCCTCTCCAGTCTCCATGTCCACCCCTCTGGCTGGTAAGAATTTCAGCTAAGGTCACACTCGTAGGTTCCCTAGATCCTGCCCTTAGTCCAGCCCCAGAGGTGACCCCCACACTGATTTCAGTTCTCACTGCCTCTTTACTTTAGTTCTCCAGCCCTCTCTCTGCATCTGATTCAGCCTCCCTGTCTGCTCCTCAGCCCCTCTCCCATCCAGTTCTCTCTCTCCATCCACCTCCTTTGGGTAACTATTATGTTTTTCCTTCTGAGTGAGATTAAAGCATCATTTCTTGGGCCCTCCCTATTACCCAGTTTCTTTGAGTGTGTGGATTGTAGTTTGAAGGACGTGGTTATTACCTAGTTTCTTTGGTTATCCTGCACTTTATGGCTAATGTCCACTCATAAATGAATACATACCATGTGTGTCTTTTGGGGTCTGGGTTACCTCACCCAGGTAAGGATTAGTTCCATCCATTTGCCAGCAACTTTCATGATGTCTTTGTTTTTAATAGCTGAATAATATTCAATTGTGTAGATATACCTCATTTTCTTTATCCATTCTTCAGTTGATGGACACCTAGGTTGTTTCCAGTTTCTGGTTATTACAAATAAGGCTGCTATGAATATAGTTGAGCAAGTGTCCTTGTGGCATGGTGGCACATCCTTTAGGTTAATACCCAGGAGGGATATAGCTGGGTCTTGTGGTATAACTAGTCACAGTTTTCTGAGGAACCACCAAACTTATTTCTAAAGTAGTTATACAAGCTTGTGCTCCCACCAGCAATGGAGGAGTCTTCTCCTTGCTCCACATCCTCGCCAGCACGTGCTGTTGCTTGAGATTTTGATCTTAGCCATTCTGACAAGTGTAAGGCCTTGTTCTGTTCTGCAGAGGTCTGGAATGTCAGAGATCTATAGTTGTGTTGTGAATGTAAGTGCACACTTTGGATCCATCCATTTTCTCTTCTTTATCCTGTTTATGTGTAGATTTCACTTCCATCCTTTTCTCTTAGTTTCACTCAGGGGTTCTATTCTGCATTTCCCTTTCAATCTAAAATACCTAGTTGTAAAAATGTTATTCCCTGTTGCTTTGGGGGCTTCACTTAACTTTCAATAGGTCGCATTTTCATTTTTATCTGATTCTATTGATTTTGTAATTTTGAGTTTGACTCCTTCTTTGACACTCGGGTTATTTAGAAGTGTGTCTTTTAGCTCATTATTAACTTGGAGTGTCTCAGAGCTGTGTCTTTCCCCATACTCTTAGATTGTTTTCTCTGTGAAGGTCAAATAGCAGATTCTTCACAGTTTAATATTATATTTATTAGGAAAGGTTTGTGCATAATATATATTCTATGTTGGTAGATAGGCTACACGCCCTTAAAAGAATCTATATTGTTTTTGGTGTAGGGCAGAACATCCTGTAAGTGTTTATTGGCTTATGCTAATTGACAACAGTGTGGTATTCTGCATTGTGATTTTAGATTTCCTCTCTAAATGTTGAAGGTAACTGAAAACTTCAAATCCACATGTATTGCATATTCCAAAAAAAAAAAAATAGTTTTAATTGTTTTCTGCTTGCATAAGCCTGAGTTCATGGAACTGCTCACTGGAACGTGGGTAACTTATCAGTGGTACATCACTGAAGAAGAGAACATTCCTCTCCAAGTACCTGTTAACTACTGGTAATCTATCAGTGAGACTGAGACCTAATATAAGACTTGCCCCCTGGCATGATGGAATGATGGTGTCCCCATCTTGTTCATGTCTTGTGAGGTAAGGGCAGCTGAAGTGGCTTTATAAGTGTGATGGCAGGCATGTCACACATTACCTTATATGTATATATACAAATAAACTATGCGATAATAAATTGTGTTACAATTTATTATCGCATAGTTTATTTGTTTCTGTTATTGTTATTTTTTAACCCTATCTGAGTGATCTAGTAAGATATTCAATAGTTTTTTTTTTTTTTAAGTTCTATTTATACTTACTTTGCGTTGGGCCAAAGTCAATCTCTGAAGTACACTGCATCTTTCATTATTTTCATGTATTTGTCTTTTGTGCTAATGTCTGCATATGTGCATGGGTCCCCTAGAGGCTAGAAGAGGGCAATGGATTGCCTGGTGCTTGTCTTACCAGTCTGAGAGCCACCATCTGGATGCTGGGGAGCAAACCTGGGTCCTCTGTTAGAGCAGACGGTGGCCCTAACCACTGAGCCATCCCTCAGCCTTCCGGTCATAAAATTTTACAGAGAAAGTTTTGGTTGTGTTTCTCTGGCCCTGTTTTCTGCTCACATCATAATAAAGATCTTGGGTCATATGCTTTTTTTAAACTCTTAATATAGCTTTGGGGACTATGTGTTAGAATTTTTCTAATTATATTAAGTATGACAACAAAGAACTATTCAAAAGCATTTGGATATTTAGGGCTTTATTTTCCTTTATCTGTGAAAATACAGGCCTGGGCTTTCTGCCTTACAAGAGTTTTTAAGGATCTTATTATTGTGTGAAATGAATAAGATCTATCAAGGTCCCTCCTATCTAGATAGAAGGGTCACATTGGAAAGAAAAGTTCTGTGATGTTTCTATGCTGACAAATATTTTATGAGAGTTTGCACTGTGATGAATATTGATCTTAATATTACTTATCTTCAGAGTATTGTTGTAACAGATGAAGTTGCAGTTTTCTAATGGAGAGACCTGCTCAGGCTGGATGCCCACTAAGATTTTGGTTTCTTTGCAAACTCCTGCTTTCTAAGAAGATTATTAATTTCCTGGCTCAATTTTCAGTCACAATCCAACTTTCAAAGCAAAAGTTGCTACTCATAATCCCTTTAGGCAATTGTTCTCAAATCCTGCAGTGGATGGAACAGGGCTACAACAGAACTTAAGATTTAAAGGATGGTTTATCAGCCATAAATAAGTTAAAGAGCTAGACAGAGACATATTCAGGAAAATCCCCTTGACAAAGTGGAAGCCATTTGTCTTCTCTCACACCTATACCGTGATTTTGAAAATACATTTATAGCACAAATCATCCCTCAGCTGGTGCATCCAGACAAACAGACATTAGAAAGGGCACTGGATATGAGAGCTGGCCTCTCGTTTTGCTTCCTGAAGCATTTATTTCCCACAGGTGTATCCTCACTATGAACTAAATGGCATCAGTCTGAAGTTCACCCCTCAGAGATAAAATCAGGTTCTGACAGACCTGAGTTTGGGCACCTTGAGTGACAGGTGAAACAAATATATAAAGGATGTTGGGGGAGAGTAAATAGACTCAATCCTTCTACTGCTTAGATGGATGGACTCAGAAACAAATCTGGCTAATGTGGGACTTCACTTGGGGACTCTGTTAGTTCTATATTAAAGCTGTTGCTGCAGAATGCCCTCCCTATAGTCAGTTTTACAATCAATCCTTCAGGGTTTATTTCATTGTAGGATCTGCCACCGTGAGCTTCATGCTAGACTATGGCCAGGGTTGTACTTTGAATTTGAGGTTTAGAAACTTTTGAGGCTTGTCTAAAAGACTTCTAAAGTTCAAGGTTTGGTTACCTTGAGACGGGTTATTTATCTATAATTCTGTATAGATAAATAAATCTTGTGTGCAGAAAAACAAGGTAAAATGAGTGGCCATGTTACAAAGGTAAAACAAGATTATAGGAAGAAATGTTATAAATCAAGTTCTTTTAAATGTTGAAATAGAGGTTCTTTTTCAGCAAGAAAAACTTACACTGCCAAGGGAATGGGAAAAGGTTTTTTAGACCATCCTAAAGAAAGGAGTGACTATAAACGTCTTCACAATATAAACAGAAGTACATTCTTGACTCATATTTCAATATTCTTAATTCAACAAAACAAAATTATTTCTGAGAAATTTATTCCAACATTTCTCAATAAGTACGTCTATCTATTGAGTCAAATGTTAGTATCTAATTGATATATTGTATATCTGGGAGGCAAGGAAAGAACTGAGTCGTGGATTCTAATAGCTTCAGCTAAAGATTAGTTCCAGTAGTAGTCTGGAATCTGAAATTCCCTGAAGTAACCATTGGAAACTCCATGTTAATGACAATGAAGAATATTCAACGTGGGAGAAATCAGAAAGTTATATCAGTACAGTGACACAGTTGTCAATATTGCTCATTCTAAAACAAAGTAACCAAAATCAATTTCTAGAATACTGGCAGTATGCTTGTATGAAATCAACCTGTGAGCAGGGAATGCCACTAGTTGGGCATAATAAAGATGGAGTCATAATGAGCTGGATGTGATGGAATGCTTAGATATAATTTCTGTAGTACAAAGATCTTCATGTCAAACTTTGCATTAATATTAAAGTGTCAAAAGACATGGAGCTGAAGTTAAATCTGCATTATGCAAGTTAAGAAATGACCAGACATCTTTAAGCTCTCTTTCCCTCGTTTTGTAAATTGAGTTCATGTTATTCATCTCATCTTAAATTGTGGATGCATAGAATGCTTCTCACAAATAAAAGCTTGCATTCTGGAGAAGGGAGAAAAGAAAAAAAATTTCATTAGATGGGAAACTATTATAATTGTCTTTACAAAATTAATGCAAACACAAACTTGACTCATATTTAAGCACTTAGTTCAAAACTGTAAAATTATTTTTACAAGAAATGACTGCCAGTCAATAATATTCAAATACAAACATTTGTGTGCGTGCTTTAAAATACTTTGAATTTAGAAGTACATATCTATCTAGCCAATAAAGTGTGTAACTGGATTTCTCTAACATCAGCTTCTCCCATTATGAAATAGATGAACATTAGGTCTCTCATTGGGTTATTTCAATGAATGGGTAAAAATACTGAGTTACAGAATACTGAGTTACAGAATACTGAGTTACAGAATGCTGAGTTACAGAATGCTGAGTTACAGAA
>NC_034591.1:26088095-26105964 GCF_900095145.1 Mus pahari
GAGTTACAGAATACTGAGTTACAGAATACTGAGTTACAGAATACTTTGTGAACTGCACCACTGCTTTTTCCTGTTGCCCTTCTGTGGCTCTTGTTCAGAGTCTTCTTCCAATCAGTCTCAGTTAAGCTATGCAGAGACATCCCCCATGCAGCATCTTCGTAGCACACCTGCCTAGATAGCACTCAGGAAGTAGACTTCTGCCATACTCATTTCGAAAGCCATTCTAGCAAATCTGGAGTTTGCTTAAATTCTTGGGTTTGTATTCTATTGTCTATTGTCTCAACCATCTGTTCCTTGACATTCAAGACTATCACGAACCTGAAGAGCCAAGGTTTAATCACTAGCATTTAAACTCCTAGGGACAAGTAAATTTACAGAATTTAAAATGTACAAAGTCAGGTTTTCATTTGAGTGAACATTACAGTTCAATCGTTTAAGGCAGGCCAGTATTTTGTTCACTTTTCAGTTGTTGCTAAATAACCTGTTCCAGTTGTACTATCTATTGAGTATCTAACAGAGCCCAAGCCTCAAGTTCACTTCTCTGGTGGCTTTCCATCCTTTCCTAAGAACTTTCTCCATCTCACTGCTGAGAGAATGGTAATATTGGAATTTGGGTTCTATTTACTTCCTACCCCTTGTTTCCACATTTCTAAATGTAAGATAAATCTCATAGACATCTCAACAAGCACAAGCAAACACGGACTGGCTAACACTTATTTCTGGAATTTTAAAGATCCACCTATTCCATTACAGGTACTCAAATTTACTGCTAAAAATCCATGCAAGTGGCATTTAATATTGAGGAGTTCCTACAGATTCGAGTTATCATATTGCAAGTGTTAATGTCAGCAATTATAATTTTATATATTTATGTGATTAAAATATGGAGTAATGGTATGTTCCTGTTAATTTACAGAAACAGCAGGGAGCAGGGTTTGCGTAGTGCACTGCCTGTAAATAAGGCCTCAAAATAAGCTATGCTGATTAATATTGTTGTTACCCACTGTGCAGGCTAACGTCTTCTGGGTCTAATCTTATTTATTATAGTAATACTTTATTATTATTTACTAAAACATGACCTGGTTATGATCCATCCTTACCAATCCCATAGGTGTCATCCCTTCTCCATCTTTTCCCCTCCTACTTGCTCATAAAGCTCCCTGGAAGAACCCCTCCTTCTGGTAGTCTTCATGACTTTCTCCTTCTCTAAGTTTGGGTGCCCCTCTATCTCACTCCTTTCTGAAACCCCTGTAGCATATCACTGAAAAGTGCCTCTTGATAAAGGTTTCCACTCATTAACACTGAAAAGACCTTAGCATCCTTTGCTTGCCTCCTATGTATTTGTTGTCCCTGTGTGTATGTAATGGATAAAGAGGAGAAGCAGGCTTTGTAAATTTGGAAAGGAGTGGAGTAATGCATCCAGGGGTAAAAGATAAAAGAAGCAGGGAGTAGATAATGTAATTATATTTTAATTAAGAAGAAGATGGAAGAGGAAGAGGAGGAGAAGGACAAGGACAAGGACAAGGAGAAAAGAGTTAATGTTAATACTCAGAATGTAGTCCAGGCAGTCCAGTGGAAGTTAGCTCCCCTAACGTGCTACTAGTACCAAAATTATATAAGTAATAAGCAGTAAATTAATGTAGCATGACCTAAAAGGCCAGACATGGCCTGGCACCCACTTCCCTCACTGGCTGTGTTTTATTCCCAGCCAAGTCTTCAAACATGGCTTTGCCATTGTCCATTTTCAACAGAAAAGTATGAGGTTCTCTTGAAAGTGTTCTCTATTTTGAACAAAGTAATATCTGTCTATCATCCATGTTGGCCATCTCCACAGTTTTCGTGTAGCCATTTCTATGATCACATGACTGATAGTTTTCCCCTTACTAGACTGCCAGCATCAGAAAAGAGCAAATCTATTTAGTGTCTGTAGATTTATCTCTGGACTTAGAATAATATTTAACTAAATAATAGAGAGATGGCAAATAATGAGCCAGTGAATTGCCTGAGGGGGATTTAAATGGTCCTAATTCTAACAAAGCATCATCATAGCTCAGAAAATCATTTTCTGGATCCATTTACTCCCAGGGCCAGTCCTCGCGTCTCTGATTCCCTTCCTTCTCAGGAGCCTGCCTACACTTCCCCCTGTGAGTTGTATTACCCAGACTATTTTAAGAAAAACAGTACTAAAAGAATGAACATATATTACAAAGGGTTCTTTTGTTTTTGTTGTTGTTATTATTATTATTATTATTATTATTATTATTATTATTATTATTATTATTAGATTTCCTTAAATGATAGGAGCTGGGTAGTCCAACAATGGCAATCTACATCCTAGAAAGGAAGAAAACCAAATAGTTGCTTAGTCCCAAAGTCTAGATAACTCAGCAGCCCCAAACCGGTGGTACTGAGCTGGGAGATTCCTGGAGAGCCATCGGTGACCTTTAGTCCAGATGGGAAAGCCAAAGTACCTGAGTGCCAATGGCAACAAGGATAGCAACAGCAGCAGCAGCAGTTGCAGCAGCAGCAGAAGCAACAGCAGCAGTTGCAGCAGCAGCCGCCGCCGCCACCGCCACAGCAACAAGGTAAGTTCACTCCTCCTTAGCAAGGAGTTAAGGAGCGCAGACAGAAGCACCAGTTCTTGTCCCTCACACCCCTTCATGTCTGGGTTTCCAGAAGATGCTGCCTACTCTGTTTAATGTGTCCCCCACCTCAGTAAATCTGTTCAGGAAATACCCTCCCGGACATGCCCTGAGCTAGGTCCTTTAGTTGATTCCATACATATTCCAGCTGGCAAGCAATACAGGGCCTCAAGGCATTTGGGAAGTATCATCAGTGGAAAATATAAGAAATAAAAGGAGCAGTAAAGGGCTTCCCGCTGCCTCTTCTATTAATAATTGATAGGCACTCTTGCTGTCATTCTGATTTAGTGTTGTCTGCCCAAACTGTATTGACACAAGCAACATGCCCTCAGTGAGCTATAGACAACTCATTGCTCTACCCTAAGGACAATTTAATGAAAACCCACGCATGGCATAGCTTCGTCTACTACTTTATGAGACAAGAAGCTTAAAAAGAGCTCAACGCTGTTTGTCTTTATGGTATGGTGTGAAGACCTCGGGTTTAATTGTTGATAAGCATATTTACAGACTCATACTGTATCAATTTAAACTTTGCTGATCATCTTTGCTGCTTCCCTCAATATTGGAAGATGAGGTCTGCTTTATTCTATTTAACACATGACATTGGATGACATTTCAGAAGAGTAAATGTGAGTTTTCTCTAAACACACACAATAAATTACAGTCCCAGCAGCTTCCTAGACACAAATGTTGACTCTGATAATTTAACCATGTCCTTGTCTGAATTGATTATATAGCCCTTGTGCACACTGGTAAGAGTAAGTTCCAAGTAGCCCAAAAGTCAAAATGTTAAAATTAATGCTTCAGTATTAGAGTGGTGAATATATATGAAGTGTATACATAAATGTGTGTGTGTGTGTGTATATATATATATATATATATATATATATATATATATATATATATATCAAGATGGCTTTAAAGAATATAGGCACTTGCCACCAAGTTTCAGGACCATGTAGAAGGAAAGAGATTCCTATAAGTGATTCTTTCACACCCATGTGTGCACTGTGGAATTTTGTGAGCCTTTCATAAACAAATGAATGTAAAAAAAATTTTAATATGATGATAATGGGGCTAAGGAGAGGGACAGACACAAAAGTCCAAGTTTGGATTTCAGAACCCTCGTTAGAAAGCCAAGGCTCATGCCTCTAACTCCAGGCTTGAGTAAGGTAGGCAGAAAGACCCAAGAGGCTCTCTGGCCAATCAGTCTAGAATCTAGACTATTTGATGGCCTCCAGGTTTAATGAGAGATGCTGTTCCCAAAATAAAGGCAGAGGCAATCCAGGAAAGAAACAATACACTGACTTGGGGCCTCCACAGCCATACATATGCATATTCAACAATAACAACAACAACAACAACAACAAGAACGATACAGTCCAAGTGAGTTGGCATAGAAATGATGAGCTGGTATAAGCTAAAGCAAAGAAGGTGTCTGAGAAGACAGCAGGCAGCAGCTGGGCTCAGAACTGCGCTGAAATTGATTCTCTTTGGCTTTGGAGTTTAGCTACTAATTAATAACAGGTGACAAGAATGTCCCCCACTACTATAAAATTGCACAATGATTTTTGGAAGAAGTTTAGCAATACATATATTTATTAAAACATTTTATATATACATATATATATATATATACACATATATAGTATATATACAGATATATAATTTTAAGAGTTTCATGCATAAGTACTGCTTATCTTTTAAAACATAGTTTATAACTTTTGCGCTTGAACCTGAGGGATCATAGATACAAAAATATGTGGCCTAAGATTTGCAAGTACAGAGAGAAAAAAAGAGACAAGTTTAGAATAATTAATTATGAAATACCAAAATTACTGATATAAAAAGCACAGTCAGAAGAATAAATAGGAACTTAAGAAAATACTGTGCAATATTAAATTTAAAAATGATTTTTAAATTGTAATAATATTAGTCAATCAAAAACAATGTATAAATACATAAGATATCAGAAAAGAAAGCCCTTTGATACTGAGTGTTCATCTGTGGACAGTTATATCATTCTTCAAGAGGCTTTAGTTTCAAAACACAACATGCTGTATCCCTTTCTTTAATAAAGAATATTCCTGGGCAAATGGATGTATCTGGAGGATAGCATCCTTAGTGAGGTAACCCAATCACAAAAGAAGTTGCTAGATATGCACTCACTGCTAAGTGAATATTAGCCCAAAAACTTAGAATACCCAAGATACATTATGCAAAACACAAGAAAACCAAGAAGGATGACCATCGTGTGGATACTTCATTCCTCCTTAGAATAGGGAACAAAATACCTATGGAAGGAGTTACAGAGACAAACTTTGGAGCTAAGATGAAAGGATGGACCATCCGGAGACTACCCCACCTGGGGATCCATCCCATCATCAGCCACCAAACCCAGACACTATTGCACATGCCAGCAAGATTTTGCCAACAGGACCCTGATGTAGCTGTCTCATGTGAGGTTATGCCAGTGCCTGGCAAATACAGAAGTGGATATTCACAGTCAGCTCTTGGATGGAACACAGGGCCCCCAATGGAGAAGCTAGAGAAAGTACCCAAGGAGCTGAAGGGGTCTGCAACCCTATAAGTGGAACAACAATATGAACTAACCAGTACCCCCTGAGCTCATGTCTCTAGTTGCATATGTAGCAGAAGATGGCCTAGTCGGCCATCATTGGGAAGAGAGGCCCCTTGGTCTTGCAAACTTTATATGACCCAGTACAGGGGAACACCAGGGCCAAGAAGTGGGAGTGGGTGGGTAGGGGAGCCGGGTTGGGGGAGGGTACAGGGAACTTTCGGGATAGCATTTGAAATGTAAACAAAGAAAATATCTAATAAAACGAAAAGGAAAGCACTTGAATGAAAAAAAAATATATTAATGTCAAGTAATAATGTCCTTAAACATTATTTTAATATTAAGTTAGGAAAGATTAACTTAAAAACAGCTTTCAACTGCCCCCACAAGTCTCAAGGTGAGCTAAGAGCTGACATGGGGAGTAACAGAGACTCCCAACACTGTGGCAATGGGGACACTGCCAGATGGAGAGCTGTGTTCTCAAGTAGAGAAATAAGCCTGCTCCCTAAGGGGAACACAGCTACCAGATTCAGAGCGTAGAGTAGCAAGCAAAATAGGTGCACATCCCTTTTACGTTCAATTCTGTAAGCTCATATAGAACCACAAGAAAGAAAAGTCAGAAAAGAAACTGCAGCTTCTTTGTGAAGAAGAAGCTGGGGAGGGGAGGCAGTGCATTCTTTGACCTCATTTGCTCTGGTTTCATGAATTTGTGCTGAGGAATGGCTGGAAGCTGCTATCTGAACTCTACTGTGTATCATGTGTGGCTATGCTGCCTGCTAAATGCATCGAGCTTGTAGAGAGTTCACTGTTCAGCACAAGTTCAGCCGTTTCATTCAGTTATCTTGATTAAATTCATAATAGAAGGACCCTTGGTTCTTATTACAGATGAAATTCAAGCTCCTGATTTCTATCATCTCTGTAGTCGGATACCAGTGCCTACCAGAGGCAAAGCAGATTAAACTGCCCCTGTTCGTGCCTGAATGGCGGTTTCTCAAGGGCATGCCACAGAGAGCTGTGTGAGGTATCACAAAGGGGGCTTAAAGTCTATCTTCTCTTCATTTTTAATCTGCTCACTGTTTAAATATTGGATGAAGTAATGGCAGTCTTCTCTAGAGGAGACTGAAAGTGGCGTCCCTTCGGAGACCCCTTGAATAGGCTATTTCTAACCCGAATGTCTACCCTGAGAGCGTACTTGTTCATCTGCTCGTAAGGAATGTTAAAGTTAATCATACCATTCTTTTCTGGAAGAATTAATTTGCTCAGCACGCAGATTGCATGTTTCAATAATATACAAAACAGGTAAATACGACATCTGAGAGATAGGTAGCATGACTGAGGAGCCGTTTCACAATATAAATGTATATTAGATTATTACATTGTGCACTTTAAATACATACAACTTTTATTTGTCAGTTATACCTCAGTAAAGGGGAGAATAAAGGATGGATTAGCCATTTCTTACAGTGCATCAAAGGTTATTATTATGAAAATTGACATCACCTGTTGAGTTCCCTGCGCCTAACAAAGTCTAAATACTGAAGTAACTGGCAGGCTAATTACTTAATGAGCACACCACAGAGTTGCTGTCAGCTCTCAGGAAGAGGAATGTCATTGAATACAACCTAGCCCTAAGAAGAGAAAGAATCTTATGCATCCTAGCAAATGAAATCCGTTCAGTGGGTTCAGCCCCACAAGCTCTAGTGTTTCAGACAAAAAGGAAACTCTGAAGTGATTTCAGGGAACAGAAAACTCTGGAGAAGGTGTAATTGAGATTAGGTAATCAATGCCTATGGGCTAGATCGCCTCTCAACTTCCAGTGCCAGCTGAATGTCAGTGCATCTTTGAGCAGCTGGTTCTTTCTGCTTTCAATTGAACATTCATTGCCTGTTTGCACCATAAAAGTTCTTTCCTCTGCATTTTTTTTTTAAAAAAAGTTCAACAAGCATAGAATAGAAACCATACTGTTTTTAATTTTTCCAAAAACATGTATGCAAATGGAGAATGTATATATTCTACAGGAAGGGGAGTAGCTACCATGAGACATCAGTGAGGGAAAGGGTTAGGGCTTTGCACAGTCACCAGTTGCCGAAGTCGATAAAAGCTTGAGAAATGGTTCAGCTACTGTCTTTATGGTAGCATGGACACTTTGCTAAGTGATTCAGGCCGCAGGAGTTCTGACCCAATCACACCAATTTTCTCAGCTTAGAAATGCTTCACTCTGTTCATTTCAAAATCCTATTGTACTTTAAGAGATAGATGTAATAATTAGCTCCCATTTTTCTCTGATAACAACGTTAGACAGCAAGCTGCAACTCGGGAGGTCCTTCTCACTGGAAAATCTTAAGAATTAAACAGTTCACATGCTGCACAGTGTAAAATTTATCTTCTGGGAAGCTTGTACAATAACCCTAATGTGACTAACTCAGAGCCATAAGTGGAGTTGTGATGTGTTAATTTTATTTGTATACAGTGAGAATTCATTGTTTTCTTAATGAGATGGCAAGCGCTGTATTCTTCATTCCTAATCCAAGGACATTTTCCTGAAAAACACCTTGCTTAGGTGTTATTTGGCTGATCCTACATTAACAAGTGGAACGGAAGTAATCAGTCACTTCTTGCTACTGGTTGAATATGAAGGGGGCTTAAAGAAGCATTTCCCATGGGGAAAACACAGTGTCCAGAATTTTCATCACTAGTATTTATGAGAGGAACTTTTATCACCTAAATATATGTTTCAATTACTTTTTTCTACTTTGTGTTTATATTATGATCCAAATATTTTATTATAATTATTAGACAAGTAGAAGATTTAAGTTCCAAGTCCACACTACTAACAATACAGGTGGAAAGACCTATGGGGTCTTTCTCTTAGTACAGAAGCTAATAAAAACAATACATTTTCAGTCTGTCCAGCTAGGTTTGAGTCAGAACTTCATCTCTAACTGGGGTGACACGGGACATCACATTCCTCATCTTCACAATGAGAATTTAAAAAAAAGAAAGAAAGAAAGAAAGAAAGAAAGAAAGAAAGAAAGAACCTTGCCTATAAAGAAGATTATTCAAAGATTAAACAAGATAATTCAATAAGGACTTAACATGTCATAATAAATATCATCAGGCAGAAAAAATTCAAATTTTAAAAGCAGTAGATTCCTTCTCTACAGTGTAGAGAAATATCATGAAGAAAGGCTTCTTTTCTTTTCTGCTTCCTCACTAGGGTGACCCTCTTAGATTCCAGGGAGTTTTCACAGCCTAAGGCTTCCACATTGCCCCCCCCCCCAGTTTCAGTCACCTCTCCCAGCACCCTGGCCCTCCATCTCCCTTCGAATCCCTCCTGTTCCCATTCCTGCCTGCCCACAGTCCACCTGCATAATCTATGACCCCTTCCCAAGGGATATCCGTGTTCCCCCATTGAGCCCTCCTTGCTCCTTAGCCTTTCCAGGCCTGTGGGCTGTAGCACGATTAGCCTTTCATTTTAGAAAGCACCTTTAAGTAACTGCTGGACACTTCTCTGCTCTCAGCTTTCAAGGGAAGGTACTACGTCACCTCTTCTGTATAAACTGTGCCTATCCTGACCCCTCAGCTTTGCTGTCTTTCAAAAAAAAAAATACTGCATGAGGTAGGAAACTTAGCTCAGTGGTGAAGCACTTGTCTACCAGTTGCACGATCCTGGACTCTGACATCAACCTAGGGATGGGGTGAGAGCAGTATGTTGAGCTAGGTGTGAAAAGTTTATTAATAAATTTGCCGTTTCCTCAATGATGAGACGCTATCTTCCATACAACTGAAAAATTTTTTTCCAGGAACATGACTAGTAAAAATGAATAAAACCCAAAGTTGTCTCCTTAAAGTAGAATTGAGTGGCAAGCAGAACTTTACCTGCCCCCACTAGACCAAAATTTAGGTTATTCTGCTAATAGTCTATGCCATTTATGAAAACAGGTTAATTAACATGATAAATTAAGAAGAAAACTTTTAATTTTTAAGAAAATTTTCATACCCAGAGCTCCCAAGGACTAAAGTACCAACCAAACAGTTGGAGGATCCATGGTTTCAGCTCCTTATGTAGCAGGGGATGGCCTTATCTAAAATCAATGGGAGGGGAGACCCTTGGTGCTGTGAAGGCTAGACACCTCAGCATAGGGAAACACTAGAGCAAGGAAGTGGGAGTGGGGGGGGAACACCCTCATTGAGGCAGGGGGAGGAGATGGGATAGGGGACTTTGCTGAGGGGAACCGGGAAGGAGGACAACATTTGAAATGTAAATAAATAAAATAACCAATAAAAACATATATAGAATGTATTTTGATTGTATCCACTTTTTATCCCATGTACAAATCTCCCAGGAATAACCCCCATCATATTTCCCAAGTTCAATGTTTCTTTTCTAATGGTTTGTTTTTATTTATTTTTTCGTCCACTGAGTCCAATCTGTACTGCTCACATATGCATAGACGTGGAGCCATCCACTTGGGCACCAACAATCTTCCCAAAGGAAAGAGATTTTTTTCACCTTGTAGTAGCCGGCACCTTCCAAAAGCTGCTCCTTCGGTGGTGGGACCTTTGAACCCTACCACCTATGCTGGGATTTCCTACTGGCTTGATCTTGTGTAGGTCAAAACCACTGCCATGGATTCACGTGTAGAACAGCCGCATCATGTGCAGAAAGCTACATTTCACAGCCCTCCTTGTTATTTCTCAGCTCGTACTTTCTGCTCCCTCCCCTGGGATAGTCCCTGACCCTTTGGGGTTGGAAGTGTTGATGGAGATGTTTTGCCTGTGGCTGAGCATTGTGAACGGTTATTCTTCTCTGTGTTAACCTTATCCATGTCTGTAAGATGCTTCTGTGACTAAGCTTGGAAACAGCCATAGATTTATGGATCTACTGTATGAACGTGACCATGTAGAAGTCAGTTTGGCAAACATGACCATTTAGAAAAACAGCAGTAATAAGTTCTCTTTTAGAGGCTGTGACTCCCCTAGTCTTCTTTTGGGCTGTGTCCACAGGACTACTCAAGATTTCCCTCCAGTGGAGGGAACTTCAAGTCCAATGAGGGAGCAGTTGGTTACCTTCATAAGCACTCTTGTCTGTGGCACCAGTGGGCGCATCTTGCCCAATGGGTTGCTACCGTAGCATGCAGGGTCTAGTGCTTGATAAGACAACCAATGTCTTTTCTCCCTCAGCAGTCTGAGTAACACCTCACGGCTTTGTGAAAGCTAGCCAGCAGAGAGTTTCCAGGCCAATTCAACATTGATTCCTTAGTGTTCTGCTGCCAAATTGTGTGTGGTGTCTTCAGCAATAGGGTCTGGTCTAGTTGTGGTGAGCAACCAAAAGTGATGATAACAGTCAGTATTGCTTTGGGTACCTCTAAGGCCTCTTTGACCAATAGCAGGCAAGGTAGTGACCAGCACCTGGCAGTGAGATTTTCACTTAGTAGTCAATAATTTCTGAGCATAGCATTGTTCATTAACTTGGAGAACTTCTATTCAAATTCCTAGATGGCCATCAATAGGAGGAGAGGTCCTTGGTCCTGTGAAGGCTCTATGCCCCAGTGTAGGGGAATGTCAGGGCCAGGAAGAGGGAGTGGGTGGATTGGTGAGCAGTGGGAGGGGGGAGGGAATAAGGGGAGGGTGTTTTTAGAGGGAGACCAGGAAAGGGGACAACATTGGAAATGTAAATAAAGAAAATATCTAATAAAATTTTAAAAGATAAAAATAAAAACGAAACATTAATTTTTAAAAAAGAAAATTACATTTTACATAAGCTTACCAAGGAGTGGGGTTTCACAAGGCTCCTTCATGCATCCTTAGTTTGGCTTAACCCATTTCCTACCCCTGCTTTCTCCCGTAGTCTCACCATTCCCAGTCTAATTTCCATTCCCCACTTAAACGTTTAGTTCCCTGTGTTCAGCCCCTGATTCTCATATCTCATATTCCCCACGATAGTAGCAGTTGCTGGCTGGCATCATTTTACTGGGTGTAAAATCACTGGGTGTAAAACCAACGAAATAAGACCAATTTCCAACTGTAAAACTTTTCAAACAAACACTGTAGTTGAAAAAGAATGAAGACTCTGGCATTTGAGAGTAAGATTGGGGAAGCACTGTATTTTGGGGGATTGACTATAGCTAACATAACAATTTATTCACTGGAGTGTGTTCCAAGTTAGTACTATTAATTTCCATTGTATTCATTATTAATGATAGCCAACAGTTGAACGCCTAGTTATATAATGCAGATATTTCCAAGCATTTTATATGAGTTCTCAACCTTAATTCTTATGACAATCTTATGACATTTTGATGCTATATGCGATACTTTATACTTTATGTCTTAATATTTACAGTTGAAGTACTTAATTAGGTCACATCGCCTAGAAAATAGGGGTTGCTGCTGCTTAAATCTGAGGACTGGAATTTCAACATGACCTTGGAAATATCTGAGTACACATTCAATAGTTGGGGAACCACACAGATAATGCTACGGGAGCATGCATTAGGTGGTGATATTAAAATCATCCAGAAACAAATAAAATATATGAAAATCTATACAATTTATTAGTTGGTGGTAGGTGAAAAATGTTAACTCCTTTTATCATACTTGGTATTTATTTCGGTCTCCTCTTTCCACCTCTTATTAAAATGATACTTTTTAAAAATCTACTGTTGTTCTTAGTAAAGCCGATTAGCGATTAGTGCAAATTGTGGGTGTGCATTGGGGGGACCTTTTGACTCTTTCAAAGAAAAGCCAGACCAAGGGTTGGGTCTCCTCTGAGCTCAGCTTGGTTTCCCACAGAAATAAGCTGGACCGCATCTGCATCTGTTTTGGTTGGCCCTCTTTCCTGCCTGAAAAGGGACACTGGTTGCGGTTGTTCATAGGATACAACTTCAAGCTCTCACTGAAGTTCTCCACTTTGAGAATGTCTGCATCTTGTGAAATCTCCGAAGTCCAAAAGTCTGGCACATGGAAAACTCCTTCTACTTCTCAACAAAGGAGTGAAGAGAGAGACCTCGAAGAAAGACCCTGAGAATTGGGCCAAAATTCCCAGTCTCAAAGCCTATGTTCACATATTGTGCTTCGACTATGTGGGTTTGGCTTGGGCTCCCTAGCATCTCCGTCAGTCAAGTAGAACAAGAGTTGCACAAATGGTTTCAGTTCATCTTTGTGAATTTCATCTCCTGGGCCTTCTGATTCCTTGTCTTATCAGAAAGACTGCTTGCTAAATTAATGCACAGGAGATGGGAGGGAGCTGCCAGTGGTAGCAGAGGGAGGTAGGGGCGAGTGTTGCTGTCTGAGGCAGTCCTGGTCCATTTGAATGCCCAAACCCAGCTGCTTGCCAGAGGAGCTGATGCAGGAAGCAGGGCTGTCAGGATGGATCACACAGCTGCTTGCAATGAATGGCTTTTCTCCTGCTTCAGTTCCATGCCACTGTGGTTCGCAATGAGTATTCTTTACCGTGACATTAAATTCACCAGAAGCACAATAGGACCCTGGCTTCGGGAGAGACGAGGCTATCTAAGTATAATCAGTCAATACCTGAAAAGGAAAGAAATAAGCTCCAACCTTCAGGGCGATGAGGAAGGATGTTTTCCTTTGTGATAAGTCAGTTCACATTGTTTCTAACATAAAATCAGCCCATCCCTTCACCATCAGCCACCGTAATGCTTAGGGATGAGAATGGCTGGTAGTCTGGCTCAGGACTCTGGCAGAACTTTTTAAAAGTTGCTCAGGACATTAGTGAGCCGTGAAATCGATTTTGTGATGAATCGAGAGAAGAAAAGTCACCTGCTTTTAAAACACTGAGTAAGAACGGTACGGGTTTCAACATTTCTAAATCTACATTTTGAATGCATTGTTTAATATGTAACACACTTATTATATGTCCATGTGTGTGGATGATAAAACAAAATGGAATCATGACCCAATAGACTAATTCTTAAGTGTTACCTATCCCTATAAGCCAAACTTCTCCAACACCATCCACCTGTAACTGCAATCCTGAATTGCATTCCTATTCTCTGTTGTTTACTGACAGGTTTTAATGTGTTCTCATGATTGTTTAATAATCTTTTAGAAAAAAAAAACATTGTAGGGCTTTATTTTTTATACAGGTTTCTCCACCCCTTCCTACTTTCTCAGAGGTTTTAATAGCCCTGAACTTGAAATTGGCCTGTGTATGTCTTCATGATTTTTAAATATGTATTTGTCCATAGCCAATAATTATTCCTTGGTTTCACACACAATTTTACTCATTCCTCTACTGAAGAATGCTTAGGCTGTTTTCAAGATAATTTTCCTTACATTGAGAAATAAATTATTAAAACTAAATATTATTTTAATAGAGAAATAAAAATTGTACACAGCTATTATGCTCAACACAGTGTTTGTAATATTCATATTCATACATTGTGGAATGTTTGAGTTGAGCTATTAAAGTGTGTGATAAATTATCAGTTGCTTTTCCTTTTGACAGCAAATATTTGGGTCCATTATCTCTTATTGAAAACAACTATGATCATATTACTGCAGATTTCTGTCACAAGTATTGTGTAGGATATATCTGATATAATATGAGAATAACAAATAACCTTGAGAGAACTCTATACTTAAAGCCATCCATGCATTTAGTGGCAGGATAAGCACGTGTTCACATCAGGTGTTAAGAAAACACTGGATTTGGTTCCTGTTGGACTTTGCTGCAAAGTCAATTTGCATATGAGGATGAACTTTTATATTTCGTGGCTTAATGGATTTTTAGAATTACAGTGAAGGCAGCTTAGATCTGCTATTGAAGTTATCAAATTTACTCTCATTTACTTAATCCCTTTTTACATTTTGTTTATAAAAAATCTTTATCTTGGGGTCATAAAAATATTCTTTTAATTTTTTTTTATCTCATTTGTGGCTCAGTTCCGACCTTGTTAACTCATCCATAAAGTATTTTTTTGTGTAAATCATGAGGCTTTTTTATTCCTCTGAGAATAATTATTGGTATAAAACTTATAGCGTGTTAATTACTTATTTGCAGTATATGCAGAAAAGTCACTTGCTGAGCTCAGGGCCTCCCTGATGAGATTTTTAGTTTGCAAGCACACCTTGGCCTCTCCACTAGCTTAAGTTAATAGTGGGACTGGTAGCTGAGCTAGTTTTCAGCCACATCTCTGCTGTCTGTTGGGAGTATCCAAGCTCTTCCTGACCCTTCTGCCACTCAAATATTTTCCTAAGTCAGTCAGGGATCTCAAAAACTCTTTACGGAGTTTCATTGGGTTTGCCCTAAAACTCTTATTTAGTTCAGAGAAAATCGACATCTTAGCAATATTGTCTTACTAATCTATCTCTCTGACTTAAAAACATATTTCAATAACGATTCTTCATTTTCTTCACACACACATTAAAAACATTTTGTTAAACCTATATCTGGGTACTTTATAATTTTTTTTTTTTACCCAAAAATGTCAGTATTTGGAATCCCTTTCTGTGTTTGCTATCCTAACATCTATTCAGTTTCTTATTAGTTTTAGTTTGATTGTTTTCTGGTTGATCCTACCAAGCTATATCTAGAGCATGATGTGTGTGTGTGTGTGTGTGTGTGTGTGTGTGTGTGTGTGTGTTTGTGTATGTGTGTGTGTGTAATTTCCTATACCACAAAATTGTTGTAGAAAACAGTTTTGTTACTTCCTCTCAACACAAACATTTATTTATTTTTGATATATTTAACTAAAAACTCCAGCATTAAGATAAAAAATTCAGGCGAGAGCAGATGCTGGCGAGGATGTGGAGAAAGAGGAACACTCCTCCATTGCTGGTGGGATTGCAAGCTTGTATACCCACTTTGGAAATCAGTCTGGCGGTTCCTCAGAAAATTGGACATACTACTACCAGAAGATCCAGCAATAATTCTCCTGGGCATATACCCAGAAGATGTCCCAACTGGTAATAAGGACACATGCTCCACTATGTTCATAGCAGCCTTATATATAATAGCCAGAAGCTGAAAAGAACCCAGATGTCCCTCAATAGAGGAATGGATACAGAAAATGTGGTACATTTACACAATGGAGTACTACTCAGTTATTAAAAACAATGAATTTATAAAATTCTTGGGCAAATGGATGTATCTGGAGGATATCATCCTTAGTGAGGTAACCCAATCACAAAAGAAGTCACTAGATATTCACTCACTGATAAGTGGATATTAGTCCGGAAACTTAGAACACCCAAGATACAATTTGCAAAACACAAGAAAACAAAGAAGAAGGAAGACCAACATGTGGATACTTCATTCCTCCTTAGAATAGGGTACAAAATACCCATGAAAGGAGTTACAGAGACAAAGTTTGGAGCTAAGATGAAAGGATGGACTATCCAGAGACTACCCCACGCAGGGATCCATCCCATCATCAGCCAGCAAACCCAGACACTATTGCACATGCCAGCATGACGTTGCTGAAGGGATCCTGATATTGAGGTCTCTTATGAGGCTATGCCAGTGCCTGGCAAACAGAGAAGTGGATGCTCACAGTCCAGTATTGGATGGAACATAGGGTCCCAAATGGACAAGCTAGAGAAAGTACCCAAGGAGCTGAAGGGGTCTGCAACCCTATAGGTGGAACAACAATATGAACTAACCAGTAACCCCCAGAGCTCGTGTCTCTAGCTGCATATGTAGCAGAAGATGGCCTATTCTGCCATCATTGGGAAGAGAGGTCCCTTGGTCTTGCAAACTATATATGCCCCAGTACAGGGGAATGCCAGGGCCATGAAGTGGGAGTGGGTGGGTAGGGGCGCAGGGGTTGGGGTGGGGGTATAGGGAACTCTCAGTATAGCATTTGAAATGTAAATAAAGACAATATCTTATTTTTAAAAAAGGAATATATATATATATATATATATATATATATATATATATATATATGACTAGAAGTTGTGTCTGTCCTTGTCATCTACTGAACAATTTTCTAAATTTTCTACAATACTATGACAGAGCAATGACAGCAACAATATACGTTGCATGTATCTTTTTAATTCTAAAGAAAAAATAAATAAAAAAGATTACATTCTTAAAAAAAAAAAAACTCCAGCATTATCGAAACAAAAGGGAAAGTACGAAAAGAAAAAAAAAATATTTGCTTTGCTCTTAATTGAAAAAAAAATTTCCAAAATTCACCATCAACTGAGAAGTTTGCTCTAAGGTTCTATAAATGTGTATATTCCCATTTTGGAAAAGGTGGCAATCAGAGGCAGGTGTTCAGTTACCACACAGGATTTTCTGGTTCAGATGAGTGACTAAATAGTACTTCTCCCTTATCATTCCAATTTGGTGAAACACATTTATTAACTTGATCAACTTCAGATATCTTTGCAATCCTGGGACAAGCTTGAGTTGTTCACTATCATAGACTACTGGATATGAGTTGTTAATATTATGTATTTCATTTGTCATTTATAAATATACATGAGTAGGATTGATCTGGAATTTTCTGCTCATGGAGCGTCCTTATCTGTTTGTTAGCAAGCTATGCCTGGAAAGTGTGTTTTGACCTAATCCCTGAAAGAGTTTACGTATGATTAGAATGATGTTTTTCCTTACAGCCTGAAAGAATTCACTGATTAAAGCAGCTGTGCTGTTTTCAATAAGGAGTGATAGTTTATCTACCTATCTGGACCTCCATTTCTTATTAAAAGTTTCATAGGTAATATTTCCTACAAATATATCCATGTTACTTAGTTTGAATTTTATATAAAAATGTTAATGATCTTACTTTTGTCTCTCATGAGTCGCTAAATTTTGTCATGAAATTATTTGTATTACTTTATTTTTTAAAATGGCTATTTTTTTGTTGATACTGCTAGTTACAACTGTTTTCTCCTTTATTAACTTATTTTGCTAAGTACCTGTTTTTTAACCTTTCTTGTATTTGTACGTGTGTGTGTGTGTGTGTGTGTGTGTGTGTGTGTGTGTGTGTGTGTATGGATCAACAAATAATTCCTCAGGCTTTCTTTTGTTATGCACATCAAGGGTTTCAGTATTATTACAGCCCTTATAAATATAGGTCTTTTCATGGTTAAAAAAAAAATACCAATTTTGATTTTAAATATCTTTAGGTTACTTTCATTCTTGTATAATTTCAACAAATGTGTAGTTTTCCACAGACTGAGATTTCTTCTGGCATCTGTTACAGATCTGGGGAATTTGCGGCTGTTCCATTCATCACTCTTTTACAAGCTGTGTGGATTTCTTCTCTAGACTTTATCAAGATTTGTCCATAGTCACTAGTATATGGAAATCTAACTTTAAAGTTACATAAGTGTATTTATTTTATATCTCTGACTTTGGGGGTGTTGTGAAGCTTTCGTAGCTTACCAAGTGCTGTTGTCTACAGGGCGATTTCTTCAAATTAGCTGCATGTAATTTTTTTAATTTATTATTATTTTCTTTATTTACATTTCAAATGCTATACCGAAAGTTCCCTATACCCTCCCCGCCCCTGCTCCCCTACCCACCTACACCTACACCTACACCCACTACTTGGCCCTGGCCTTCCCCTGTGCTGGATCATATAAAGTTTACAAGACCAAGGGGCCTCTCTTCCCAATGATGGCCGATTAGGACATCTTCTGCTACATATGCAGCTAGAGACACGAGCTC